>NC_134017.1:9909653-10228395 GCF_040712315.1 Castanea sativa
ATTCTCTCTTCAAAGTGTTTAAACTATAACTCGATCATGCCTCGGTCCTCGGACCAGATGATGTGAGAACGTTAACACTTCATGACATTCTCTCTTCAAAGTGTTTAAACTATAACTCGATCATGCCTCGGTCCTCGGACCAGATGATGAGAGAAAGTTAACACTTCATGACATTCTCTCTTCAAAGTGTTTAAACTATAACTCGATCATGCCTCGGTCCTCGGACCAGATGATGTGAGAAAGTTAACACTTCATGACATTCTCTCTTCAAAGTGTTTAAACTATAACTCGATCATGCCTCGGTCCTCGGACCAGATGATGTGAGAACGTTAACACTTCATGACATTCTCTCTTCAAAGTGTTTAAACTATAACTCGATCATGCCTCGGTCCTCGGACCAGATGATGTGAGAAAGTTAACACTTCATGACATTCTCTCTTCAAAGTGTTTAAACTATAACTCGATCATGCCTCGGTCCTCGGACCAGATGATGTGAGAAAGTTAACACTTCATGACATTCTCTCTTCAAAGTGTTTAAACTATAACTCGATCATGCCTCGGTCCTCGGACCAGATGATGTGAGAACGTTAACACTTCATGACATTCTCTCTTCAAAGTGTTTAAACTATAACTCGATCATGCCTCGGTCCTCGGACCAGATGATGAGAGAAAGTTAACACTTCATGACATTCTCTCTTCAAAGTGTTTAAACTATAACTCGATCATGCCTCGGTCCTCGGACCAGATGATGAGAGAAAGTTAACACTTCATGACATCTCTCTTCAAGGTATTTAAACTATAAACTTGATCATGTTTCGGTCCTCGGACCACATACTTTGGGGAATTATCATTCCACAACATTTATTTGTTTCTCACTAAGTGTCAAGACAGGCCCAAGATTATAACCAAATCCTCAGATTGGTAGCTCTGAAAGGAGCAATTCACAGTATAAATATGGGGTGCCTGAAACGACACTCCCACAGGTGTAAATCAAAGGATCAAAGCAGAATCGACTCTTAAGAATTCAAAACCCCACTTTTCTCCTCGGATGCGAGGAGAAAACCGGAGTTTTGAGGGGCTATTGTGGGGTCATGGATTTTGGGATTTGGCCGAGAGCATGTGGTTTTGGCCGAGAGCATGTGGGTTTGGCCGAGAAGCATGGGTGGTCCTAGTCCGAGGAGTACTATCTCCTCGGACAAAGCTAAAAATGTAAATCTAGTATAAATCCTAATGATCAAGGATGACCTTCCAAGAAGTTCTAATGATAGCAACGAGTATCATGAACGTACAAGAGGGATAAAGACTCAAAAATATCTAAGGGAAAGCTGCTATCACCGCATTAATGAGGAAGTGACCTCTGAACAGTATTATGGCAGCCTTACAGCCACCCCAGAAGACTTTTAGAGGGGGATGATGGGACAAATATCAGCATAAACCATCAACTGTCCACATGTAGTCCACATGTAGGGTAAGGATGAAGGGGGAGATGTAATATAAATAAGGGTAGAGATCCCAGAGAGACGGACGGAAAAAAGGAGAAGAGAAAGCACTGTAGCAACCTCAACAACTCCTGTAACCGTGGTCATCCAATATATGCTAGAACAGAGCTTCTCGGATTGTGCCGAGGACAAACTTTCTTGCACAAACCGGGTACAATTCATATTGGCTCATCATCCAAAACCATACTAATTGCTATCCACGCACTAAAGCCTAGCTCTTTGACTCACTCTCTACAAATTTATTGTACTGGGTTCACTGGGCCAAGATCCCTTACATTTTGGGCTTGGTCTGAAAATTGTGTCCCCACATGGTGTATTCAGTATTCTTTTCCATTGCCTATGTTAATGTTGAAGCAGTTTAAGATATCAAAAGGCAAAGAAAAACCTATGGAGGCATTCCCTAGAATTTTGATATTCTTCTTCTGGGTTTTAATTTCGTATTCTTTGAGGATTTTCAATTTAATTGGATATAAAGTTCTGTATTTTTATATTCTTCTTATGGGTTTTAATTTCGTGTATTCTTTGAGAGATGAATGGCCATTGATGTAAATTATACTAAATTTGCTTAAAAATTTAGACTACATTTAAAGTAGACATATAAGTTCAGTTGTTTGATGCAAGGTGTTTTACTTTGTCATCTATCATCTATTGCTGTGTGAAATTATTATAGTGGGCAAAAGATAATCTCTCTTCCTTGATTTTCCTACACACATACCTCATTTTAAATGAATTAGAAAAAAAAAAAAAATTTGCCCCCTTCTCAATACTTTTTCCCTTAGAACTTGGTTGACAATGATAAACCATGCCTTTTATTCTTTATATTTATGCAAGTTCATTCATTATTTTTTATGTTTACAGTATTAGGTGAAGCATATCAGTTTTAAATGATCCATTGCATCTTCTCAAAAAAAAAATGATCCATTAATCGAGATGGAAAAATTTTGCATATCTAGGTATGATTTTATGCTTGCACTTAGGGAAAATTTTGTGAGTTTCATATTACCATTAAAGTAGAGTGAGGATTCTACAAGTAGAACAATATTTGAATTTCAAATCCATTTCCTCTACTTTAGGTTTATGGGAAATCAGGATGACTTTTTTTATGTAAATTTTGGCTTCAGTTCTACGGAGTTTGTTTCATAATGAATTGTTAGACCAAAAAATTCCACTCATCTTGCTAGACCTAATAGTTAAACACAACATGTAATTGTCATAAACTTAATTATGATTGCATATTATTAAAGAAATGTGATTGGAAACACTTATAATATAACAAGATGTTAGTTTTATGAATATTTTTAGCTACTTGAATTCTATCAAATGCAAACTTACATTTAAAACATACTTAATATGCTGTTGAAAAAATTAAGGTTGAAGTTTGATTTCGGGTTTGAGACACAGTCCTATCTAGGCAGATAATCTTTGACTCTAATTTTTCCCCCCTAATAATAAAGCAACATTTTTGCATGTGTAAATTTTAGGTTATTTATAATGGGTAAGATTCAAAATTGTAGTGGTCATTGATCTGAGCATCCGTTTGATATGAGTGGGAGGTTTAAAATTTTAGAACTTTTACCCTGGTCTTTTCATAATTTTTCCCGGAGTCGAAGTGGTATGTGGTTAGTTTTGAGGATAAATTATGATGGATAAGGATAAGGATTTAGATTTGTGTTTGTAGCTACTACTTCTATTGCATATCACAATGAATTTTAGTTACATAAATGTATTGATTGACCTAAGAAAGCTGCTTTTCCCAAGTTTCTCAATTGGTTGGGTTATGACAATTATGATTTGAATACAAACAATAATAAAAACATCCCCATTTTAGGAACCATCGTTTTGGATGGGTGGTAAAGGGAGGGAAGTGGATAGTGCATACAAATTGCAAGTCTCCATTAACAGGAGAAAATAGATATTGATTCCTTTTATATCCTTTTAAATGAATTATTTTTTAGTTATGAATTCTCTTATTTTGCAGATAATATTTTCAAGTGAAGATTAGCAGTTGTGCACAAAAGATCTCATTTTGCCATTGTGTGTAAAGACAAACCACACCATTGTTTATGACAACTGTTAAGTGAAATAGCACAATATCTTTTCAAAGGGTCAACAAAGAATGCAATGGCATTGTCATGAGCATATTATTTTCTAAGGAATTTCTAGATATTGATGTGAAAACCATTTTAGTAGTTCTTTATTTAATGCTGCTTTTGCATAGCAATTTTTTAAAGTTTGCGAGAGAAAGGGTATTTATAACTTATGGATGAATTTAGTAATAAAATTATCTCTAAAATCATTAAATTATTATCCCTAATGTTTGTTATGAATTTTTTCCTTTATATTTTTTTTAGAAAAATTGTATTCTCTTGATATCTTTCCTCCTTTAACTCTTATATTTTAACTACTTTGTGCTCATGTAGAATATGAGTATCATTTAATATTCTAGATTATAGAGTATAAGGAATATATTTATTAAATTAAAAAAAAAATGATATATTTGTCTATCAGGATTTGTACAGAGGAAGCATTCATTTATTATATATTTTTTGTTCATCTGCGTATTTTGCAATAATTGTATACAATTGTTTAATTTTCCTTTAATGTTTGATTACATTTCAAATATAATAATACTTTGTAGCATACTTAAAGTAAATATATATAATTTGTTGGGACCTATCTTGCAGGAGATCATGGAAACATATTCAAGTTGAAAAGGAGGAACCCAATTGGAATTCACGTTAAAGAACAAAGGTGTATAAGAGATTTCCAGTTCTTTTAATTTCCCTAATTTGGAGAAATGTGCTTCATCAAGACTGCCTGTGAAGAAATTATGTGAAATAGATACCGTAAATAGATTTGAGAGAAGTCCAAGACTCTTTGGAACGGTGCCATTTAATTTATTTACACCAAGGAGTAAGGCTTGCATTTGAGATTAATTCCCAAGGGATGAAGGATTAATAGGACCACTTGAAGAATTATCGCTAAGATCAAGATCCATTAGATGCTTAGGATGCCCTAGCAAATCTAGAATTTTTCCGCTCAAAGAATTATCCCTAAGATCGAGATATTCTAAGAGACTTGTACTACGATTAGAGAACCAATTAGGTATCTCTTGATTGAAAAGATTTTCAGAAAGATCAAGGACCCGAAGGGACGTGGAATTGACAAATCCAACCGATGGAGTCAAACTATCAAGTTGACAATTGTTTAAGATTTGCTCCAAAAGAGATGAGAGTGAACTTACAATTTGAAGCCAATCAACCTCTCAATGAAGGTCGGTGTGGCTTAGATCAAGGTGTTGCATGGAAGAGAGATGAAACATCCAATGAAGGTTATCAACATAAAGGCCATTATTTTCTTTAAGATTTAGATAGAGAAGGCTTGAAAGGTTCCCAAGTTGATGAGGAATGTGTCCACAAAATTGGGCATCATTGAGGTCAAGATCTGTCAAACTGACCATTGATCCAAGGAAACTTGAAATAGAAGTACAATTAAAGAAATTCTCGCTCAAGTCCAAGTAATTCAAAAATTCTAACTCAACCAATGAAGGATTAATCTTACAGCCTACATATTTTACTGATAGCTCTGTGACTTTGAGCAGTTTTATTGTCACAGTGAACTCCTTCCCACCTGCAGCAATCTTCTTGGTCAGACCAGGATGAGACTAAGCTCAGTTTATAAGGATCAGTTAAACCTCGTTGGAAGCCTAGAAGTGTGCTTTTCTCTTTTTCACAACAAGAAACGTTTGACTCTGCTTTGAAGAAACATAAACTGAAGGTTATGACAAAGAACAATGGTAAGAAAAGCACATGAATTGCAATAGAGGCAACCATGATAGAGCAAGAACAGTGGAAGAGAAGAGAATGGTTTTTTTTTTTTTCCTGAATTTAGATAAAAGAAAGGGTTGAGAGAGAACTTTGAAGGAAAAGAAGCTGAGTGTGAGTAGTGGTGGTGATTCAATTGGAGATTTATAGAGCTTGTGATAAAGTCACTTTTTTTTTTTTTATGTAGACTTTGACTTGCTGACTTAAAGCCAAACGACAAAGACCAATGCCTATCTCTCGCGTAACCACGGAGTGATAGTTATATCCAAACTTCAAATTGTTGAATACTTTTGTTCGTTCGGAGACTTGTTTGCCAATTATACCTATGTTTGCCTGTAAATTGTTTGATAATTGTACCAAGATAGGCTTTTTTCCCTTGATCTGATATGGCTTTGTTCTAACTTCTAACCATCCGCACTTTGGTCTCTTCTTTCGTTTTCACATACTATTTTGCACAAAAGTAATGCCCATGATCAAGTTAAATCTCGTGCATGTGTTCTTATATTCCTCTGTTATGCATATGCATATATGTTTAGGGGCGTTAATGACATGATTGCATTGCAGGCTCATTACTGTTTCAAGATAGATTCTTCTGCTCAGTTTACTAGTAGTAAATATAAATAGTAAGATGTATTTAAATTTAGCAGTTGGATATTAATTGGAGAGAGTTCTGTGGTAATTTTTATTTTAGATCTACTCATGAGCCAAATTTGGGCACTTCAAACTGTGGCAATGCCCACAAGGATCAATGCTAACCACACAAGTGATGAGATTTAGTGTTCGGTTCATTTGATGTCTGTCTTTCACATAACAAAATAGAGATTTTCCATCAATATCATAATCATCAAGAATTTGAATTATTAATTTTTTTTTTTTTGGTTGGGTGACTTGTTGACCATTAAGCCATTATGCAATATTTTTCCACCATGTGACATGATTTTGATGCATGGTCAGAAATTCATGTTGAGCAAATTTTTTTGAGACTTAAGGCTCATTATTAAGTAGAATATCATGTGTATGTGCTCTGAATGACAATTAAATTAGTGATAATATAGGCTTTAAGCCAAAACCCCATCGGTCAATGCTCACCATACACAACTGATGAGATGTAGTGTTGGTCTTTCACGTAACCTCGTAGAGATTTTTCATCAATATTAGAATCATTAATTATTTGACTTATTGATATCTTTTGTTTTTTGGTTGAGTGACTTATTGACCATTAATCCATTAAGCAATATAATCCTTTGTGATGTCGCAGAAGCTTGAAGAAAGCACACACGATGCTCTCTTGATGAAACAGAAACTAAACTATTAGCTTCTGGTAGTAAACCTCAAATCCACGAGGGTTTTCCCTGAATCCACAAGGAGATAAACTGGAATCTACCAGAGAAAGAATTTAACAAAAGTCTGTGTTTATTGAAAAATAGTGTCAAAAGTTAATTGTCTTTGGAGGCTACAATGAGTTTAAATAGTAAAAAGAAAACCTAGGGTGGCTAGAAACCCTAAGACGGCTAGCAAACCCTAAGGCGGCTACAAAAGTATATAAAACCCTAATTTGATTAAAAAAACATTAAATCACCTAAAATAAGGAAATAAATCACCTAAACCTAAGATAACAAAAATTACATAAAAATACTAAAGTTAAATAATTACAAACTGGCATAATTTTGATCTAAGGCCATAAATTCGCATTGAGGAAATTTGTCAAGAACTAAAGGCTCATGATTGAGTAGAATACCATGAACATGTTCTTAATGACATGATTAAATTAGTGATAATATATGCTTTAAGCCAAACCCCTAGAGATCAATGCTCACCACACACAAGTGATAAGATTTAGTGTTAGGTTCATTCAACAATCATCTTTCATGTAATCGTGTAGATGACTTGTTGACAATTAATCCATCATGCAATTTTTTCCACCATGTGACATAATTTCATGTAAGGCCGAAAATTCATGAACTTTAAGCCTTATGATTAAGTAGAATATCATGTGAATGTGCTCTTAATGACATGATTAAATTAGTGATAATATTGGCTTTAAGCCCAACTCCCAAAGATCAATGCTCACCACACACAAGTGATGAGATGTAGTGTTAGGTTAATTTGACGACCGTCTCTCACATAACTGTGTAGAGATTTTTTATCAATATCAAAATTATCAAGAATTTGACTTATTGACATCTTTTTTTTTTTGGTTGGGTGACTTGTTGACCATTAATTTTTATCTAAGACCATAAATTCATGTTGAGTACATTTGTTTGGATTCTAATGTTCATGATGGAGTAAAATATCATGTGTGTGTGCTCTTAAGAACATGATTAAATTAGTGATAATAAGGCTTAAGCAAAACCTCCAAAGATCAATGCTCACCACACACAAGTGATGAGATGTTGCGTTAAGTTCATTTGTCAACCATCTTTCAAGTAACCGTGTAGAGATTGTTCATCAAAGGCGACTATACTTGTTAATTAGGGTGGTCACATGACCACTTTGACTTGAAATTATTTTTATATATACCTTAAAAAAAATTAAATTTTAAATTAATGTGTTGTTGTTGACTACCCTAGAAAAAAATTCTAAACCACTCTAAAAAAGACTTGAACACCCTAAATAAAAATTTGAGCCCATTAAAAAAAAAATTTGATCACTCCAAAAGTTTGGTCCGTTGAAGATTGAAACAAAAAATTGTGAGAAATGTTATGTTTGTAGCAATTTCACAAACAAATCCTAAGTAACAGATTGTTACTGGCGGCTATTAATAGTGAACAAAAAAGATAATTTCATTGGTAGGTTCCAGTTAGAATCAATAACAACTTACGATTTAGGATTTGTTATAAAAGTATTATGAAAATTTTGTGGACATAGCATTTCTCAAAAATTGCCCAAAAAAATGCAAATCATCCCAAAAGTCCAAGTCAAATGTATAATTGTGATTTTTCAAATTTTCTTTTCAAAAGGCATATTTTAAAATCATTATTTTTTTCTAAAAACACACATTTTAAAAATAGAAGTCTATTTAGTGTTTACTATAGTCTTAGCTGAATTAGTTGAATTTATTTGATACATTTTTTACACACGCATATGCATCAAAGTAATACCGGAATACTTTGTAAAACATGATTAATGTAACAGTTGAATAACTAAGTTGAATATACTGAATGAACTTATAGTTTACTCTTTATTCTTTTGCTAGCACTACAAACAAATTTCTTATAATAAAATCACTTGTAATGCAAAATTCATTTTTTAAGAAAATTCGTATTGACTTAAATAATCTTCTTTCTGATCTTAAGCTGTGGGAAAACGTTTCATTTTTTCATCTTAATTATTGAGATGAAATAAGAAATAAGAAGAGCATATTTACTAAGAGGTTCTTGTCAACGTCTTGGCCATAATTTTCCTTCAAAAAGAAATTAGTGGAGCATTGTGTCTGTTAAATCTTAATTCATTTAAAGAATACAAAAATTAGTTAAGTGTGAGCCACATTATTGATTTTAAAAATTAAAATAAATAAAATAAAATAAAAAAGAAAGAAAGATGATTTGAGTAAGTTTAGGAAATAGCGTGTAAACCATGCACATAGGGAAGAAGGGAATAAAGGAAACAATCAAGGTAGTGAAACATGCATAAATGTAGTTAGAAGATGAGCTAGATTTGTAATTAAACCAACTTATTTCAAACGTGACACAATGTTATTTATATATCCATAGAATTGGAACTTATGGCATCCTTTCTATAAGAGTACTATTCTTTAGAAATTATTCAAGACATCAATAATTTTCTTTTATCCTTTTTTATATAAGCAAGATTCTTTATAATAATTATTCTTTAGTAACTAACCTTTTTTATTTTTATTTTTATCCTTGAGACTCAATATTAAAAGAAATTTACATTCAAGAAAATGATTTTTTTGAAAAGTTGAAAGAGTAACTTTAAAGATACTACAAATTTTACTATATAATTTTTACAAACTAATGTATCACTAATTATAAAAAATAAATCAGTCATTCATTATTTATGTTTTTTAAATCCACTAATCATTTTTTTTTGTCAATTTGTAAATATTTTATAATACAATTTATATTAGTTTCAGCATTTTCTGAGTTGAAAACTTGAAGATCTAAAACAGGAATATGAAAGAATATATTGAAATTATTGATTTTTTTATTGAAAAAAAAAAACTAGATTATAAATTTCACCATTTAACTTTATTTATAGTTCAATTCAATCTTGTAACTTTTGATTTATTTATTTCATGTTTATAACTTTCCTTCCATCAAATTCCATGGCATTGCATTGTGCCATTAAGTATTCTAAAATGACGTTGTTTTAGAAATTCAAAATACCTAAATCATGTTGTTTTGGGATACTTAATGACAACCACTTTAAAGGAAGTAAACAAAAGAGAAGTGTTATATCTACAATATTTTTCATAATAATTTCACAACAAATTATAAATGGTACATTGTTATTTGCTCTAATTTGAGTTCAAAATTGAAATTACTTTTTTGTCCGCCCATAACAACTATTAACAACTTACCATTTAAGATTTGTTATGAAAATGTTGTGAACATACCATTTCTCTAAACGAAATGACTACATTAAAATAAATAAATCGAAAGGCTTAGGACTTAATTAATCTAAGGCTAAAAAACTGAATTAATTTTTGGGTAAAATATAGAAAGTCCAGTTTCTAATTTAAACTAAAACTTGAAGAAAAAAATAAAAATAGAAAAAACCTTTCTAAACATATTGTTTAAGACTTGTGAGCGGTTATCCACAAAAAAAAAAAAAAAGACTTGTGTCCTTAGGAATTGTTTAAAAAAAAATTAATTTTTCTTAGTGTTTTTTTTAATTAATAATAAAAATTTTAGATTTTTTAAATAAATTAATTTTTAGCTTATTTTGTAATATATTTAACATAAAAGTTTAAAAAAAAAAAAAAAAAAAACTATGGAGTGGTTACACTTCCCTTCCTTAAGGTTTGAGAGAACAACACTCAACCCCAAACTTGAATGAAAAAAACATCCATCCCTTAAGATTTGAAAAAAAATATTAACAACTCCCCCCTCCCCCTCCCCCTCCCCACCCCTTTTATTTATATTAGTAATGAATATTCTAACTTTCTAGTATAAAAATCTCATTACAAAAGTTTAACCATGGTTAATAAAAAAATTGATAAATTTAAAATATAAATTGCAAAATTTATCAAGTAACAAAACAATTAGTACAACAAATATCTCCATAAGCTGTTGAAAAAAGAAAAATATAATAAAAAAAATTCATACTTAATATTTTAAAATACACTTCAAATTTCATATTTAAAAATTTAATACAAATTAATTACTTTACCCAAAATAAATAAATAAAAAACCATCACCACCGCGAAATAAATAAATAAAACACTCTCATATAGCTCGTTACCAAAAACTCAAAAAGTGGCTTCTATAATTTGCAACATCTCTCTCTCTCTCTCTCTCTCTCTCTCTCTAAATATTTCATCAATGGCTTGCGTAAGTCTCTCTATATTTCAACCTAATAGGTTATTAAACACTCAAATATGCAAGACTAACCATGTCACATTTTGAATGTTCATTTGACTTTTAAGTTTTAAGGGACTAGAAAATAAAAAGGTGGAGTTAATATATCTTTCATGCTAATAATTTTTTTTTTTTTTATATATAGGAAATTATCTATCCCTCAAATATGCAAAAGTGACCATGTCATAAACTTTTGAGTTTACTCGGTTGACAACATTATTATTCATATATTTGCGACTATAGTGTTTTTTTTTTTTAATTAAATACCAAAACAACTTACATTACAAGCAAAACAATTACGATAAACAAGTACATAAGAAACACTTAGTCAATCTACTTAACTTAGTCAAAATAAGGAAAAAGATAAACAATATATTTTTTTTCTTTAAGTGACTAGCACTATATAGATAAATAGTTCTTACACATCCTATACAGGAGTCATAGTCTGTTTCGTTTTGTTCATGAGTATTTTATGATAAAATCATAATGAAATAAGATCAAGAAGGTTTCTTTTGTAAAAAGAGCATTAACCAGTGTCACCTCCTGAAGAATAAACAATGAATTTCAATATTCAATAATAACGTGATGTGAGTATTAGGTTAGCAACATGAATATCTAGGCATCAATCATAACTTCAATTTAAATAACGCCATGTCAAAATTATAGGAATTCGTGTTAAGCCCACCTCTTTGATATTCTATTAGTAAATCTTCCTATGGAATTAAAGCTTACAACATGAGGTGAGAAATCATGCTACGCATTGTATTTGAAAAAGAAAAAAAAGGCACTCTACACCACCTTCTTTTTTTCTTTTTCTTTTTTTGTGTGGATAATCTTCAATTTCATTAATCAAACTGGAGCAGGATACAAATGGGATCAGTCAACCTCACAAGCAGATCTAAGAACATCAGGGAGACTGAGTTTATTGTAACTTATAAAGGACTTAGATGATAAAAGGGAGAGCCTGGCAGCATTATGGGCTACTGCATTATAGTCTCTTCTAACTCAACAGAAAAAACAACTACGAAAAAGATCTTGAAGGCTTAAAGTGTTGCTGATGATACTACTAATGGTCTACACCACCTATTTGATGCATTATGTATATGAGAAACAATTTCTACTGTCATAGTACAACTTTCGTTCAATTGAGGGTATTCCAATGAGTTCCCTCTTTGTCCACTTCAAATATCTCTAGACAAAGTCCAATAGTAGCATAGTGGTAATGGTATCCTTTATGGTGCATGATTCATCTATAGTTGAAACTCATCTTCCCCTCCTTTACTATCTACCTATCAAAGTATAAATTCATAAATGAACTTTATTTCAAACGCAATGGGCTAACAATAAATATAGACAAAAGTTAAAGATAATCTATATTTGTGAAATAAAATCCAAATGACTATAACATTAGCTACAAATTAAATCATATATTCAAAGCTACATTAACATGAACCAACCAATATTAAGGACATAATACTTGAAATAATACCTTTAG
The DNA here is from genome assembly GCF_040712315.1 of Castanea sativa. NCBI lineage: Eukaryota > Viridiplantae > Streptophyta > Magnoliopsida > Fagales > Fagaceae > Castanea > Castanea sativa. Next base: position 9,922,015 of record NC_134017.1, read on the forward strand.
GTAGATAATGATGCCTTTCACATACTCAAGCAGACTCTTGCCTTTTTAGATAACCAATTCATCTTTATCACTGTAGTCACATACATCTGATCTTTTATGTCATCAGCAAATTTGAAAAAAGCATGCCTCCAAGTCCTATTGAAGAAGAGAGCTCCACAAATTGCCCAAAAGCCAGTTGTGAATCCAACTCCCATACCTATATAGAAGCTGGAATTTTTAGAGTCATCTTTAGCACTACCTAGCATAAAATCAATTTAAGTATTCCCAAGAAATAGTTTTCCTTGATATGCCTTCCATAAAATCAATTTAAGCATCCCCAAGAAATAGTTCCCACACTTTGCTGCCCAATTGTAGATTACTGTTGCCAACACTTCAATTCAAAAGTGATTGGATGTTAACATTAACTCTACTTGAATAACTTTAAACTTTTTAAATAACTAAATTTGTTCAAGAAAACTAGTCAAGAAGTTAAGGTAATCAACAAAAAATATAAAAAAAGATCTTTCCCTTGAATCAAGATAGTCCCACTACTTCAAACATAGAAAGGATGGGTCACAAGAAAATTCTAAGATCCTGAACATCTCATGCTGCACTCACACAACTTCAAGCTCATAATGCAGCATTGGAAAAACTTTCCGAATTGCAAATAGAACCTTACCAGGACGGTCAGTAGGTTCCCCATTCCAACGAGGAGCAGCTGCTGGTTGTGGAGGCAATTCATGTGCATCACCTATCCTTTTATTATCAGGAATAAGAATTTCATCCATAGACATGGCGAAAATTTTAACCTGAGCATGGACATTTTCTTGGACTTGGCTCTGTTGATCAACAAGAGAGGCTTTACTAGCCATTCTATGATCTCCTCTGCATATGCCTCTTCAGCATTCCTTCCCAAATGGTTGTAGCTGGATGTTCAAGTCTGTCATGAGAAAAAAATTGTGATTAAAGCACACCCTATGAAGTCATACCCTGAGCAACAAAGGTAGCATAAATTCACATGAAGCCAAGTGGCAAAGTAGGGAACAAACAAAAGTTGTATTAATTTCTTAAGAATAGTTGTACTGTTCTACAGCTTATTTTTTTTTATCAAAGTACGGCAGTCAAAATAAGCTCATCCAAACACAATCGTGAAAATTTATTTAATTTTAACTTTGTAAACATAATTTATATTAAAACAAAGGCCTTAAAACTAATTTATTTACTTATGACAAAAAGAGCTTATGATTTTGATTATTAAAAATGGGTTATTCTCAAAGTTACACCAGGCTAGAAGGCTATGACACCATCCAAACATATACCTTGGCTAGCTTCCTTGTGAAGTATTTCACCATCAAGCTTGTAAACAATGAGGTCCTTTAGTCTGTCAGGGAGTTCAACACAATTCAACGATATGCAGACAAATCATTAGTAATTGGTACTTTAATGAGAGAACTAGAACACACATGACACACCCACAAGCTCTTAAATAATCAGAACCAAATGTGGAAATTTTGTAATAATTAATTGAGACTTCTTCTGTACCTAAATAGAAGATAGGTACTTAAAACCCAAATAATGCAATTATGGTCAAAAAAATATGCGTTGTACATATAAACCATTCTCTTCACAAATTCATAAGTTTTATTATAAAAATTAAAATGACATAAATTGCATTCTAACTTCATGTGTTTTCTACATGTAGGCCAAAAAGGGCATTGTTTAGCTATGTTAATAATGGCATGAGTAAAAACTGTTCATTGTTGACAATTTGATAAAATAAAATAAAAAAACAACTTATTAAATACGAGGAGCAGTTCAATAATTATTGAAGACAACAAGTTCAACAAGAAAAATCAAATGAAAGTGTTAGATGATGGAAATGTTGAGAGCCTCTGCACCACAAGATGCAGAAGAGTGTGGCGATACATGATCATGTCCAAGCTCAACAAATACATATAGTCTAGTACATTAAGCAAAAACTGATAGTCTTGTAATAAAATCTGGGTGCTGAAACATTCTAATTTGATTCCAGTACAGAGACTATGATATGGGGTACTGCTTGTATGCACACTTGTAATGAATTTTGTAACATTCAAACATACATGACAGCTATGTATTACGGAAAAAGCACCCAGTTGAACGCTCTCATCCAACCTATGATGCGGCAAGGGTTGATTTGATGTTATTGGGAAATATATTCAGGAAAAAGTTTGAAACATTAACCATATAACTAAAAGAAAAACAATTAGTTCTAACCACTTAAGGAGATTAAACTAGAGGGCATGAGTCCAGCTTGGAGGACATCCTTGTACTTCAAGAGATATTGATACCCTTTTTTTTTCCCACATATCCATGTAATTGTTAGCCAGCAACATGCCATCCAAATACTAAAGTGAGAATTGATCACAATCTAGCACTTTCTTGCAGTAAAATAATCTGGACCTCTATATGTGTTACCTCCAATACACTTCCAACCAAGGCCCTGACGAATGTCAATCAAAACTGAGAACTTCACATATTCTTTATAATCAATTTGATTTCCAAGGTTTCAACCCTAATAATGTCATGTTTTAGGTTACTAACTGGTTGAATTTCTTGTTTAGCTGTAATAAGAATGGCATTCAAAAAAGAATGAATACTATTTTAGAGCTTTAACTTCAATAAAAAGAAGCCAAGAGATATTCTATAATGTATTAATATTATCAAAGCTTGAAAGTAATCTTTTTGTTTTATTGGTAAGTTGCACACATGGGTGGGTCTTGAACCCTCAATCTCACCTGCCACATTGTTCTTAAAACAGGGGGAAATACTCATTCGCAACATTGATGTTTGCAAGAAATCTAACAACTAGAGCATATTATTATTCCAATAAATATATAATCAAAAGTTCATCTAAGAATATTAATTTAGAAGTACAAAGGTTAAAAAGTATAGAACTACCTATGAATCACATCACAAACACAAAAATATGATTTCTAGAAAGACCTTATAGAAGCTAGAAATAACAGATAGAGCATTAGATACACCAACAAACTCCAAACAAGTATTCTGGAAACAGTGATTAAATACTCATTGAAGATGCCTTCCATAAAATCAAGTTAAGTATCCCCAAGGCATCTTCCCCTCCACTTCGCTGCCCAAATGTAGACTTCTTTTGTTGACACTTCAGTTCAAAAATGATTGGATGTTGACTTCAACTCTACTTGAATAACTTTTAAATATTTTAAACAACTAAATCTGTTTAAGGAAACAATTAAAGAAGTTAGGGTAATCAATGGACAAATCAAAAGATCATTCCTTCGAATCAAGATAATCCCCCTACTTCAAGGATGAGTCACAAGAAAATTCAAAGATCCCAAACATCTCAAGCTGCACTCACACAACTTCAAGCTCATAATGCAACATTGGAAAATGTTTTTTTTTTACAAACAGAATCTTACCAGGACGGTCTGTAGGTTGGCCATTCCTGCCAATATCAAAACCAAGGCCACTTAAACAAGGAGTAGCTATTGGTTGTGGAGGCAGTTCTTGTGCCTCGACTATCCTTTTAGTATAAGGCAGGAGAATTTCATTTATACACATGGAGAAACTTTTAATCTGAGCATGAATGTTTTCTTGGAGCTGCTTCTGTTGATCAGCAAGAGAGGCTTTACAAGCCATTTCATTGAACTCCTTTGCTTTTGCCTCATCAGCATCCCTTCCCAAACGGTTCATGAGAAAAAAATTGAGATTAAAGGACAACCAATGAAGTAGTACACTAGATGACAAAGGTAGCATAAATTCACATGAAGCCAAGTGGTAAAGTAGAGAGAACAAACAAAATAACATCTACTCAAAATGCAATACCATGATTTATAAGTTCAATTTTGGCTTAATCACTATGCAAGTAATACAACTTTTTCAGTAATTATGATTTAAGAAGTTTTGAAACTAAAATAGGCACAAAATGTATACTAAATAGTGGTGATTCAACCTAAATTTCTTAATTATTATAATACTACATTCACTTCTATCTTTAAATACTATAGAGACCGGAACTAGAAAATAGTCGATGCCTAACATGAACTTTATATGCTAAGGTTCTGTTTGTTTTAGATTAAAATGTCAATTTAATTTCACCAACAACTCACGTAAATCTTTTAAAGCCTCAATTTTTTTAATTACAATCATATTTTTAAACAAAGTAAGACAATCAAAAGAAGGTCATCCAAACACAATCTCAATGATAATTTACCACTTCTTTTTAAGTAAATTTAAAATAAATAAAATAAAATAAAAATCATTAACTGATGCATTCACTTATTACAAATAGATCTGACACACTAAATGGAAATTGATAGGGTTGAACCATAGCATCTAGTCTTTTTTTTCATTATTATTATTATTTTCATATTATGCTTCAGTAAGTTTTGAATCAAACATAAGCATGTATATCAACATAATTGGGTAAAAAATTAATTCAAGAGGTTAATAAAAACCAATCTAATGGTCTACACTACTGATATGGTCCCTATCTTAGAACATTAACACAAACAACATCCTTAGTGAAATTGACCGGTACCAATGGGCAATAGCCACATATAGTTCATATGAAGAGGTATCAAAATAGATAATTCAGATGACAAAGTCATAGTTACACTGACCTGGTATATAGAAACAATTTATTTATGTTGGCTTCAATTTGTAATTGTCTTGGAATGCAAGAGTTTTCACAGCCTGTGAATATCATTTGCAAAAGAGCAAAAGGGTCATACAAAAGCACGAGGAATAAAAAAAAAAAAATGCAAAATTGCAAACATAGCATAAATGAAAGATAGTTTTAATCTTTATGACTAATATTGCTATCAAAAACCCAACTCAATTCATTAACAGTCATAGATTTAGCTCAATTGAGTAGAGTTTGTTGGTTCCAAAATGGGAAACCCATTTTTTAAATAGGGAACAGTATTTATAGTAAAACTGTAAAACAAAAACGAGAGAGAGAGAAGGGGGGGGGGCTCTTGGAATTTGTGGAATAGAAAAGTTATTGTGAAATAAATCAATGAGTCCAGGAAGCACTTTTTTTTGTTCAGTGACCTGAACTCTGAATTTATGCTGATGGAGAAATAATTATTCTTTAAATGACTAACACTACAAACATCCTTAATGAAACTAGCCAGTACCAATAGCCCGCATACAGTTCATATGCAGAGCTAACAAACAAGATAATTTAGACGACAAAGTCATAGTTACATTGACCTGGTATATAGAAACAATATATTTGTTTTTGCTTCAAATTTTAATTGTCTTGGATTGCAAGAGTTTTCACAGCCTGTGAATATTTTTTGCAAAAGAGCAAAAGGGTCATACAAATGCACGAAAAAAAAAGCATAGCATAAATGAAAGAAAGTTTTAATCTTTATGACTAATATTGTTATCAAAAACCCAACTCAATTCAATAAAAGTCATAGTTTTGGCTCAATTGAGTAGAGTTTGTTGGTTCCAAAATGAGAAACCCATTTTTGAAATAGGGAACAATATTATTAGTAAAACTGTTATGTCATAAACCAAGGCTAAAGTTATGTCATATTTGTGAAAAAAAATCCAAAAGACTATCACATTTAGCTATGAAATAAATTGTATATTCAAAGTAGCTGACTACAACATTAGCATGAAAGAAACAATATTAAGGACATATAACTTGAAGCAATACCTTTTGGCTAGATAACAATGCCTCACTTACTAAGGCAGACTCTTAGCTTTTCCAGTAAATTCATCTTTATCATTGTAGTCACATAAATCCAATCTTTTATTTCATCCGCAAATCTAAAATAAGCATGCCTCCAAGTCCTATTAAAGAAGAGAGCTCCACAAATTGCCCAAAAGCCAGTTGCGAATCCAACTCCCATACCAATGTAGAAGCTGGAGTTTTCAGAATCATCTTCAACACTGCCAATTGGTGATTTATTCAAAGATTGCTCCTCAATTGTGCAGCTTTCTGGAAGAGGATCACCACATAACTGAGGATTTCCAATGTACCTAAGGGCATCAAATGATTGAAGCTGGGTGCTTGAAGGAATTCTACCCCAGAGGTTGTTGTATGACAAGTCCAAGAGACTAAGAAATGTCAAATTAGACATGCTTGGAGGAATTTCACCCGATAAATGATTTCGTGAGAGATCAACTGACTCTAACTCTTTCATACTCCCAATTTTTTCTGGTATCTTTCCCATCAAATGATTTCGAGACAAATTCAAAAAACGTAATTCGAAAAGATCTGAAATCTCAGTAGGGATTGATCCAGACAAGTTGTTACTTGAAAGGTCTATGAGCCTAAGTAATTTAAGGTTCTCTTTGTATTCCAATTCTTTCCCTTTGGAAACCAGCTGAACATTCTCAACATAGTATTCATATGTGTACAAATACTGAAAAGGCATAGAAAAAAATGAAATATCATAGGAATCTGGGAATGCCATGGCACTAATATTTTTCAAGCAGTTTGGTATGGATCCTGATAGGCTATTATTGGCAAGATCCAATACTCTAAGAGAAGAAAGTTGGCATATTTGTTGAGGTATATAACCCTTGAATTCACTTGATCTTAGACGGAGAATTGTAAGATTTGTCAATTCTCCAATCCATAGTGGTATGATGGACAAATGATTATTACCCATATCAATGAGCTTCATATTTGAGCATCTTTTCAACGATGAAGGAATATCTCCACAGATGCTATTGTTTTGTAAACGTAATGATTGGAGGTTAACTAAAGCCCCAATGGAGTAGGGAATTCCACCTACTAGATTATTGCTCCCTAAGTTTAAATGGATCAAAGACGGCCAATACTTCCAGCAGTGAGAAAGTTCTCCTGATAAGAGATTGTTTGATGCATCTAAAATCTCTAATTTATTCTTTCTAATTTTCTTTTGGCATAAGAAAGTAGAAATAGGTCCATAAAATGAGTTGTTAGCTATATTGAACAGTTCGACAGTAGAACTTAGAAAAATGTCTGATACATTACATTCTATGTGGTTGTTAGAGAGATCGATATATGTAATGTTTGAAGTCCAATTCCAGAACCAACCCGGAGCTTTGCCTGAAATTCCTGACATGGACATATCTAAAAAACTGAGGGATTTTTGTGATTGTAGCCATGAAGGAAAATTAGGACCTATCTTGATTGAGCTCATGGAGGCATGGTAAAGTTGGAAGGGGGGAACCCAATTGGAATTGACATTAAAGAACAAAGGTGCATCAGACATAAAGAGATACTTTAATTTTGAGAGTTTTCTGAAATGCCCTTCATCTACGGTACCTGTTAAAGAATTTTCTCCGACAAACAACGTCTCTAACTTAGAGAGAAGCCCAAGACTCTTTGGAATGGTGCCATTCAACTGATTTTGGTCGAGAAATAATGTTCTTATACGAGATAAATTCCCAACGGAAGAAGGTAAAGGACCATTTAAAGAATTAAGTCCGAGATCAAGATATTCTAATTTCTCTAAATTGAAAATGCTAGGCGATATATTGCCTTTCAAAGAATTGTTGTACAGGCTAAGCCTTAAGAGGCTTGTACTGAGATTAGAGAACCAATTAGGTATCTTATGATTGAAATGATTTTTAGAAAGATCAAGGGCTTGAAGAGACGTGAAATTGACAAATCCAAGAGATGGATTCAGGCTATCAAGCTGACAATTGTACAAGTATAGCTCTGAAAGAGATGGGAACTTACTCATTATTTGAAGCCAATCAACTTCTCTGTGAAGGTCAACTGAGTTCAGGTCAAGGTGTTGAATGGCAGAGAGACCAGACATCCAACGAAGGTTATCTACATAGAGGTCAGAATTATTTCCAAGAGACAGATAGCAAAGGCTTGAAAGGTTCCCAAGCTGATGAGGAATGAGTCCACAGAAGTTAGCGCCTAAGAGGTTAAGATGTGTGAGACTGAACATTGAACCAAGGAAAGTTGGGATCGGAGTACAATTAAAATCATTGTAACTCAAATTCAAGTAATTCAAATGTTCTAATTGGAGCAACGAACCACTAATCTCACCGCCTAACCTCGAATAATTGAGGTGGAGCTCAGAGACTCGGCCAATTTTCTTGTCGCAGAAAACTCCGTCCCAAATACAGCAATCTTTATGGTCAGACCAGGATGAGAGGACGTGTTCTTGATCAGTGAGACCACGTTTGAGGGTTAGAAGGGCTTGCTTGTCTTTTTCATTGCAAGAGACATTTGAGATTGACTCTGCTTTGAAGAAGAAGAAGCTTAGACTGAAGGCAATGGGAAGGAACCATACTAAAAAAAGCACATGATGAAGAGTTGCAAAAGAGGCGGCCATGGTAACGAATTGAAGGAAGGGAAGTTTGAAGGAAGAAAAGCTGAAGTGTGGGTATGTTGCAAAAGAGGCGGCCATATATATAGTGATTCTTCAAACCCTTTCTCATTTTTCTTATTATTATATTATTTTAATAAAGACCTTGATTTGTTGACTTGTGCTTTTATATTATGTTAAGCCAAACCCACAAGGATCAACACTAACCACTCAGGTGATGAGATGTACAGTCCGTTTGGGAAGAATTTTTTTTCTTTTTTTCTTTTTTTTGAGAATCTGGGAAGAAATTTATTTAATATTGTAGTTTTTTTTTTACTATTTATAGGTCCCATTGTATAATTGATACTATTTATAAGTCTCATTGTATTATTCAACTAACTTTTAACTTCTTCTTTTTTACATTTTTAGTAAAAAAATTTCAGTTTCAACTAAATAAACTATTCTTAAACGGACCCGTAGTATTAGATTTATTTTACAACCATCTTTCACGTAATAATGTAGAGATTTTCCATTAAGGACAAAACTAAGGTATAGTACCTTGGGTCCTGTTTCTTAGGTTCCCCTCTTAAGATTTAGCCATGTGACCACTTAATTAAAAAATACACTTCCATTCTATAAGAAAAAATCCACATGGCAGAATCTTAACAGAGGAACCTAAGGAACAGCACTTAAGTACTATAACTAAGTCTTGCCCTTCCATTAATATCATAATCATCTAGAATTTGAATTATTGAATTTTTGTTTTTATTGGGTGACTTGTTGACCATTAATCTATTATGCAATATTTTCCACCATGTGACATAATTTTCATGTAGGGCCAAAAATTCATGTTGAGGAAATTGTTTTTGGAACTTAAGGCTCATTATTGAATACAATCTCAAGTCATGTGTATGTGCTCTTAATGACAAGATTAAATTGGTGATAGTATATGCTTTTAGCCAAACCCCTAGAGATCATTGCTCAACATACACAAGTGAAGAGATGTAGTGTTAGGTTCATTTGACAATCATCTTTCATGTAACCGCATAGAGATTTTTCAACAATATCAAAATCATTAAGCATTTGTCTTATTGACATCTTTTTGTTTTTTAGTTGGGTGACTTGTTGACCATTAATCCATTATGCAATATTTTCCACCATGTGACATAATTTCATGTAAGGCCCAAAATTCATAGACTTAAGCCTCATGGTTGAGTAGAATATCATGTGAATGTGCTCTTAATGGCATGATTAAATTAGTGATAATATTGGCTTTAAGCCAAACCCCCCAAAGATCAATGCCCACCACACACAAGTGATGAGATGTGGTGTTAGGTTCATTTGACAACCGTCTCTCACATAATAGCGTAGAGATTTTTTATCAATATCAAAATCATCAAGAATTTGACTTATTGACATCTTTTGTTTTTTGGTTGTGTGACTTATTGACCATTAATTTTCATCTAAGACCATAAATTCATGTTGAGTACATTTGTTTAGAACTTGAGGCTCATGATGGAGTAAAATATCTTGTGTATGTGCTCTTAATGACATGATTAAATTAGTGATAATATAGGCTTCAAGCAAAACCCCCATAGATCAATACTCACCACTCATAAGTGATGAGATGTTGCGTTAGGTTCATTTGACATCCATCTTTCAAGTAACCGCATAGAGATTATTCATCAATGTCAGAATCATCTAGAATTTGTCTCTCTTTTTTTGACTTGTTGACCATTGATCCATTATGCAATATTTTCCACTGTTAGGGGTGGCTCTACTTGTTAATCGGGGTGGTGACCACCTTGACTTGAATTTTATTTTTTATATATATACCTTAAAAAATTAAATTTTAAATTAATATGTGTTGTTGACCACCCTAAAAAAGATTCGTGACCACTCTAAAAAAATCTTGAACACCCTAAATAAAAATTTGAGCCATTAAAAATAAAATTTTGGTCCAATGAAGATTGAACCAAAAAATTGTGAGAAGTGCTATGTTAACAACATTTTCACAAATATATCCTAAGTGGCATATTGTTACTGGCTAATAGTAGCGAACAAAAAGATAATTTCATTACTAATTTCAAATTAGAACCAATAACAACTTACTAGTTAGGGTTTGTTATGAAAATATTGTATATATAGCACTTCTCAAAAATTGCCCAAACACATACAAATTAGCCCAAAAGCCCAAATCAAATGTTTAGTTGTGATTTTTTTAAATTTTGATTTCAAAAGGCATATTTTAAAATCATTATATATTTTTTTCTAAAAAACACATTTTCAAATAGTTAGTCACTTAGTCTGTTCGTGCTTGCTTTAGTCTTCTACTGAATTTGTTGAATTTATTTGATACATTTTCTACACATGCATATGCACTTAATTAATACCTGAATACTTTGTAGAACATGATTAATGTAACAGCTAAATGCCTAAGTTGAATATATTGAATGAACTTATAGTTTACTCTTTACTCTTTTGCTAGCACTATGAACAAATTTCTTATAAGGAAATCACTTGTATTTCAAGATTCATTTTCTAAGAAAATTCGTATTGGCTTGAATAATTTTCTTTTAGATCCTAGGATATAGGAAAATATTTCATCTTAATGATTAAGATGAAATAAGAAAAGCATATTTATAAAGAGGTTCTTGTCAACCTCTTGGCCATAATTTCCTTTTAAAAAAAATTTGTGGAGTATTGTGTCAATTTAATCCTAATTAGTTTAAAGAATACAAAAATTAGTTGGAACATATCATAAAAAGGGATAATGCATTTTGTTTTATTTTTACTTATTTTGGTAAGGTATTAGTAATTGAATGGGAGATCAACAGTTTAATGATTGCTTAGTTGTGTACATTGACAAAGATAATCAATCAATCAATATATATATATATATATATATATATATATATATATATATATATATATATATATAAAAGGAGACCTCATACGGAAGTGTATGAGGTCTTTCCAAGTGGTGCACTAATTTTACATTTAGCATTTTTTTACCTCTTTCATTTAGCTTTTCTATATCAATATGTGCTGCGATGGTCCCAAGCATTTTCACTTTTCAGTTTTCTATTAAAAAGTGAGAATACACAATTTGACCGATTCCTCAATATTTCATACTTTTTTTCTTTTTTGATGAAGTTTCATACTTTTGTCACAACCCATAATTTTGAGAAACATTTGTGTTTTAGAAATTTTCTTAGCACAATCCTTCAAATGGTCCCATTATTTTTTCAAAAAAGACCTTTCTTTCAAAGAAATTGTATTAATGCAATCCTTCTATGTACGACTCTCTCTTCTTCCCTTTCCCTTCCCTTACTTTTTCCTCCCTTCTTTCCTTTTCATCTCCCTTACAACCAAACAAGATACTAGTTTCCAAATTCAACTAATAAATTTTTTTTTGAGGATATTAATAAAAAGAGTCTGAATTTGATAAGAATGTGGTGTAAAATTCGTGTTTTACACCATCCAATAAAAGATGTCACATCAGCTTTTTATTTAAAACTCAGTACATCATACTACAATTAATAACATCTTAATAAACTCCCAATTTGGCTGAATTCTCAGATGAGTATTATAATTGATTGAGTGTGGTTGTACTTATTTTTTAATACATGATAAGATGATGTGACATATTGGGATTAGAAAGTGTAAAACTTGGGTTTTAAACCACATCTTTATAACATTTAATCTTCAATAAAAATATGTAAAAAACATGTTTGATTACTGTTTTAGTCTTTAACACTTGTATAATGTATCGAAATGGTTTTTAACATCTTAAATGTGTCAATTTTGATTCTAAACTTTTCATATTTTGTCAAAATAATCCTTATTATTAAGCGGTACATGAAAAGAATTGATTTATCTAACATTAATATCAAAATAATATTTTTATGCCATCTAAGCTATGCTTTGAATTATCACGTGTCCTTAATTAGAAAATAAAATAAAATATTTGAAAATATATTAATTGCATCTCCATGAGTAAATAAGATGTCATTTTATTAGCAAAAATTGAAAATTTCTTTTCTTTTCTTTTTCTCTGCTTTCTCACCAACCAAATGGGGTTTAAGTCTTGACTTTTTAGTTAAAGTGCTCATGAACATCATCTACAAAACATACTATTTACCTAATTTTAAAATGAAAATTAAAAAAAAAAAAAGGAAAAGCCAAATGTCAATTTTTTACATTATCATTTTTCTAAGAAGTTAAAGTTATTGCCAATTATATTATAAAAATCTTGTAAACTAACATGGTAATGAATATAATTAGTGTCATGTCAACAAGGTAATAAATCAATTTCCTAATTATTTTCCTATTTTGTGTTTAAAAATTGATACATCCATTTAATAAAAGTAATGTGTAATCCCGTGCATATGCACATATACATTTAAAAACAATCACATGCTACAAAAATTAAAAAATTAGATGGGACACGTGGCACAAAATTGAACTCTAATTAAAATTCAATTTAGAATCTAATTGAATTTAGACACTTTGATTTTTGCACCTAATAATTCATTTGACACACAAATTTAAAAATTAGATGAGACACATGGCGCAAAATTAGACTCCAGTATATAGATGTATAGCAACCTACCATCACTCTATTTAAAATTACATGTTGTTCATGAAATCATAGTCCCATATATGGTCCTTTTTTAGGAGCCACTATCTCATCAAAAAAAAAAGTTAGTATATTGCGATATATTTGGAATGATGAGTCCATCGGTATTTGGAATCAAGGTTCTTAAATTGGACCGTAGCACAAAATTAGACAATAATTGGCCCATGCGTTGCACAATTTTTTTTGGTATGATCTTTTTTGGTAAATATTATGACCGGAGAACATTGTTTTAGGGAAAACAAAAAATTCTTTAATTTTTATGTAGTGATTTTAAGAAATACAATGAAGGGTTTTATGATAAATTTTGTTAATTTTATGAAATACATTTATATAAAATAAAACTCATAAAATGCATAAGATATACGTAAAGGCATAATTCATGACTACGCATGAAAGTTATTGTATTTTTTAATTTCTATTAGCTAGATCACATTTCTTTAATAAATTGAACAACCATTTCATTACCGCATTGTGCACGTAGTGATTGGAATGTTGTTAGTTAGTTTAATTGAACAATATTGTGTTTATTCTTTTTTAAAACTACAATTGATAATTCACAACATGAGTAAACAACTTATTGAGTATTGCAAAAGATACAAATATGAACATTAACATGAGCATGAACATGAAGGGAGATTTCTATTCATTTTCTTGAAGAAAAAATGTACTTACAAAAAATTCCAAACTTAATTAGATAAAGAAGAATCAAGTTATAGATAGCAAAATCAATAAACCAAAAATTCTAGGAGCCTAAGAGGAGCCATTACTCATTTGAAAAAACCCAAAATACTCAAGGTTAAAAAAAAAAAAAAAACCATTCACTCCACCCTTCTATCTCAACTGCTATTGCTCAAGGAAAACAATATATATATATATATATATATATATATATATATATATATATTTAGAAATAATTACAATATGTATGCTAATCCCCCGACTTGAACCTTTTCTCCCTGACTCCCATAATTTGAACATTTTCTCCCTTAAACCCTAAACATTTTGTGTATGGGGAGATGTCAATTCAACTCCATTGCCCTTGTCAAATATATATATATATATATATATATATATATATATATATATATATATATATATATATATATCATTTGAAAAAACCCAAAATACTCAAGGTTAAAAAAAAAAAAAAAACCATTCACTCCACCCTTCTATCTCAACTGCTATTGCTCAAGGAAAACAATATATATATATATATATATATCATTCAATAAATATAGAACTTCCTTTAAAAAAAATTAATATGTTTATCATAATTAAGGAAAATCCTAATGGGTACTTCACTTGAGCATATGTGAAAAAAGGCATATACATACCACAAATGATAAAGGAGAAAGAAAAAGTTGCTAATCCCTTTTAAGATGGTTAATTTCTTTGCCTCAATTAGTCGCCCAAACAACATACCGCTTATTCATACCACAACCACAAATGACAATGTAGCATTGGCCATCAGTAATTGCTAATCTGAAAGTACAGATTTATTTAATAGCTCTACCTTCGTATCTTTTGGCTAATGTGTCTTTACTAAATCAAAATCAAACCACAAAACTCATATAAAAATCACCAAATTAGAGTTTAAATTATAATTGAATTTTTAAAAGAAATCTAGGCATAATTGCACATAAATTCCACATGTAACTAAGTCATACTCAAGAGTATTGGACCTTTTTTCCGTTGTATAAATAGAGAGTCCCAATGGGATGGGGGCTAACAATTTTCTCTCCAAAACATTTATTGTAGGAACATAAAAGTTTTCCATTGTAGACTATTCACGCTTAAAGAACATGACTTGCCAACTAATCAAACTAGAGTTTTTAATACCTACAGCAATTTCACAACATCAAGAACAAACCCCAGTGTATGCAGTGTCAAATTCCATAGTCTCCTGTTACATCAAATGAGTGTTTAATTTTTCTCACAAAGTATTGAATAGTAAAGCTTATGGGCCATAGTCTCAACTACAACTCTTAATCATGTTGGACTTAGATGACTCCTTTCCACAACGTATTATTATGAGATGCAGAAAAAGTTTGGAGTGTACACAATGTTTATCGTGGATGGGAAGAAATTTCATCATATTCCAATTGGTTAGGTCAGTAAGGACCTATTCCAATTTAATGATCCTGGAATTTTGTATACAAGTAATAATTAAGGAAACTTCCACCTAAAATAAGTTGGACTTTTGGCAAGAGAGAAAATTGATGTCTAGACAAATCAAGCTAAGGCCAACCAAAATGGACCATATTCTTAATTTCTTATCTCGATTTGTTCCATGTACAAGACTTACAACCAATGCTTGGTGTATAAAAGTTGAACATCTTATCTAAAGTCCATCCTCTGAAAGCTTGAGAAAATTTTCATTTAAACCAACACAATATATAAATTATAAAGGAATAAAAAAAAATTGTCAAAAATAATGAAAATTTAATCTTTGCTTAAATTCTTATAAGGATGAACACAATAGCAATATCCTTTAAAAAAAATAAAGATAAAAAAAAATCTATGCTTATTTTGTACGTATGATAAAGTCCTATCACAGTTTTTTGAGACTTATGATGATTAGTGATTAGGAGTTATAAATGAATAATCACTATATATATATATAGACATTCTAATTTTGCATTTAGCATTTTTGTACCTCTTTCACTAAGTTTTTTTTACTGTTACTCAAAAGTTTACATTAACTTAAAACTCATAAAATGCATAAGATATACGTAAAGGCATAATTCATGACTACGCATGAAAGTTATTGTATTTTTTAATTTCTATTAGCTAGATCACATTTCTTAAATAAATTGAACAACCATTTCATAACCCCATTGTGCACGTAGTGATTGGAATGTTGTTAGTTAGTTTAATTGAACAATATTGTGTTTATTCTTTTTTTAAACTACAATTGATAATTCACAACATGAGTAAACAACTTATTGAGTATTGCAAAAGATGCAAATATGAACATTAACATGAGCATGAACATGAAGGGAGATTTCTATTCATTTTCTTAAAGAAAAAAATGTACTTACAAAAAATTCCAAACTTAATTAGGTAAAGAAGAATCAAGTTATAGATAGCAAAATCAATAAACCAAAAATTTTAGGAGCCTAAGAGGAGCCATTACTCATTTGAAAAAACCCAAAATACTCAAGGTTAAAAAAAAAAAAAAAAAAAAAAACCATTCACTCCACCCTTCTATCGCAACTGCTATTGCTCAAGGAAAACTATATATATATATATATATATATATATATATATATATATATATATATATATATAAATCATTCAATAAATATAGAACTTCCTTTAAAAAAAATTAATATGTTTTTTATAATTAAGGAAAATCCTAATGGGTACTTCACTTGAGCATACGTGAAAAAAGGCATATACATACCACAAATGATAAAGGAGAAAGAAAAAGTTGCTAATCCCTTTTAATATGGTTAATTTCTTTGCCTCAATTAGTCGCCCAAACAACATACCGCTTATTCATACCACAACCACAAATGACAATGTAGCATTGGCCATCAGTAATTGCTAATCTGAAAGTACAGATTTATTCAATAGCTCTACCTTCGTATCTTTTGGCTAATGTGTCTTTACTAAATCAAAATCAAACCACAAAACTCATATAAAAATCACCAAATTAGAGTTTAAATTATAATTAAATTTTTAAAAGAAATCTAGGCACAATTGCACAAAAATTCCACATGTAACTAAGTCATACTCAAGAGTATTGGACCTTTTTTCCTTTGTATAAATAGGGGGGTTCCAATGGGATGGGGGCTAACAATTTTCTCTCCAAAACATTTATTGTAGGAACATAAAAGTTTTCCATTGTAGACTTTTCACGCTTAAAGAACATAACTTGCCAACTAATCAAACTAGAGTTTTTAATACCTACAGCAATTTCATAACATCAAGAACAAACCCCAGTATATGCAGTGTCAAATTCCATAGTCTCCTGTTACATCAAATGAGTGTTTAATTTTTCTCACAAAGTATTCAATAGTAAAGCTTATGGGCCATAGTCTCAACTACAACTCTCAATCATGTTGGACTTAGATGACTCCTTTCCACAACGTATTATTATGAGATGCAGAAAAAGTTTGGAGTGTACACAATGTTTATCGTGGATGGGAAGAAATTTCATCCTATTCCAATTGGTTAGGTCAGTAAGGACCTATTCCAATTTAATGATCCTGGAATTTTGTATACAAGTAATAATCAAGGAAACTTCCACCTAAAATAAGTTGGACTTTTGGCAAGAGAGAAAATTGATGTCTAGACAAATCAAGCTAAGGCCAACCAAAATGGACCATATTCTTAATTTCTTATCTCGATTTGTTCCATGTACAAGACTTACAGTCAATGCTTGGTGTATAAAAGTTGAACATCTTATCTAAAGTCCATCGTCTGAAAGCTTGAGAAAATTTTCATTTAAACCAACACAATATATAAATTATAAAGGAATAAAAAAAAAATTGTCAAAAATAATGAAAATTTAATCTTTGCTTAAATTCTTATAAGGATGAACACAATAACAATATCCTTTTAAAAAAATAAAGATAACAAAAAATCTATGCTTATTTTGTACGTATGATAAAGTCCTATCACAGTTTTTTGAGACTTATGATGATTAGTGATTAGGAGTTATAAATGAATAATCACTATATATATATATATAGACATTCTAATTTTGTATTTAGCATTTTTGTACCTCTTTCACTAAGTTTTTTTTACTGTTACTCAAAAGTTTACATTAACTTAAAACTCATAAAATGCATAAGATATACGTGAAGGCATAATTCATGACTACGCATGAAAGTTATTGTATTTTTTAATTTCTATTAGCTAGATCACATTTCTTAAATAAATTGAACAACCATTTCATAACCCCATTGTGCACGTAGTGATTGGAATGTTGTTAGTTAGTTTAATTGAACAATATTGTGTTTATTCTTTTTTTAAACTACAATTGATAATTCACAACTTGAGTAAACAACTTATTGAGTATTGCAAAAGATGCAAATATGAACATTAACATGAGCATGAACATGAAGGGAGATTTCTATTCATTTTCTTAAAGAAAAAAATATACTTACAAAAAATTCCAAACTTAATTAGGTAAAGAAGAATCAAGTTATAGATAGCAAAATCAATAAACCAAAAATTTTAGGAGCCTAAGAGGAGCCATTACTCATTTGAAAAAACCCAAAATACTCAAGGTTAAAAAAAAAAAAAAAAACCATTCACTCCACCCTTCTATCGCAACTGCTATTGCTCAAGGAAAACTATATATATATATATATATATATATATATATATATATATATATATATATTTAGAAATAATTACAATATGTATGCTAATCCCACGACTTGAACCTTTTCTCCCTGACTCCCACAATTTGAACATTTTCTCCCTTAAACCCTAAACATTTTTGTGTATGGGAAGATGTCAATTCAACTCCATGGCCCTTGTCAAATATATATATATATATATATATATATATATATATATATATATATATATATATCATTCAATAAATATAGAACTTCCTTTAAAAAAAATTAATATGTTTTTCATAATTAAGGAAAATCCTAATGGGTACTTCACTTGAGCATATGTGAAAAAAGGCATATACATACCACAAATGATAAAGGAGAAAGAAAAAGTTGCTAATCCCTTTTAATATGGTTAATTTCTTTGCCTCAATTAATCGTCCAAACAACATACCGCTTTTTCATACCCCAACCACAAATGACAATGTAGCATTGGCCATCGGTAATTGCTAATCTGGAAGTACAGATTTATTCAATAGCTCTACCTTCGTATCTTTTGGCTAATGTGTCTTTACTAAATCAAAATCAAACCACAAAACTCATATAAAAATCACCAAATTAGAGTTTAAATTATAATTAAATTTTTAAAAGAAATCTAGGCACAATTGCACAAAAATTCCACATGTAACTAAGTCATACTCAAGAGTATTGGACCTTTTTTCCTTTGTATAAATAGGGGGGTTCCAATGGGATGGGGGCTAACAATTTTCTCTCCAAAACATTTATTGTAGGAACATAAAAGTTTTCCATTGTAGACTTTTCACGCTTAAAGAACATAACTTGCCAACTAATCAAACTAGAGTTTTTAATACCTACAGCAATTTCATAACATCAAGAACAAACCCCAGTATATGCAGTGTCAAATTCCATAGTCTCCTGTTACATCAAATGAGTGTTTAATTTTTCTCACAAAGTATTCAATAGTAAAGCTTATGGGCCATAGTCTCAACTACAACTCTCAATCATGTTGGACTTAGATGACTCCTTTCCACAACGTATTATTATGAGATGCAGAAAAAGTTTGGAGTGTACACAATGTTTATCGTGGATGGGAAGAAATTTCATCCTATTCCAATTGGTTAGGTCAGTAAGGACCTATTCCAATTTAATGATCCTGGAATTTTGTATACAAGTAATAATCAAGGAAACTTCCACCTAAAATAAGTTGGACTTTTGGCAAGAGAGAAAATTGATGTCTAGACAAATCAAGCTAAGGCCAACCAAAATGGACCATATTCTTAATTTCTTATCTCGATTTGTTCCATGTACAAGACTTACAGTCAATGCTTGGTGTATAAAAGTTGAACATCTTATCTAAAGTCCATCGTCTGAAAGCTTGAGAAAATTTTCATTTAAACCAACACAATATATAAATTATAAAGGAATAAAAAAAAATTGTCAAAAATAATGAAAATTTAATCTTTGCTTAAATTCTTATAAGGATGAACACAATAACAATATCCTTTTAAAAAAATAAAGATAAAAAAAAATCTATGCTTATTTTGTACGTATGATAAAGTCCTATCACAGTTTTTTGAGACTTATGATGATTAGTGATTAGGAATTATAAATGAATAATCACTATATATATATATATATATATAGACATTCTAATTTTGCATTTAGCATTTTTGTACCTCTTTCACTAAGTTTTTTTTACTGTTACTCAAAAGTTTACATTAACTTAAAACTCATAAAATGCATAAGATATACGTAAAGGCATAATTCATGACTACGCATGAAAGTTATTGTATTTTTTAATTTCTATTAGCTAGATCACATTTCTTAAATAAATTGAACAACCATTTCATAACCCCATTGTGCACGTAGTGATTGGAATGTTGTTAGTTAGTTTAATTGAACAATATTGTGTTTATTCTTTTTTTAAACTACAATTGATAATTCACAACATGAGTAAACAACTTATTGAGTATTGCAAAAGATACAAATATGAACATTAACATGAGCATGAACGTGAAGGGAGATTTCTATTCATTTTCTTGAAGAAAAAATGTACTTACAAAAAATTCCAAACTTAATTAGGTAAAGAAGAATCAAGTTATAGATAGCAAAATCAATAAACCAAAAATTTTAGGAGCCTAAGAGGAGCCATTACTCATTTGAAAAAACCCAAAATACTCAAGGTTAAAAAAAAAAAAAAAAACCATTCACTCCACCCTTCTATCGCAACTGCTATTGCTCAAGGAAAACTATATATATATATATTTAGAAATAATTACAAGATGTATGCTAATCCCACGACTTGAACCTTTTCTCCCTGACTCCCACAATTTGAACATTTTCTCCCTTAAACCCTAAACATTTTGTGTATGGGGAGATGTCAATTCAACTCCATGGCCCTTGTCAAATATATATATATATATATATATATATATATATATATATATATATATCATTCAATAAATATAGAACTTCCTTTAAAAAAAATTAATATGTTTATCATAATTAAGGAAAATCCTAATGGGTACTTCACTTGAGCATATGTGAAAAAAGGCATATACATACCACAAATGATAAAGGAGAAAGAAAAAGTTGCTAATCCCTTTTAATATGGTTAATTTCTTTGCCTCAATTAGTCGCCCAAACAACATACCGCTTATTCATACCACAACCACAAATGACATTGTAGCATTGGCCATCGGTAATTGCTAATCTGAAAGTACAGATTTATTTAATAGCTCTACCTTCGTATCTTTTGGCTAATGTGTCTTTACTAAATCAAAATCAAACCACAAAACTCATATAAAAATCACCAAATTAGAGTTTAAATTATAATTAAAATTTTAAAATAAATCTAGGCACAATTGCACAAAAATTCCACATGTAACTAAGTCATACTCAAGAGTATTGGACCTTTTTTCCTTTGTATAAATAGGGGGGTCCCAATGGGATGGGGGGCTAACAATTTTCTCTCCAAAACATTTATTGTAGGAATATAAAAGTTTTCCATTGTAGACTTTCCATCCTGAAAGAACATGACTTGCCAACTAATCAAACTAAAGTTTTTAATACTTACAGCAATTTCACAACATCAAGAACAAACCCCAGTGTATGCAGTGTCAAAGTTTATAGTCTCCTGTTACATTAAATGAGTATTTAATTTTTCTCACAAAGTATTGAATAGTAAAGCTTATGGGCCATACTCTCAACTACAACTCTCAATCATGTTGGACTTAGATGACTCCTTTCCACAACGTATTATTATGAGATGCAAAAAAAGTTTGGAGTGTACACAATGTTTATCGTGGATGAGAAGAAATTTCATCCTATTCCAATTGATTAGGTCAGTAAGGACCTATTCCAATTTAATGATCCTGAAATTTTGTATACAAGTAATAATCAAGGAAACTTCCACCTAAAATAAGTTGGACTTTTGGCAAGAGAGAAAATTGATGTCTAGACAAATCAAGCTAAGGCCAACCAAAATGGACCATATTCTTAATTTCTTATCTCGATTTGTTCCATGTACAAGACTTACAGTCAATGCTTGGTGTATAAAAGTTGAACATCTTATCTAAAGTCCATCGTCTGAAAGTTTAAGAAAAATTTCATTTAAACCAACGCAATATATAAATTATAAAGGAATCAAAGAAAAATTGTCAAAAATAATGAAAATTTAATTTGTGCTTAAATTCTTATAAGGATGAACACAATAGCAATATCCTTTTAAAAAAAATAAAGATAAAAAAAATCTATGCTTATTTTGTACGTATGATAAAGTCCTATCACAGTTTTTTGAGACTTATGATGATTAGTGATTAGGAGTTATAAATGAATAATCACTATATATATATATATATATAGACATTCTAATTTTGCATTTTGCATTTTTTTACCTCTTTTATTAAGTTTTTTTTTTATTGTTACTCAAAAGTTTACATTAACTTATTTTATTATTATCTCATTAATCTCTCATTTATTGCCTAAGCTTACATCACACATTTCTCTCTTTTTCATGTCTTTTAGTATTCCCACCTTTTTAATATTTTAAAAAAAGTAAAATAATAATAATTAAAGACTAATAGTAATTACTAACCAAATAAGGCCTTGGAGAGAGATAGAGAGACACAAAAATGTTGTGGATTGTTAAATAAACCACATTGTTTCACTACATATTACCAAAATAAAAGACCTAAGGCTAACAAAACATTTGAAAGAGAGAGAAAGAGAAATCTAAGGGGCTGCCGCCTTTGTCATATTGGCCTCCCACTACCATCAAGACGTCGAAACCCCTATAAGTATTTTTTTAAAAAAATTAAGGGATTAAATATGATTTAGGCTTGAGTCATTTGGTTGGATAGTTTTTGTTTTGGGTATATAAGTAGAGAGAATACTTGGTACGCAATGTAAAGCCATATTCTATCATGGTTTTAAATCATCTATAAGACACATGCATACACACTTGCTCACACCATGTTTTAATGTCGCACTATTGATGAGTGCAAGACAATGAGAAAGTTGGACATACTTTTATTTCATAATATTAAAAATGTGAACACAACACAAATAAGTTGATTTTCATGGTCCCGTTACTCTTTTGCATTTATTTTTGGTTTCATAATTTTAAAAAAAAATATTTAATTTATTTAATTTAGTAGTTTTTTTTTATACTATTTATGGGTCTCATTGTACAATTGGAATTATTCATAGGTCTCATTGTACTATTCAACTGGCTTTTAAATTTTATTTTCTACATTTTCAACAACAAATTTTCAGTTTAAACTAAATAAACCGTTCTCAAATAGACCCGTAGTATTAGGTTCATTTCAGAACCATCTTTCACGTAATAATGTAGAGATTTTCCATCAATATCATAATCATCTAGAATTTGAATTGTTGAATTATTGTTTTTATTGGGTGACTTGTTGACCATTAATCTATTATGCAATATTTTCCACCATGTGACATAATTTTTATGTAGGGCCAAAAATTCATGTTGAGGAAATTGTTTTTGGAACTTAAGGCTCATTATTGAGTACAATCTCAAGTCATGTGTATGTGCTCTTAATGACTTGATTAAATTAGTGATAATATATGCTTTTAGCCAAACCCCTAGAGATCAATGCTCAGCACACACAAGTGAAAAGATGTAGTGTTAGGTTCATTTGACGATCATCTTTCATGTAACCGTGTAGAGATTTTTCAACAATATCAAAATCATTAAGAATTTGCCTTATTGACATCTTTTGTTTTTTAATTGGGTGACTTGTTGACCATTAATCCATTATGCAATATTTTTCACCATGTGACATAATCTCATGTAAGGCCAAAAATTCATGAACTTAAGCCTCGTGATTGAGTTGAATATCATGTGAGTGTGCCCTTAATGACATGAATAAATTAGTGATAATATAGGCTTTAAGCAAAACTCCCAAAGATCAATGCTCACCACACACAAGTGATGAGATGTTGCATTAGGTTCATTTGACATCCTTCTTTCAAGTAACCGCGTAGCTATTATTCATCAATGTCAGAATCATCTAGAATCTGGCTCTCTTTTTTTGACTTGTTGATCAATGATCCATTATGCAATATTTTCCACTTTTAGGGGTGGCTCTACTTATTAATCAGGGTGGTGACCACATCTCATTTTTCTAAGTGTTGATAGTTATACCATGTAAATGCAGATATTTCCTTTACCACTTGAGTTGCTGAAGGGACAATAAGAAATTCCTACAAGTTATAAGTTGCCATGTTGAAAACTTAGGGATGAATGATCTAGACATGAAGACCCATTGCAAGCTGCTTTTGATTGTCTCATTCCATGATGGTATTCAAATATAGATTTGAAGGAAATACATTGTAATGGATTTCCGTTGTCAATGAATTTTTTTCCTTCTTGTGATGAGAATGTAGCAAAGTAAGTAGTAGTTAAGATACTTATAATGGATTTCTTTGTAGCCTGGCTTCTTCCTTTAGATACTTTACAACAAGAGACCTATTTGTAGTACATGAAAGTTGGTTATAAATTTTGGGGTCAAATGTCCATAATTTTTAGATCGATTATGATTGTCCTTGCCATTGATTATGATGGAACAATAAAAATTGTTTTTAGTTATATGATAAATTCATATTTTTCAAGTCCAAGTTGTAACTAATAGCAAATTATTAGTTGTCTATGATGACAGATTTTTAGTCATCATCTTGTCAATTGGATTATCAATAGCTTTTTTATTACCTCGTGTATTTATTAAAAATGTTACTAAAATTAAAATGTAGAAGGTTTAAGAAAAATAATAATTGGAAAAAAATATTTTATGATCTTAAATCCAATTCTAAATCCAAATCCAAATTTAGGTATCCAAATAATGGAAATTCAAATTATGAATTTCAAATCTTGAGTTTTATAAAAAGACCCAAACAAGGAATTTTACAATCAATGGATTTCAAATCAAGGCATTTTAAATCCATTGATTTAAAATCCAAATCCAAATCCAAATCCAAATGTTGCCATCCAAACACAACCTTAAGTTTTTTTAGCGAGAATTTCAAAATAAAACTTAAAAAAATAGTGTGTGTTTATGTGTGTGTGTGTACTAGATAGTTTTTTATAGATAATTTATCATCTTTTAAATTACAATAAGTATACACCAAATTACAACAACTTAATTACAAAAGAAAATTTTATAAGTTCCACTGAGACTTTTAAGGGGGGGGGGGGGGGGAAGCAAGTAGAGTACTTATATAAAAATTTTATTGTCATTTTGGTCTTGCAAATAAAGGTTTCAGGGTCATTTTGGTTATTTTTTGGTTTCAATGGCATCACGGTCATTTTTTAGGTTATAAGGGCATTTCTATCATTTTTTAGGTTTTAGGAGTATTTCGGTCATTATTCAGTCATGGTATTTTGGTCATTTTCTAGGTTTTGATGGTATTTTGGTCATTTTTAGGTTTTAAGTGCATTACAATCATTTTTTTAGGTCCTAAGGGTATTTTAGTCACTTTTTAGGTTACAAGTTTATTTTTGTCATTTTTTAGGTTTCAAGTTCATTTCGGTCATTTTTTAGGTTTTAAGGTCATTTTGGTCATTTTTAAGGTTCTATAAGTATTTCGATCATTTTTTAGGTTTCAGGTGTATTATGGTCATTTTTTAGGTTTTAAGAGTATTTCAATCGCTTTTTAGGTTACAAAGTCATTTCAGCCATTTTTTTAGGTTTCCGGGTCATTTAGGTTATTTTTTAGGTTCTAAAGATATTTTGGTCATTTTTTTGGTTTTAGGGCCATTTCGATCATAATTTAGGTTCTAAGTGTATTTCCATCATTTTTAGGTTTTAAGGGTATCCCAGTATTTTTTGAGATTTTTGGGGATATTTTGGTCACATGTAATGTTGGTATTGCTCAATGTGATAATAGAACTGTCAAATGTGAGGAAAAAAAATAAGGGAACCATTGGATGTGATAAAAGTACGGTCACATGTGATGTTGGTACTACCCAATGTAATGATGTAACTGTCAAATGTAAGAAAAAGAATAAGGGAACCATCAAATGTGATAAAAGTACAGTCAAATGTGATGTTAGTCTTGCCTAATGTAAAAATGGACCATCCAATGTGAGTAAACAAATAAGGGAACCATTGAATGTGATAAAAGCACGGTCACATGTGATGTTGGTGCTGCCCAATGTGACAATGGAACCGTCAAATGTGAGAAAAAAATAAAAAACCATCGAATGTGTCAAAAGTACGGTCGCATGTGATGTTGGTATTGTCCAATGTGACAATGGAACTACCAAATGTGAAAAAAATAAAATAAAATAATGGTGCCACAGATTTTTTACAAAAGTACGATCAAATGTCATGTTGATACTGCCCAATGTGATGATGAAATTTTCAAATGTGAGAAAAAAATGAGAGTACCATTGAATGTGACAAAAGTATGGTCAGATGTGGTATTGATACTGCCCAATGTGATGATGAAACTGCCAAATGTGAGAAAAAAATAAGTGAACCTTTGGATGTGATAAAAGTACGGTCACATGTGATGTTAATATTACCCAATGTAACGATATAACTGTTAAATATAAGGGAAAAAAAGGGAACCATCAAATGTGGTAAAAGTACAGTCATATGTGAGTTGATATTGCCTAATGTAAAAATGGAACCATTAAATGTGAGAAAAAAATAAGGGAACTATCGAATGTGATAAAAGGACGGTCACATGTGATGTTGGTACTATCCAATGTGACAATGGAACCGTCAAGTGTGAGCAAAAATAAGGAACCATTGAATGCGTCAAAAGTAAGGTCGCATGTGATGTTGGTACCGTCCAATATGACAATGAAACTATTAAATGTAAAAAAAAAAAAAAAAATAATGGTGCCACAAATTGTGACAAAATTATGGTTAGATGTCATGTTGGTACTTCCCAATGTGACGATAAAACTTTCAAATGTGAGAAAAAAATGAGAATACCACCAAATGTGACAAAAACATGGTCAGACGTGGTATTGATATTGCCCAATGTGACGATGAAACTGTCAAATGTGAGAAAAAAATAATGGTACCATCAAATGTAATAAAAGTACGGTCATAAGTAATGTTAGTACTGCCCAATGTGACAATAAAACTGTCAAATGTGAAAAAAATAGGGTATTACGAAATGTAACAAAAGTACAGTCAGATGTGATGTTGGTATTACCTAATGTGACAATGGAACCATCAAATGTAAGAAAAAAAAAAAAAAAAAGGGAACCACCAAATGTGACAAAATAACAGTCACATATAATATTAGAACTGCATAATGTGAGGATGGAATCGATGAATGTGAGAAAAAAATAGGGTACAACCAAATGTGACAAAAGTACAATCAGATCTGATGCTAGTACTGCCTAATGTGACAATTAATGAAACCATCAAATGTGTGAAAAAAAATAGAACTACCAAACGTGACAAAAAAACAATCACATGTAATGTTGAAATTGCACAATATGAGGATGAAACTGTCAAATGTGAGAAAAAAATAAAGGAACCACCAAATGTGACAAAAATACCGTCACTTGTTATGTTAGTAGTGCACAATGTGAGGAGAAAACCATCAGATGTGAGAAAAAAATAAAAGAACCACCAATGTGACTAGAGTACTGTCACATGTGATGCTGGAAGCCTGGAACTACACATTATGAGGAAGGAACCATCAAATGTGAGAAAAAAAATAAGATAACCATCAAATGTAACAAAAGAATTGTCACATGTAATGTTGGAACTGCACAATGTGATAATGGAACCGTCAAATGTGATGCTTTGGTAATTTAGTATAATAGGTTGCTAACTAGTGAGTTCAGTACCCAAAAAAAAAGGGTACCGTAGAATTACTCTAACCTCATAGGTAAGAAAGAAAATAAAGGAAACAATCAAGGTAGTGACTAGTGAAACATACATAAATGTAGTTAGAAGATGAGCTAGATTTGTAATTAAACCAACTTATTTCAAATGTGGCACAAAGTTATTTATATATCCATAGAATTGGAACTTATTTTCTATAAGAGTACTATTCTCTAGCAATTATTCAAGACATCAATAATTTTCTTTTATCCTTTTTTATACAAGAGAGATTCTTTATAATAATTATTCTTTAGCAACTAACCTTTTTATTTTTTTATCATTGAGATTCGATATTAAAAGAAATTTACATTCAAGAAAATGAGTTTTTTGAAAAGTTGAAAAAGTAACATTAAAGATACTACAAATTTTACTATATAATTTTTACAAACTAATGTATCACTAATTATAAAAAAAAAAATCAATCATTCATTAATTATGGTTTCTAAATCCACCAATCATATTGATTTTTTTATCAATTTGTAAATATTTTATAATACAATTTATATTAGTTTCAGCATTTTTTTTTAAGTTGAAAACTTGAAGATCTAAAACAGGGATATGAAGATTATGTTGAAATTATTGATTTTTTATTCAAAAAAAAAAACTAAGTTATAAATTTCACCATTTAAATTTATTCATAGTTCAATTCAATCTTGTAAGTTTTGATTTATTTATTTTAGATTTATAACTTTCCTTCCATCAAATTCCATGGCATTGTGCCTTTTAAGTATTCTAAAATGACGTTGTTTTAGAAATTCAAAATACCGAAATCACATTATTTTGGGATACTGAATGACAACCTCTTTAATAGAAGTAAACAAAATAAAAGTGTTATATGCATAATATTTTCGTAATACTTTCACAACAAATCATAGATGGTACGTTGTTATTTGATCTAGTCTAAATTTAAAACTGAAATTACTTTTTTAATCCACCCATAACAATTAATAACAACCTACTATTTAAGATTTGTTGTGAAAATATTGTGAACGTACAATTTTTCTAAATGAAATGGCTACATAAAAAAAATAAAATGAAAGGTATAGATACTTAATTAATCTAAGGCTATAAAACTGAATTAATTTTTGGGTAAAATATAGAAAGTCCAGTTTATAATTTAGCTTAAAAGTTGAAAAAAAAAAAAAAAAACTGTCTGAACACATTGCTTAAGACTTTTGTGCGGTTATATATATATATATATATATATATATGACTTGTGCATGTGTTTAGGAATTGTTAAAAACAAATTTTAATTTTTTTTTCAGTGTTATCTTTTTTTATCAATAATATAAATTTTAGATTTTTTAAAATAAATTAATTTTTAGCTTATTTTGTAATATATTTAACATAAAAGTTAAAAAAAAAAAAAAAAAAAACTATGGGGTGGTTACATTCCCCTCCCTTGAGGTTTGAGGGAATGACACTCAACTCCAAACTTAAATGAAAAAACACCCCCCTCCCTTAAAATTTGAAAAAATATTAACAACTCCCCCCTTTTATTTATATTAGTAATGAATATTTTAACCTTCTAGTATAAGAATCTCGTTACAAAAGTTTAACTATGGTTTATAAAAAAGTTGATAAATTTAGAATAAAAATAAAAAATTTATCTAGTACCAAAATAATTGCAATAGCAAATATCTCCATAAGCCGTTGAAAAAGGAAAAATATAATAAACAATATTCTTTACATTTTTCATTCTCCCCGTGTATATGTTAAAATAATTAGTATTCTAAAAATAAAAATAAAAATAGTGGGTTAATCCCACATTGGAAAATGAGTGAGTTAAAGAGGTTTAGAACCTATGCTGTGTATCCAATAGCTAGACATTTTTGGGGTGTGTGAGTTTATATACTGCTTCACGAGACGAAGTGTTGCATGCACTTTTGGTTCTGACGTGACGTGTAGTATTAAGCAAAAAAACAGTCTGAGCTTAGTCCCACATCGTGTGTGTGTGTGTGTGTGTTGGGGTGTGTGAGTTTATTTACTGCTCCACGGAAGTAAGTGTTCCATGCACTTTTGATTCCGACGCATAGTATTAAGCAAAAAGAAAAAAAAAGAGTTAGATTATTTTGGATATATACCACTATTAATTTCTTTAATATATTCTTTCTTTAATATATTCTCCCCACACTGGGTGTATTTTAATATACACTTCAATTAAAAATTTAATACAATTACATCTTTTGATAAACTTCAAATATTTTAATACAAAATTAATATACTTCAAAATTCATATAAATATATATATATATATATTTTTTTTTTGATATAAAAGATAGAACATATTTAAAAATTTAATACGGATTAATTACTTTACCCGAAAATAAATAATAAAATAAAAACACCATCACCACCGCGAAAAATAAAAAATAAAAAAAATAATAAAACACTCTCACATAGCTCGTCACCAAAAACTACTCAAAAAGCATACGCTTCTGTAATCTGCAGCATCTCTCTCTCTCTCTCTGTGTTCTGAATATTTCATCAATGGCTCGCGTAAGTCTCTCTCTCTCTCTATTTCTCTTTACAATTGCACACAACGAAATGTTTATTCAACTTTCAAATTCCGAATCCACAAATTAATACAACTAGGACTATTGTTAATCTCTGTTTATTTGGTCGCTGAGAAAATTTTATGATTTCTATGCTTGTTCAGTATGATAGATCCGAAGAAATTAAGCAAATTCTAAATGCCCCTTTTTTGTGTTATTAGTTTTGGATCTAAATTTTCGTACAATTTGTAATTTTTTGGTTTAGATCTGTGCAATGTGTGAATTTATTTACTTTTTAGTAATCAGAGGGTTCACATAATGGAAAAAGAGTGTGTATTTGATGATGTTGTTGAATGTTTGTTTATAAGGTGTTTGTTGTTAATACTGAACCGAGACTTCACTTTGGAGCTCAATGTAATGTTAATGTTAATGTTTTGGGTTTGATGGGTGCTTTATTTGGATGCAAAAGGGTGTGATCTGTGTGGCATAGTGGTAGTAATTACATGGTGATGGTGGGGGGTGGGGGATCAGATTGGCTGTGTTATGCTTATTTGACTATGAAATTTTAGCCAGTTTTGGGGATTTGCTCAATGTAGGATGTCGTGTCAGCTATTAGGAGAGTTTAGGATTGATTTTGGAAATGCTGGGTGGTTGGTTGAGCTCTAAAATCTGTGATCTGTGTGATTAGTGGTAGTAATTACATGGTGGGGATCAGATTGGCTGTGTTAGGCTTATTTAACGATGAAATGTTATCCAGTTTGTGGTTTTGAACTTCTGATCAATGTAGGACTTTGGGGCAGTTGGTAGGAGACTTTGGAATTGGTTTTGGACATGATGGGGGTTGTTTTGACTCCAAATTGTCTGATCTATGTTGAATAGTTGTAGTATTTAAATGATGAGAATCATATTGGCTTTGTTAGGTATATTCGACAATGTTTGTGATGTAAACTCAACTAAAGAGTTAAGCTTACGGGGCTATGAAATGTTAGCCATTTTGGGCTTTGATTAATTTAGGATTTCCTGGAGTTCTTATTAGATTTTAGGTTTGGTTTTGAAAATGATGGGCTGTTGATTTAAGTCCCAATGTGTGATCAATGTTCATTAGTAGTACTAATTAAATGGTGGTCCCAATGTGTGATCTATGTTCTATAGCAGTAGTTACTACATGGAGGAGGATCAGATTGGCAGAGTTAGGTGTATTTGACTAATGTTACCTCAAACTCAACCAAGAGATCAATTTATGTGGCCATGAAATGCTAGCCATTTTAGGATTTGATTAATGTAGGATCTTGTGAGACTTGTTAGGAGGATTTGGGATTGGTTTTGGAAATGATGGGTGGTTGATTTAGGTCCTAACTGTGCGATCTATGCTGATTAGTTGTAGAGTATTGGAATGGCTAGAATCACATTGGCTGCCTTAGGTGCAGTAATGCACAAAGAACTGCATGCAGCAATATGCGAATCCCAGCTTGGTACAGTTATAGAACCTCTAGAATTTGAGGGAATTATGGAGGGTGACTTGGTTGAGTGAGATTATATGGCGTAAGCAATAGCATTAGGGTGGTTACATGGCCAGTTGTGCAGAAATTGACATAAATCAATAGAATGATAATGTTGGAAACACAGCCAATGATACAGTAGTCTTAGTCACATATTTGTTCATGAAAGTGAACTGCTAGTGAGTTCTAGCTCAAATAGAACTCCCTCCTCCCACAAGAATGGATGGAGGGTGAGTCTGTGGGTTCAAAAGCCATTAGATGTGTAACTTATCAATGGAAAAAAGTTGTAAAGGTTCATCAGAGTGATCTTAAAGTATTGGTCATGCAGACTTGAGTCTTGGTCGTGCTAGTAACATGCAATAGATTTTTTTTTCCTTTTTTTTTGGTTGAAAATTTAGATATGTCTATGGTTCAAACCTGTCCCCCCCACCCTCCCCACCCCCCATACTGATGTAGCAAATAAAAAAGATATGTTCTGCATTTTTTTTACTGTTACATTTTGAACATGTCTTTTTTAGTGTAAAGGGATTTGTTACTCTATTAATCCAGTTATTATTATTTTTTTAAATAGGAATCATGCCCTACGGTGAAGAACATTCTTCTTCTAGACTCTGAAGGGAAGCGTGTAGCAGTCAAGTATTACTCAGATGATTGGCCAACAAATAGTGCAAAGTTAGCTTTTGAAAAATCTGTTTTTACCAAGACTCTGAAGTCCAATGCTCGGGTTGAAGGTATGCTGTGATAACTCAACTTTAAATAGTACAGTTGTTCTAGTCCAAATATTATCAGCCAATTAATTATATATATGGGTATGCAAACTTTCTCATCTATTTTTTTGCCTTCTCAGCTAGTTGTTTGCTATTCAATTGCATTAAAAACTATTTTCTTCTGCTAAATTAGAATGCAGTTTTAATATTTAAACCAAATCAGAAAGCTTCCCCTCGATGCCTGCCATTCTGAGCTTTTCTTTCTTTGACTAAAACATTTTACTTATCAAAAAAAAAAAAAAAAATCAGAAAGCTTCCTCTCATGTATTTCAGAAATAATGGTGTGTTACATCTGTGGATAACTAGAACCTGTGTGCATGGCTTGCAATTCTATGCATATAAATTCATGCGCGCCATGCTATATTGATTGGGAAAAATGCCATACACCCCCTGAACTTTGAAATAGTGGCCAAGACACCCCTTGAATTTTTTTATTGGCCAATTTACTCCATAAATTTTTCATACCTGCCAAATCAGTATCTCCAATTAGTATGCTGTCAAAACTAACGGAATAGTCACATGAGACACACCTGAGCTTTAAAAATACAAACTCAAACCCCTTAATTTAAAACTCAATTGATTAATGGAAAGAACAAAGAAAAGAAGCAAGGTCAGACTGGATAAAGGCTAGGTTGCACCAACACGGCATTTTTGGCAACGTGTTGGTGTTCGACATATGTCAAACACCGAAACTGGTATGATTCGCCGGACTCCGGTGTCCGAGCAGTGTTTGTTTGTTTGTTTTGTTTTTGTTTTTTTTTTTTTTTTTTTTGCTTCTCCGACACGGCGCCGATGCGGCTTTGACACATCCGACACGCCAGCAGTGAAAAAAAAAAAATCACAGATTTTGACAGATGGACTTGCCAATACCGTTGATTTCATGATATACCCTAAAACAAAAGTCTGAAAACCGAAACCCACATCTCAAGCTTTCACTTCTTAACCCACCCACCTTCCCTCTGACCTCTGCCCGCTGTGCTGCTGCCCTCTGTCCCTCACCGGAGCTAGATCGGGCCGATCAGCGAGCTTCATAGACGTCAATGCCATCCCTGTCCCTTCTGATCTCTCTGTCTCTCTCGGCATGGACAACTCAGGTCCGACTCTTTGAGCTTCTCTCTGTTTTTTTTTTTTATTTTGTTCTTTCAGATATTTGTTTGGCCATTTGGTTGGGTGAACGGGACGGGTTACTTATTTAAGTTATAACGCATTTTTTTTTTAATCCCACTCTCACGGTCACAGTTTGAGAGTGGGATATAATATAATGTTGTTACATTATGTGCCATATAATATAATGTTAGTTGTTACTGCTATAGTTTTATTTATTTATTAAAGCTAAATTCTTTAAATATTGTAGGTGATTTACTTAAATATTGTAAGTTTAAAGCTTGGTTTCCTTTTATGTTTCTAGTTTGATGTTGAATGTAGCCTATTTAAACTTTTGGTTTGTACTCTAAACATTTTGTGTATTGTTGTATTACTTTGGGTGTTAATTTACTTATTTGTAGTTCTTACATAATTTAAATTTTAGATATAAACGTATTTTATGTCTAAAAATATTAAAAAATATGCCTAAATATAAAATTTAATTAATTATTTAATTGCTGTGTCCATGCCGTGTCGTGTCTTGGTTTTTTAAAAATTGCCGTATCACCGTGTTTGTGTCCGTGTCCGTGTCCATGCATTTTAGGATAGAGGATGGCTTCTCTAATATCTCTTCAAGGCTCAAGAAACTCCATTATCGCTTCCCACTTGAGACCTCAAATAGCACAACTTTCAGCTCAGCTCTCTCAACCCCACATCTTCCAAACCTCTATGCACCTACGCACTACCCAATACCCATGACTCAGAGGCCTATTGCCGCTATGGTAGTGGTGTCTCTCACTGCCAAAGCACCAACACTCAGTACAAATCCCACCCTGAACCTTTTTCAGTCACAAGAGTAACAGGAAGCAGAACCACTCCAATGTGCAAAAGATGAACAGTAATTAGCTTAACAATGAAAATGAGAGTGACCCATTATGCAGTGACCCACCAAATGTTGATTTGATGGGTTTGTGTGAGGAGGCAAGGTTGAACAAGTTGTGGAGTGGTTTTGCCTGTGTGTTGAGTGGTTGCGTTCAGTGTGGCTGGAGGAGTTGATTTCCCGCTTGGGCTGACAGCTGGCCTGGGCGAAATTGTGGCCTATTTTCCTAGTTTTTTTGTTGTTGTTGTAATGTTTAGTTGCTGGTAGTTTGGTGTGGTTAAGGACGTATCTGTTTTTTGTTGTTGTTGTTGTTGTTGTTGTTGTTGTAATAGTCGATGTGTAGTCCAGTGTGTTGTAGTTAGTGTCTGGTTACTCTGATTTAAGTGTGCTGTTGTAAGCGTGAACTCTGATTTATCTTGTATGTTTTGTTTCATCAATAAAATTTCCACTGTTATGCAAAAAAAAAAATAAAAAGATAAAAAAAATAAAAATTGTGTAGTATATGGGTCAAGGTGTTTGTGCTGATTATGGTGTTTTCTGTGTGTTGTTGGATTCGTGTGGGGATTCGAAGCCCCTTCAAGTTGGTAAGAGTGTCAATGGATTCTTGAAATGTTCTCTGTCTTTGCATCAATTCACCAGGTTTCAAATTTAGGGGTTGAGTTTGTTTTTTAAAGCTCATGTGTGTCTCACATGGCTATTCCGTTAGTCTTTTTAACAGTAGACTAATGGAGGTACTGATTTGGCAGGTATGTAAAGTTTATGGAGTAAATTGGCTAATAAAAAAGTTCAGGGGGTGTATGAGCATTTTTCTCATATTCCTCTAATAAGTTCAGTTCTTGATTGATGTGATCTATACTTTTTCAAACAAAAACCGTGTCACTTTTTAAGCACAAGATTTTGTACTAGTGCCTTGAATTTCAATATAGACTGTAGAATTTGAAACCATAGCATCATACAATTAGTCAAGTTTGTGTGCTCTACAGACTACAGAGGACATAGCCATATGGTCAATCATGTATTATTTTTCTGAAACTGGGAAAATGGGTAATATGATTAATCTTTATACATAGATTTTCTCTTGAAACATTTGCAAGATGTCAGTCAATCACCTTCTTGTTAAATGACCTTGGCTAAATTACTGATCAGCAGTTTTCTATCCTTGAACATATCCAATTTCCAAGGGCATTGGAGTGTATTGCTTGCACTATATTCTGTATAGTTGTGTAATAACAAAAGTTAGCCTTAGTGTATTTTTTTTTAATGGTAAAAGTTAGCGTTAGTGTATTTCTTGCATTATTTTCTCTATGCTATTTGTGTGCTAACAACAGTTAGCCAAAACCTTCAACCACCACTTTAAAAGTATAATAATACAGGTTTTGGTATTTTAGTTGATCTTCTTACTGGTGTCAAAAGGATTGGTAAAGCAATGATTACATATCTGCATATTTTAGCCCCATGGCTTGAAGCCACAAATGGATATTCTTGTGAACGTTAAGCTAAAAGTGACAAGCATGTGCTTTAGTTCAAATTGCCATACTCTATCGCATCTTTCATTTATTCTAATTGACCTGGAAAATTTTTAGCTGGGACTCAACAAAAACACAAAATATTAGTATTGCCACAGGTGATAGGACCCTATAAAGGTTGATGAAGCCTTGTAAATATGGTACACCGCCTGAGACTTGAATTATTGATACATTGCTGTATTACAGTCTGCAGCTGAGATAGCTATGTTTGAGAACAACATTGTTATCTACAAGTTCTTCCAGGACCTGCACTTCTTTGTGACTGGAGGTGATGATGAAAACGAACTCATCTTAGCTACAGTTCTTCAGGGATTCTTTGATGCAGTTGCCCTTCTCTTGAGGTATTGGTTATCATAATTAACATTTGTTTCTTGATTTTTGATAAAGAGATTTATTAGTTTGTGCTTCTGTTTTATGCGGTCTTCTATTTCACTTGCTGTTGGAACACTGTTGATAAAAGGGAGGCACTCGAAAACTTGGATCTCATTCTTTTATGTCTTGATGAGATTGTTGATGGAGGGTATGTAACATGCTTCCTAAATTCACAAACCCTGCATATTTGCACTCTTATCAAATATTTCCATGTTCCTTTTTCCACGCTTCCAATAATGAATGTGGGATCAGTTTGATAGATCATAATGGATAAGAAGAACATAAAGGAAAAAGAATTTTGTTCTACTATGGAGAATTATCAATCTTCCTTCTCTATTGGAGGATTTTTTTTCTTTTCCCATGAAGCATCAATAAGTGTTGTCTAGTTTACTGCAGTGCTTCTATGGTGAAGGAATGTATTATTTATTAAGAACATATATCTATTTTTTGAAGATAATATGTACCCTCTAAAAATTAAACAATTTTTATAATTATTTTTCATCTTTCTATCTCTACCAATATATCATTCTATTATTTTGGGTGTATTTGATTGATATTATTCTTTTATAAGGTGGTCCATATTCTTCGAAATTATATCACAGTATGCTATTTTTTTTTTTTTTTTTTACAACTAAACTTTCGAAGTTTCAAATAAACTATTCAAATTCTTCATTCTCATAAAGGGGATTATTATGATAATCAAAACTCATAACAAACTTATATTAAATATGTATAATTTATTTTCTAAATTTTATTGTGGATAATTTGTTCACTCTCAAAAT
The DNA here is from genome assembly GCF_040712315.1 of Castanea sativa. Classification (NCBI taxonomy): domain Eukaryota; kingdom Viridiplantae; phylum Streptophyta; class Magnoliopsida; order Fagales; family Fagaceae; genus Castanea; species Castanea sativa. The sequence goes on from NC_134017.1 coordinate 9,959,032, forward strand.
TTAACAATTTCAAAAAGTAATTTTCATAACTCTATTTTACAAATATATAATTTTATCACTTTTGATGTTTTTGATTGATATTGTTATTTTTTGAAATGATTCATATTCTTCTAACTATTGTTATTATGCATTATATTTTCTTAATTTCTTTTGGTACAACTAAAATTTTTAAGTTTCAAATTTATTATTCAAATTCTCATTCTCTTAAGGAGATCATTATGATAATTAAAATTTTTCATATAATTACAATTGATACTACTCAAATAATTAATAGTAGTCTCAACTTAAATTTATATATTCTCATTCTTTAGTAAGTACACTAAATAGGATCGAAGTGAGCTAAAATAGACTAAATGGACCGAAGTAGACTGAAATGGACAGAATGGACCAAATTAAACCGAATAGATTGAAGTGGACTGATGTGGACCAAATGGACGAAATGGACCGAATGGGACCAAAATGGAATGAATGGATCAAATTGGGCTGAACTGATCAAAGTAAACCGAATTGGAAGTATTGGACTAAAGTAAACCAAAATGGACCGCAGTAGACAGAATTGGACCAAACAAAACCGAATGGACTGAAATGGACCAAAATAGGCCAAAGTGAACCAAATGGACTGAAGTAAACTGAATGGACCTAATTGGACCAAAGTAGACCGAACTTGATCGAATAGACCAAAGTGGATAGAATGTCAATCTGTAATTAACATAGTCAAGATTGTATTTTGATAAAAATTCAAATTCAAATTAAAAAAATGAGGGCTCTAGCTTGGGCTTATTGGCTCGCTTTATGGACTAAACCTCACCAAAAACTTATTTTTATATAAATGTTATATTTTTTTATGAACCATGTTATTTTGATTTGGGTTGAAGAGTATGCACTTCTTTTGAAGTTGAAGGGTCAAGACACAATTATTAAATGGGTTGGGTTTGGATTGAGCTATTTAACTAAATACCCCTACTTTGACACGACATGCTAACATGAATTAACACCCCATATGAAACAATAAAAGCATTAACATTCAAATTGGCTAAGTGTTTGTCATGTAAATGGACTGGGGGAGTTGCTCCTCGTATTGGATGTTTTCAAAAATACCCAGCACAGCTTCAATTCCAGGCGCTTAAACAAGTCAATCTATCACCTATGACCATGTCGGGATACTTTTCTATCAAAACTCCTTCCTTCGCCAAGATCCAGTCCTAAAATCCATCTATCACCTAGGCTTGCATGTATGGGACTTCCTAACCCAATGGTACATGTTTCAACAGGTGACTAGATTGAAAAAATAACATATCAATGTGATATTTGCACTTGTCAAACAAAGCAAATCATGAAAGGTAAATTCACAAATAAAGCACAAGATTGCTCCATGTTTTACAGGTATACCACAAGATGGAGAAATTGTTAGGTCCACTAGTGGATTGCTGACGTGGTCTTCCCTAACCTCCCAATCAATAAAATGTCATTATTTATGCAAATGTAACATTACTTGGTAATTTTTATTTTTTATTCCTTATGTTAATTAGGAAGCTCACTCACACATTTGCATAAATGACATTATCTCATTAGTTGGGAGGATCACGCCAGCAGTCCTCCTGGTGGACTTAATAATTTCTCCACAAGATGGCGTGTATAATTTACTCTCCATAAACAAAAATGAATTGTATCCTTGAATGGTAAAGAAATGATCATTTAAATTTTTTTTTTGAGAAACAAGAAATGATAATTTAAATTGATTCTATGAGATTGGTAAATAAAAACAAAAAAAGGTGGAGTTAGTATATTTCTCAGCCTAATAGCTAGGTTATTTAACCGAATAGGAGAAAAAATAACCATGTCACATTTTGAATGTTCATTTGACCAGATCATTTGACTTTTAATTTTTAAGGGACTGGAATATAAAAAAGGTGGATTTAATATATCTTTCAAGCTAATAAATTATTTATCACTCAAATATGCAAAAGTGACCATGTCATAAACTTTTGAGTTTACTCAGTTGACAACATTATTACTCATGTTTGCGATTATAGTGTATTGACCAAAAAATTTGTTTTTCTTTAAGTGATTAGCACTATATAGATAAATAGTTCTTACACATCCTACACAGGAATCATAATCTGTTTCATTTTGTTCATGAATATTTTATGATAAAATATTCATGAAATAAGATCAAGAAGTTTTCTTTTGTAAACAGTGCATGAACCAGTGTCACCAAATTGCAATATTCAATAATATAGTGATGTGAGTATTAGCAGCATGACTGTCTAGGCATCAAGCTTAACTTCAATTCAAATAACGCCATGTCAAAATTATAAGAATTCATGTCAAGCCCACCTCTTTGATATTCAATAAGTAAATCCTCCAATGGAATTAAAGCCTACAACATGAGGTGAGAAATTATGCTACGCATTGTATTTGAAAAAAAAAGGGTACTCTACACCACCTATTTGATGCATTATGTATATGAGAAACTATTTCTACTGTCATAGTACAACTTTGGTTCTATTGAGGGCATTCCCATGAGTTCCCTCTTTGTCCACTTCAAATATCTCTAAACAAAGTCAAATAGTAGCATAGTAGTAATGGTATTCTTTATGGTGATCCATCCGTAGTAGAAACCCATCTTCCCCTCCACTATCTACCTATCAAAAAAGGTTTCAAAACATTAAAACAAAGTCTGAATTTATAAATGAACTTTATTTCAAACGCAATGGGCTAACTACAAATATAGACTGAAGTTAAAGACAATCAATATTTGTGAAATAAAATCCAATTGACTATCACATTAGCTACGAATTAAATCATACATTCAAAGTAGGTAACTGCTACATTAACATGAACCAACCAATATTAAGGACATAAACTTGAGATAATACCTTTTAGGTAGATAATGATGCCTTTCACTTGCAAAAGCAGACTCTTGCCTTTCTAGACAACCAATTCATCTGTATCACTATAGTCACATACATCCGATCTTTAATGTCATCAGCAAATCTGAAAATGCATGCCTCCAAGTCCTATTGAAGAAGAAAGCTCCACAAATTGCCCAAAAACCAGTTGTGAATCCAACTCCCATACCTAAATAGAAGCTGGAATTTTTAGAGTCATCTTCAGCACTGCCTAGCATAAAATCAATTTAAGTATGCCCAAGAAATAGTTTTCCTTGAATATGCCTTCCATAAAATCAATTTGAGTATCCCCAAGAAATCTTCCCCTCCCCTCCCCTCCCCCACCCTTGAAGGCGACCATCCCATTTCCCACACTTTGCTGCCCAATTGTAGATTTCTTTTGCCAATACTTCAATTCACTCACTGATTGGATGTTAACATTAACTCTACTTGAATAACTTTAAACTTTTTAAAATAAAACACTCACTGGACCAAGCTATCTGTTTCAATTTCATTTGTTGAGGTACCTGCATTAAAAGCATAGGATGAATAAAGTCTTTCATGGACCAAAAGGAAAGGTTTTTGTCAACAATTACCCTGAGGGTACAAGGCATTGCTTGACTATGTCATGAAAATTCTAAACATCTTGGCCAAACATGGCATTGCTTGACCATGTTAATAGTGGCATGTGTAAAAACAGTTGATTGTTAGACAATTTGACGAAAGCTAACCATGAAACAATAACTGATAAAATACAAGCAGTTCAAGTATTATTAAAGCCAGCAAGGTCAATAAGAAAAAATCAAATGAAATAGTCAGAATCAGACAACTGAGATGTCAAGAAAAATGAAGATAGAGGTGATGCATAATCATGCATATCAAACTATTTCTGAACTTTTTGGTTTTACGCACCAAGCGCCGCAGTCTAGGCACAGAAATGTTACCACCAAAGGAAACCTATGGTCTTTCTCAATTGCAGGACAAGCAACTCAGCAGATGATAACGATACAGATTTCATGCTTCAGATGTTTCCCTATAATACCAAAGTTATCCAAACTCAAAATGTGTATGTGTGTGTGAGAGTATACACACAAGTACATTAGACAAATCTGATTGTCTAGCAGTCAAATCTGGGTACAGAATCACTTTGAATTTGATTCCAGTACACAGAATATGATATGGGGTACTGCTTATATGCTCAGATGTAACGAGTTCCGTAACAATCAAACATACTTGACGTCTGTGTATAGCAGAACTGGTACTGAGGTTGAAGCCCTCTCATCCAACCTCTGATGTGGCAAGGGTTTTTTTATTGCAGTATCGGGAAATACAGTCAGCAACAGACAAAAGTTTGAGACATTATTCATACATTAAAAACGGTATCAATTAGCTCTTGCCACATAAGGAGATTGAACAGGAGGACGTAAGTGGCTATTGTACTTCGAGAGATATCGACCCTTTTTTTCCCTACCTGGATTTTTGCTAGTAATTTTTCTTTTATCATCTAACACATTTCCAGGCATTTGTAAGCCAGCAACACAGCATCCAAATATTAAAATGAGAGTTGAACATGATCTAGCAATTTCTTGAATGCTAGATGTTTTACCTCCTGTCCAACAATTTCCAATCAAGGTCCTGAAGAATATCTATCAAAACTGAGAACTTAATACAAACTCTATTAATCAATTTCGTTTACAAGTTTCAATGTAAATAATGTTACGTTCTTGATGCTGCCATGGAAGATTAAGTTGTTATCACTTCACAAGTTCGACTGTTCAAGATTTATTTTATGAGGCCATGTGTCAAGTCCAATCAAAGTAAAAGTCATGGGGTTTTAAAGGTCTAGTTAAATGTGTCCTAAGATTGAAAAAGTTTTTATTTGGGTTTTTATTCAACAAGTTCTGGCCAATTTTGTAATTAGGAGCAGAAGTGTAATCTCTGGAATCCTGTGAATATAGGTTTTTTTTTTTTTTTTTTTTTATCTAGAATTTTCTAGGAGATCATAACTATCTTAGGTTTTATTTTCTTTGAGTCCAAGTTAGTCTTTTACATCTTAGCCTTATTGTTTACTTTCTCTCTCTTTGTTCTCTCTTTTCTTCTTCTCTTTCTTATGGTACTGTTCATACTCATACAGGCCATACCATAAATTTCTCTCATTTCCTTCTTCGTTATATCCCAAACCCTAAGTAAAGCCCTTCCTCTTGCCTATCAACACCATAACACCCCACACATTTTCTCTATCAAATCACCATACAAAACTCATCAAACCAAGTTTGAGTCTTCACCTTTTCTTCTACAACTCTATACCCTAGATCTATTAATCCTCCCAAACTTAAACCATTGAAAGCACCTATATACAAATTCCCAATTTAGGTTACAAACCGGTTGAGATTACATGTTTTGCTGTAATAATGCAAGCAAAGCAGGGAACAAATACTCTTACATAGAGTTTTGACTTCAATGAAATGGAGCCAAGAGATATTCTAGAAGGTTTTAACAGCATGCAAGCTTGCAAGAAATCTTTTTGTTTTTATTGGTAAGTTACACATGTGGGTGGGTCATGATCCCTCAACCTCTCCTGCCACCTTGTTCTTAAAAGAGGAGGAGAATGCTCGTAGCAACATTGAAAAATAAATCTAGCAACTAGAGCATATCATCATTCCAAAAATATATAATATCAAGAACTACCAATGACTCACATCACAAACAAAAAAAACATGAATTCAAGAAAGACCTTATAGAAGTACAAAAGATTGAAACCTACCAATTGACTTTTGCCTATCAACTCTAGCTCAACTGGCACCTCCTCCCCTTGCAAGTGCTAGATGGAGGGTGAGGTCAGGGGTTCAAGACCCACTAGATGCATGTGTTACTTACCAAAAGAAAAAGGCCGTATAGAAGCTAGAGATAATGGATAGAGCATTAGATACACCAACAGACTCCCAATGAGTTTCTAGAAATAGTGATTCAATACTCCTTGAAGATGCCATCCAATCAACTTCAAGCATCTTCAAGGCATCTTCCCCTCACCTCCCCTACCCCCAAGGCCACCACCCTGTTTCCTCCATTTTGCTGCCCAATACTTCATTTTTAAAAATGAATGGGTGTTGACTTGAACTCTACATGAATAACTTTAAACTTATTAAATAACTAAATTTGTTTAAAGAAACTAGTAAAGAAGTTAAGGTAATTGACGGAACAAATCGAAATATCACTCCTTCGAACAAGATAATCACACTGAGTACACCCTGCTGTATTTGGTTTGTGTTTTCTTAATAAAATTTATCGTTACTTATCCAAAAAAGAAAAATCAAGATAATCCCACTACCGCAAACATAGAAAGGATATGTCATAAGAAAACTCAAAGATTTGACATCTCAAGTCACAATCATGCAATTTCAAGCACATAATGCAACATTGGAATTTTTTTTTTGATTACAAACAGAATCTTACCAGGATGGTCAGTAGGTTGGTCATGCCTGCCAACAGCAAAACCAAGGCCACTCCGACGAGGAGCAGCTGTTGGTTGTGGAGGCAATTCGTGTGCCTCACCTATCCTTTTAGAATCAGGAAGAAGAATTTCATCCATAGACATGGAGAAACTTTTAATCTGAGCATGGATGTTTTCTTGGACTAGCTTCTGTTGATCAGCAAGAGAGGCTTTACTAGCCATTTCAATGATCTCCTCAGCATCTGCCTCCTCAGCATCCCTTCCCAAACGGTTGTAGCTGGATGTTTAAGTCTTTCATGAGAAAAAATTTGAGATTAAAGGACACCCAATGAAGTTGAACACTGAGTGACAAAGGAAGCATAAATTCACATGAAGCAAAGTGGTACAGTAGGGAACAAACAAAATAGCATCTACACAAAATGCAATTGACATTATTTAAATGTTCACTTTTGGCTTAATCAATCAAAAAGTTAAAAGAAATTTATCTTTTGTTGAAGTACTCGACATTGATGCACAAGATCTAAGAAGCTAAAACTTGGATAGAAGTGAGGCAAACATTAAGATCAGTTATGTCAAGAAGTAATAAACATTTTGATTCGCAAGGGATATGTCACAATCAGTGAGAGAACAACATAAATGTAAACAATGAAATTCTTAATCTCTACATGGTCCATAGCCAGCACAACGCCAATATTTTTCCATTTTCTTATGTTTTGTGGATGCAGAAAAGGGAAAACATAAGGAATGTCTCAGTGAGAAAACAACCTAAAAGATAATCTCTACATGATCACTACGTCCCTATCTTTCCTTCTCTTAAAGAGTATGATTCTCAAAAAATTATATCAACATACATGAAATGATCAAGGGCTCCAAGGGTTTTGCGTGATTGCATATGCCTATGGATGAAGGGAATGTCTTCAAGATATCTACAAGACTGAACATTCTTTGTTAAGCAACTTGTTGGGCAAAAAAGTTTGTTATTGTTCATACCATGATCATCGCTATACGTTGAATATGAAATGGATGATTGGTGAAAAGAAAAGAAAATTAATATGGCTATAGTAACAACTAGAGCAAAATGAGATGTCATGGACAACTAAAAATAAAATGCACAGAAAGAGTTCATCAGCCAATGATTAAAGGCACTGCAAAGGCAATTAGACCTGACACAATTATACCAATTGATAGGGTTGGAATCTAGGTATCTACTCCCTTTTTTTTTTTTTTTTTTTTAAATATTGGTAAGTTACACACCCAACAAGTTTTGAATCCAAAATCTTACCCTTAATCCCATTTTACGGGAGGAAATGTCATTTCAGGTATAGCTAATTGTTATGATAAATTTTTTCTAATTAATTTGACCATAGCATCTACTCCACAACAGTTACTACTTCAAACATAAGCATGTTTATCGACAAAATTGAGGAAAATAATTCACTGAAGAGGTTTATTAAAACCAATCAAATGGTCTAAACTCTACACTACAATATGCTACCTATATTTGCACATTAACACAAACAACAGCATTACTGAAACTAGCCAGTAGACACATACAGTTCATGTTTAAAGGTAATACATGAGAGATAATTCAATTAACAAATTCACAGTCACAACTGACCTGGTATATAGAAATAATCTATTTATGTCTGATTCAAATTGTAACTGTCTTGGATCCCTAGCAAAAGTGGGACTTTTTGCAAGAGTTTTCACAGCCTGTAAATACCCATTTACAAAAGAGCAAAAGGGTCATTCAAAAAAGACCATAAAAGAAGAAAACAAAGGCATAAATGAAACAAAGTTTTAATCTTTATGACTAAAACTGATCTGGGTTTGCACTAAGAACAAAAACCCATATCAGATTAGTTCAATAACAGTCATAGATTGTGTTCAATCGAGTAGAACTTAATGGAAAAGTGAAAACCCATTTTTACTAGTGAGAAATGGAGAACAGTATTTTCAGTAGAAGTGTAAAACTAAAACCACAAAGAGAGAAAGAAAGAGAGAGAAACCTCTTGGAATTTGTTGAATAGAAAAGCCATTGTGAAGTGAATCGATGAGTACAGAAAGCAATCTTTTTGGTTCAGTGAGCTGAACTCTGTGAAATTGACTGCAAGGGAAACGAAGAGCGTGCGCTTTCCGTTACGCCCTTTATGGTGGCGTGCCTGTGCCTTGGTGTTACTGAAAACGTCTATTGTGTCGACTTTAGAGTTGTAACGTCGACCATATCTTTGACCTCTCAATTTATTTCCTTGTTTCACATTTCAATGACCTGGCCAAAAACTTGTCTGTGGTCTGTGCCTTGGTTTGTTAGGTCGAAATTAATTCGCCGTAATACTTTTTATAAAAAAAACTTTTCTTTTAAAATAATAAGAGTGTGATACTTAAAACTTTATCAAAATATTATTTTCATCCTTAACTTTATAAAGAATTTTCTTTAATAATATACAAAATAAGGACGAAAAATATTTTTTTTTCAATATTTTAACAATGAAAAATAATCTTTTTTAAAACCTAAAGACAAAAATTAAAACATTTAAAAATAATTTAGAGATTGCAAACCAATTTTTTAAAATTTAGGAATAAAAAACAAAATTTTCATAAAGTATCAAAATAACATTTTAGTCTTCAAATAAAAAGGATAAGATATAATTTTACCTAAATAGATAATCTTACCATTTATATGGTATACTCTTTTGATTTTTGTTAGCAAGTTGATCCATTCTAATAGGTTTTCCCTGTTGATTATTTAAAAAATAAATAAAAGGCCCACCATTGGCTTCAATAATATGGTGGCCATAGTTGGCCCTTTAAGCATGAATCCCTAGCAAAAGTGGGCTTTTGCAAGAGTTTTCATACGAATATCATTCACAAAAGAGCGAATGGGTCATACAAAAACACAGGAAAAAAAACAAAACAAAGGCCTAAATGAAAGAAGGTTTTAATCGTCATGACTAATATTGTATTGGGTTTGCCCAAAGAACAAGACCGAAACTAAGATTAGTCTAACAAAAGTAATTGATTTGGCTCAATTGAGTAGAGCTTGTTGGTTCCATAATGGAAAACCCATTTTTGCTATTGAGAAATGGATATCAGTATTTTCAGTAAAACCGTAAAACCAAAACCAGAGAGAGACCTCTTGGAATTTGTGGAATGGAAAAGCCATTGTGAAATGAATCAATGAGTACAGGAAGCACTATATTCAGTGACCTAAACTCTGAATTTATGCTAATGGTGAAATAATTCTTCATTAAATGTCTAGTAGCACTATATAGATAAATAGTTCTTACACATCATATTCAAGAATCATAATTTGTAGCATTTTGTTCATGTATGTTTACGATACATCCAGGATGAAATAAGACCAAGAAAATATCTTTTGCAAATGATTCTTTTTGGCCTTTTGAAGAGCATGAACCAGTGCCACCTCCTGAAGTATCAACAATGAATTAAATCATATATTTAAAGTAGGCTACTACACATTAACATGAGCAAAACAATATTAAGAATATATTACTTGAAATAGTACCTTTTAGCTAGATAATGATACCTTTCACTTACTAAGGCAGACTCTTAGCTTTTCAATAACCAATTCAACTTTATAACTGTATTCACATATATCCAATCTCTTATGTCATTAGAAAATCTGAAATAGGAATGCCTCCAGGTCCTATTGAAGAAGAGAGCTCCACAAGTTGCCCAAAAGCCAGCTGCAAATCCAACTCCCATACCTAGATAGAAGCTAGAATTTATAGTCATCTTCAGCACTGCCAGTTGGTGATCTCTTCAAAGATTCTTCCTCTATTGTGCAATTTTTTGGAAGAGGATCACCACATAGTTGAGGATTGCCAACATAGCTGAGTGCATCAAAAGATTGAAGCTGGGTGCTTGAAGGAATCCTACCATAGAAGTTGTTGTAAGACAAATCCAAGTAACTAAGAAATGTCAAATTAGACACGCTTGGCGGAATTATCCCCGATAGATGATTTCTTGAGAGATCAATTGACTCCAACTCTTTCATGCTCCCAATTTTTTCTGGTATCTTTCCCATCAAATGATTTCGAGACAAATTCAAAAAACGTAATTCAAAAAGAACACAAATTTCAGCAGGGATTGATCCAGAGAAGTTGTTATTTGAAAGGTCTATGATCTTAACAAATTCTAGATTCCTTGCATATTCCAATTCCTTACCTTTGGGAACCAACTTAAGATTCTCAATGTAGGATACATAACCATACATATATTTTAAAGGTTCAAAAGGAAAAACTCGAATATTGGGTTCTGGTAGTGCCATGGCACTAATATTTTTCAGGCAATTTGGTATGACACCAAATAGACTATTATCAGCAAGATCCAATACTCTAAGAGAAGAAAGTTGGCATATTTGTGGAGGTATACGACCTTTAAATTCATTTGATCTTAGAAGAAGAACTAATAGATTTGTCATTTCTCCAATCCAGGGTGGCATGATCCCTGTCAAATGATTATTACCTATATCAATGAGCCCAAAATTTGAGCAATTTTTGAATGATGAAGGGATATCTCCAGAGATGTTATTGTTTTGTAAACGCAATGATTGGAGATTAACTAAAGCCCCCATGGAGTAGGGAATTCTACCTGCTAGACTATTACTCCCTAAGTTTAAATGGATCAAAGACTTCCAATACCTCCAACAATGAGAAAGTTCTCCTGACAATAGATTGTTTGATGCATCTAAGACCACTAATTTATTCTTTCTAATTACCTTTTGGCATAAGAAAGTGGAAATGGGTCCAGAATATGAGTTTTTAGCTATATTGAGCACTTTGACATTTTCAAACAATAGTGGAAAGCGACCCTTGAAGTGATTAGATCTTAGATTTATAATAGTAGAATTCAGAAAAATATTCGACAAATCCCCTTCTATGTGGTTGTCAGATAGATCGATAGCTTCAACATTTGAAGTCCAATTCCAAAACCAACTTGGAGCCTTGCTTGAAATTCCTGACGTTGACATATCCAAAAACCCGAGGGATCTTTGTGATTGTAGCCATGAAGGAAAATTAGGACCTATCTTGATTGAGCTCATGGAGACATACTCAAGTTGAAAGGGGGGAACCCAATTGGGATTGACATTACAGAACAATTGTCTTTGAGACATAGAGAGATCCTTTAGTTTTGATAGTTTTTTGAAATGCCCTTCATTTATAGTTCCTGTTAAGAAATTATTTTGGATATATAACTCCTCTAGATTTGAGAGAAGCCCAAGACTCTTTGGAATGGTGCCATTCAACTGATTTTGGTTGAGGGATAATGTTCTCATATGAGATAAATTCCCAACAGATAAAGGGATAGGACCATTTAAAGAATTAAAAGAGAGATCGAGATATGTTAGATGCTTAAGCTAGCCTAATGACTCTGGAATTTTTCCAATTAGATGATTGGGATACAAGGATAGATATTCCAATTTCTCTAAATTGAAAATGCTAGGCGGTATCTCGCCTTTCAAAGAACTATCGTCCAGGTAAAGCTTTAAGAGACTTGTACTGAGATTAGAGAACCAATTAGGTATCTCATGATTGAAATGATTTCCAGAAAGATAAAGTACTTGAAGAGATGTGAAATTGACAAATTCAAGAGATGGATTCAAACTATCAAGCTTACAATTGGAGAAGTATAGCTCAAAAAGAGAGGAGAACTTACTCATTATTTGAAGCCAATCAGCTTCTTTGTGAAGGTCAACTGAGCTTAGGTCAATGTATTGAAGGGAAAAAAGACCAGACATCCAATAAAGATTATCTGCATAGAGATCAAAATTAGATCCAAGATACAGATAGCAAAGGCTTGAAAGGTTCCCAATCTGATGAGGAATGAGTCCAGAGAAGTTGGCGTCTGAGAGGTCAAGATGTGTGAGATTACCCATTGAGCCAAGGAAAGTTGGAATAGGAGTACGATTAAAGTCATTGAAACTCAAGTCCAAGTAATTCAAAAACTCTAATTTAAGCAATGAGCGACTAATTTCACCCCCTATCCCGGTATACGCTAGGTGGAGCTCTGTGACTCGACTGGTTTTGTTATCACAATGAACACCATCCCATCTACAGCAATCTTCTTGGCTAGACCAGGATGGAGTAAGTTGAAAGGATCAATGAGGCCTCGTTTGAGGCTAAGAAGTGCTTGCTTGTCTTTTTCATTGCAAGAGATCTCATTTGACATTGTTTTGAAGAACCTTAAACTGAAGGTAGCTGCAAAGAACCATAGTAAGAAAAGCACATGAGTTGCATAAGAGGCACCCATGACAAAGGAAAAACAAAAACGAAGGAAGAGAAGCTGAGTGTGAGTAGTGGAGGTGATGCAATTGGAGACTACTAGCTTGTGATAATATATACTGATGAATCTACTCGGTGTGAACTGATAATATATTCTGATGAGACTTTGACTTGTTCAAAAAATTATAGTGATTTTTCAAAACAATCATTATCTTATCAATATGATTTTTTCAAGGAAGACTTTGACTTGTTGCCTTAAGCCAAACGCCAAAAGATCAATACCGTCTTTCACTTTAACGCGTAGAAATAATTGTTTATTGCATATCAAAGTCATCAAAACTTTGACCTATTTACCTTCTTCTTTTTTTGGTTCGGTGACTTGTTTTGCAAAGTCATCAGGAAAGGTTTTTTATCCAATGAACATATTGTATATGTCTTTGGTCTAACCTTCGGCATTTTGTCCCTTTCTTTCGTTTTTGTTACTCCTATATTGCAGAAAAATAAAATCTCGTGTATGGAACTCTATTTATGCAAATCTGTTTGCACAAAAGTAAATACTTATTTAAGTTCAGCATTAAATGACATGATTGCGGATTGGTTACTATTTAAAGGTTGATACCTTTGCCCAATATTCTACTAGTTGATATAAACAGTAAGATCTATTTAAATTTAGACATTGGATATTCATTGGAAAAAGTAATGTAGTAATTTTTGTGCTCGTGGTTTCCTAATTCCCAGCAATTTAGATCTACTCATCAGCCAAATTTGGGCACTTCAAAGTTCAAACTATAGCAGTGCCCATGGATGCTACAATGAGTGGAACCCCAACTATTCAATAACCATAATATTCCAGTCCAGCCAATTACTGCTATTGTTGTTGCCACACCTGTATTGGCATGACAACAACACCGGTGACACCATTGCTTCGGGAATTCCATCCCCCATGCACGCGCGGAGAATTCCCCTTGTCTTCCAATCCCTCCATTGTCCTTTATGTCTTTACAGCGTGTAATTTAAATCCTCAAGATCTTGCAAAACTAGAGGCATGTAGAGATCATATTAAGTGCTAAAAAGCATATGCGTTTTAGTCGAGATGTTTTATGTTATAAGCTTTATTCTAATTAAAGTCCATGCTGAAATGTTTCCAATATCATTTTGCATGACCATCCTAGAAGGGCTGATCCTTATATATATTGACCTATGTATCTCTAGTCAGTTTTTGAAAAGTCAGTTTGTCCAAGTACTTATGCTATGATGGAGTTAAAATTTGGATCAAAATTTCCATGCTAAAGGTTGGTTTTTTGGTGAACTATTTTCCATTTCAGTGCATTTGATACAATAATTAAGGAATAAGCATTGCTAGAATTAGATTAGAAAATGAGAGTATACAAAAAATACACATTCGGAAATTCATTTAGAGGACATTTGTCTGGAATCGATTAAAATCTCACATGACATGACTCCATTAGTGATAATATGGGCTTTAAGCCAAACCCTCATAAATCAATGCTCACCACAAACAAGTGATGAGACGTGCTAGGTTCATTGGACAGAATAAAAATCCTTTGTTACATTTTATATGTTATGAATTGCAATTCGCTACACATAATTTTTTTTCCTAATAAAGTAATCAAGTTTATGATAACAAAGAAAATTGAACAATCATAGCTGGTGGAAGATAAAATTGAATACTCATAGCGGAACATTGGACTTTCATTCCACTTGATGATCGTTTTTCACATAGCCACTTAGATTTCTTAATGTATCAATGTTATCAGACTTTTTGACTTCTTTTGGTTAACAATTTACGTAGGATCATTGAAAGTATTTCATGACAAAGAATTTAATCAAGCGTACATACAAGCATGATCGGTTTAGTTTTGCAAATGCAATAGCTCAAGAATTATAGGAAAGTAATATTAGATTAAAATGTTCATAAGCATCCACAATACAATACAAAAAAAAAAGGATTTTAACGAATTAAGGACACTTTGAAAATATGGAAAATTTGTCTACAATGAGCATACAATTGGGTTCATCAATGACTCAAACGAAATCCAAACCTATGTTAATTCATCACCAAGATCATTAAAACCTAAAGCAAACCACACATAATAATACCTACTAAGAAAAAATTTAAAATGAATTTTTATCCTATTCTGTGGGCTCCAAAGATTCTGTCAAAGACATGTTAAATTTATATCCAAGGTTCTAATTCCACTAGTTTGAGCCCAAAAATCCAAATTTTATAAATCTATAGGTTCTAACAAAACCATACCAATTTTGGTTAATTTAACTTAACTTTATGATTAAAGAACACATATATACATACCTTAACACAATCTAGTAAATTCAACTTGAAAACAGGTGTTGACAGTTCCTAAAATTCCCAAATAAGTCTCAACAATTCCCGAAAAAGCCATTTTGAAAAACTCATGGCGGACAAAGGCTTGATGTCAACATAGACTTGAAATCTCAGTAGTACCCATTGAAGTCACATTTTGTGGGGTTGGTCCTAGCCATCAAGATCACATCATTCCATGGTGAATAATGCAGTTCGTCGGTTAGTTAAGGTTTGAACTACATGGGATCACACAAAAGGAAACATCATTTGTGCTTTCTTTTGCCAATGCATTTGTGCTTTGGAAAACATCAGAAGAAGAGGTTTTTGGCGTGGAAAACTAAAAGCATAATTTCGTACTCACCAATTCAATGAGTTTCACTCGTTATTTGATTTACGTTTCATTCTGTTGAACCACATCAACACAGTATTTCGGTTAACTTAAGTCTAATTCGGTTAATTTCAATGCATTTACCGAAGAATTTAGGTTGAGAAATGAGAATACCTATTCTAAATCCAAATTTATTAAAAAATACATATTAAAAAAGTGATATTATTATTTTTAATTGTTCAATTTAATGATTTGTAGTATTATCTTTCTTTATTCCCCCTCCCCCGTTTAGCTGATATTATTATTTTAGTTTTTGAGTGAATTGCACAATTTTAGTGTTTTGAAAAGATATAATTTGAATTTGAAGACCAATTGAGGATAAAATTGTCTAAGATATTAGGGAGAGGCAATGAATTGATGAAAGAGTAATAAAGAAAAAGAAAAGTGTGAAAGGAGTTCTTTCTAAATTAAAGCAGATGAATGTGTAAAGGCAAAGCATATGAAAATTTAAAATTGTCTAAGATATTATTAGAAAAAAAAAAGTTGTCAAAGATGATGTGTAAATTCAATTGGTTAATATATTTAATATTATAAATAAAACTAGAGGAACAAATCAATAAAGAAAATAATGATGTGGCTGGTGATATAGCTCAAAAGGAGCGTAGTATTTATTGTTATTACGTTCCTGTTGAGCCTCATTAGTATAGCATTTTGTTCCATTCGGTCCATTTCAATACATTTATTTAAAAATGGGTAAAGACAGGTTTGGGTCAAAAATACCTATTCTAAATTCAAATATATTAAAAAATTATATAAATGACAACATTTAATAATATTATTTTTAATTGTTTAATTTAATGTTTTGTGATATTATCTTTCTTTATATTCTTCTACCCTTAGCTAATATTAGTATTTTAATTTTTGAATAAATTACATATGTAAGGATTGGATTTGGCAGCTCAAGCCCACTTAGAAGAGTAGTGCCCTGCGACTATACCCAAGCCTAAACAATAGAACTGTTTTGTATAGAGGTGGGAAGACAATTTCAGTATCGTTGCAAGCTAAGCCTTAGACCACTGAAGTGGTTCTTGGATAAGGGAGCATAAACCGAATAGTTATTGATAAAAAAAGTCCTCCTCGGTCACTTCTGAGAAAGAGTTCTTATATAAGTCTTGCTCTTGTTTTTATTAAGCTATACACTGTTCAATGTTCACTTTTCTATTTTTCTCTCTCTTTCTCAAAAAGTTCCCCCCCCCCCTCTCTGTTGTAGAGCTTCATTCCTCTTATATGTCCTCCTTCTTGACATCCTAGCCCTCCACCTATATGCTTCATAGTTCTTCTCTGGATACTTGTCCCATCAAGATTTTGTTGAAGGTGGTAGAAAGAATTGCTAGCTGTGAAAACACTGTTCAGGTGCCATTTCCTCATCAATGCCACCGGGGGGGGGGGGGGGAAGGTATACTCTTTTAGGAAGCTTCCTCCCACCGTACCGATCCCCTCCTATAGCCCCATTCCTCTTCTTGAGTAGACCAAATCCTCAGGTCAAATGTGCTTTTATAAGTGGTTCGGGGCATGACACCTTGCGTCTTATTCTTCTCGGTCCTTGGACACCCTAGAACATAATCTTAGTATTTTGATATGATATAATTTGAATTTGAAGTTGATCATAGCACCATAGGTACCAACAATGGTATTTTAGGTACTAGCCCATGGCCAGCAGTTAGGTCCATTACTTTTGATCCCCTGGGTGCAGCATTATCTAGTCTAGCAAACCAAAGGAAGAGATCTTTCTAGATGAGATAGCGAAATCCGAAGGCAAAATCACCAAAAAGTGATGGCCAAGAAGTGTTGTTGTCTCAGTTGTAGAGTTGCGTTGCCGATGGTAACATTACCATTATTTTGAGCAATTTGGTAGCAGAACTAGTAAGACAACAAAAAAGGTTGTGGATAAGCAAAAGCCATGATTAATTTGATATTGGATTAATCAATAGCCTATATATGACAAGAGAATTACTGAGTTTCTAAGTCAAGTATATACTATATGCAAGTCTTCCTTTTGATTTAATCCAAGTCTTCCTTTTATATTAGTACTTGATAGGGAATAAAACTGATCATGATGGGTTCACCACGTTTGGTTGACATGATGACAATAGCATGACGGTCTATATGACCCAGGAGGACGGATCCATAGAGGACGGATCCATAGTGGACGGAGGAGTAAAATGCATGTGTCGGTCTTTGCCGATCGTCTCCGAGAAACCTTAACTAAGGGATCGTGCTATATGATTAGGGTTGACATGGCCTTAATTGTTATCCACGTCAACAAATGCATGAAGAATTCTTGCATTACATGTTGGCCTTGATTGAAGGATTTTTTATAAGGAAAAGAATTCTAGGAGGTATAAAAAGGGAAAAAGTTCTAATCGTAGAAGGAAAGAACTTGGTGATGAAGGTATGGATGTCAACCCTACACCACTATAAATACGTCAAAACCCTCATAACTCAAGGTACGCACAATTATCTCAACTTTGGCACTCTAGGGTTGTTAAAAAGACTCTAACTTGACCTTCGGAGGGTTTTTGGCTGGTACCACACCAGTGCTCTCTGTTAGGTTTTTTATTTTCTTTTTGCAGGTGTTGTTTCGGTTTGGAGAGTGCTCGCAGCTTACTGGTGATTTTTTCGGCATCATCAGTACTCTTCATTTTATTGTGTTAAAAAACACCGCCTAATTAATGATCCACACATTGACAAATATATAAACCAAACATAAAAGTACAAGATAACGGAAGCTGGCACCGCATATGACTAACCATATTTTGCATTCACATGCTTGATTGGGTCTTTTCAATACATAAAACTTTTCCAAATCACTAGTTTATTCATTCTCACACTCAAAACATATCTAGTTGGTCAGGTTTTAGCTATAGAGGTCATGGATTAAGCTACTTTACATATGTAAATCCATGTCCCTGAGAACCAATGAATAGTGTAGACCACAACTTTGGTGGTCTAGAACTTATATATTAGTGGTTACTTTACGAGAAACAGTCAAATAATAGAGCAAATTATAACATATCTACTGTGGTTTGGCCAAAATTTAAGTTGTCTATCTATGATTTAAAAATTTGATATTTTACCCACCTGTTGTTTGGCTGAAATTTAAATTGTCTACCTGTAGTTTGAAATATCAAGATACAAGTGTTCAGCACTTCAACTAGATTTTTTTTTTTTTTTTTGAATCTCATTTGACCTTGTATTTTTTATGGTTTTTGTGTTTTTGGAGAAGAGAAACATAAAATGAAGCAAAATTATATATTTAGTCATGTTTTTAACAGTGGTAGGTTAAGGAAATCTAACTGAACTAACCTTAGGTGGATAAATTATCCAATTTCAAATGACAAGTAGACAACTTTAATTTTGGTCAAATTACAGGTGGTATGTTATAATTTGCCCTAATAATATATAATATAAAACAAAACAGGCCAAGGATATTCAAACTAAGAAAACTTAGCATATGTATCCGATACACGCAATATTACCTCTGTTCAAACCAGCGTTATTAGAACTCTAGAACCTTGGATATAAATTTAATAGGTCTTGACAGAATATCTGGAGCCCGTAGGCATGAATAATGTCATATTACATGGGAAACTACTTTTCAAAGTCGAAGTACACGTCTTCCTTTGATTATTATTATTATTATTATTATTTTCAATCTAAAGTAGTCCAACCATGCATGCTCCGAGCAAATTGATGTCTTTGTCGCAGCGGCAAAGTGTAGGAAGCAGCATCGCTGAGTTAATCCGAGAGTGAAACATAAGTAAGATATAGGAAGTACGGACATGGACACTAGTACAAGTATAACACAATGATATAAGTAATTTTTGAAAAATTATAACATATCATAGCCGGTATATCACCGATACAAAACAGGTACGACACTCTTAATGAAGTTTTCATGCTTTCTAAAGTAGGCCTAATAAGAAGTTCAAGACTTTTCTGACCGTTATAACTGTGACTGGGTTTTGTAACAGTGTTTTGGAAGAATATTGTATTGTCATAACATAGAATCGACTCTCATCATACCTGAGGGCTAGGAGTTGCAGAACTGGTTGTGAGTAGACGATATAGAGGACCAAAATGGCCAAATACCACTTTTTAAAAAAAAAAATATTTTGCAACCTACCAATGTTTCTAAAATATGTAGGGATCTACCACTAATTGGAAACTTGAGTTTGGGGAACTCGAGTTTCATAAAAAATAGCACTGCAAATTTGAAGACTATTTTTTCAAAGAAATCGAGTTTCAAGAACTCGAAATTTCAAAATGTGGTAGATTGCTAAATATTTCGCAAACAATGGTAGATCCGTACATATTTTTCCAAATAGTGGTATATGACCATTTTAGCCAGATATAGATCCATAATACACTTGACAGTCGACACCAGTCAATATGTAAGGCAGAGCCTTATGTGTGATATGACCATTAATTCTTAGGCCACTAGTTCAACATCCAGTTCTAAATAATCTAGTATGAAAGAAATATATATATATATATATATATATATATATATATATATATATATATATATATATATGGATGTTGGATTTAATAACTTGTTATAAAATTTATATTTTGAAAATTCCACCGTTGAATTACATATTCTATATGTTCTTAATATTTATGCTAATTTTCGTGTCAATTGAATGTTATTTACCATTCAATCCATAAATTCATCTTTTATGCATTATTTTTAACTACAAAAATTTAAATTTAAACAATTGATTGATAACATAGCTATTAATCTTTGATCCTCTTAAAATTTTGCAAGTATGGAGAATATACAAATGTAATGTAATCTCACAATAGATTTATCAAAATTTGCATCCAATTAAAAATATTTAATAGTGTAATATTGCTTAAAATTATACTAGATTTAGCTTGAATCCAATCATATATATATAGATGGGTTCAAGTTACACTTTGTGTAACTCTAAAGAAGTTACATATTTTTTAGACCATTGATTTCTATGAGATTTAATGGTTAAAATTAGTCAACTACCACATCAGCAAAATTTATTTAAGGGTATTTTTATTACAAACATTGATTTCTCTCTCCTTATGAAGGGGTAGGCGAGCTGGAGTATTGGTGCCATCATCTGAAACTTTTCATGAAGATTTACTATTTCTAACGTTGAATAGTTGTCATTCAAGAGTTTGAAAGATCTGATTTGGATGTCAAAAATCTAAGTAGCGGGTTAATGAATAAGCAAGCAAATTATTGATGATTTCCAGATTTTACAATTAGGGTAATGTAACCACAATCCGCTGCTTTGTTTATGTAGTATTTCCTTCCACAATTTATGCTATAAAAGAAACTACAACTCCTACTTTTGTTGGTCTTGACAAAATATATTTCCCCTCTATTTTGTTGAAAATGCTTTTAAATTTATCACCGCAAGACAAAATATATTTCCCCTTTATTTGTTAAATATGCAAGTTAATCAACGAGGTAAAATAAAAATTAGAATACTTGAAAATTGAAGTGGATGAGGTCTACATACAATTACAACTTTGAGAAGGATGGAAAAATTATGCCCAGTGAACTGCATACACATACTGCGTGTATTGTCAAAAAAATTTCTCATTTTGACAGCATGAATAAATAAATAAGGAGAGATAAATCAATGGTTATAATAAATAAGATCAGAGGAAAAAAAAAAAACACCCTAAAATAAATTTTGCTAATACAGTAGTTGACTATTTTTAACCATTAGATCTCGTAGAAATTAATGTACATGACAAATGCATGATAATCAAAGTCAAAACATGATACCTATACAAAGTTGATCCTAGGTCAAACTAGAAATATGAGATAATAATTATGAAAAACGGTTAAAAACTAGGCGTATTATGAATTTCACCTATTAGCGCAAACACATGGTGTGCATGAACATCAATGGGTGTGCATGAACAACAATATGCATGAAGTTCAGCCCACATACATCATCTAGAAACAACCTAGACAATTTGAAACCTGAACCATGAATTAAAAGTGTAACTTGAAGCCTAAAAATGCATGATTGAAGAAATCCCCAACTTTTAGAAACCCAAGACTAGGAAAGTAAAGAAATTTAAACAATGGAGAGCAAGGAACTCCTTAAAAACTGGGATATTTGAATGTGAGTCATTGTCAAATGGTCCTCTGTGATGTTCAAAGTTTGCATTTTGAGTCAATTGTTCCATCAATATGTTTAGCCCTGACCAATAGAAAATAATTTCTGGGTTCAATCCTCAGAGTTACTGGATTTTCTAGTTGCAGAATGGATTTCAAAATGTTAGAGAAGGGTCTAAAGGTCTAAGAATAATTCAAGTCTAAGGCTGGCCTTGAATTCCCATGTAGCAGGTTCTTAGGTAGCCCACAATGGCCACATATTATAGCTTTCCATGCTACTAGCGGTGGTTCGGTTTGGTGATGGAGATGATGCCAAGAATAATAGTTGCGGTGTAGTAAAATTATGTGATTAAATGATTAAATTTATCATTTTTCAATAATTAAACTTTTAGGAGAATTAAAATTTAACATGATATTAGAGTAGAAAGTCTTAACTATCAGGAAAATTTTGGGAATTGTCACAATCAAACCCATTATAATTTTTTTTTTTTTATGGAAACCAAACCCATTATAATTAATCATGCTTTGTATGGCTGGTCCTAACCATCAAGATCTCATCATTCTATAGTGAATGATGCAGTTTGTCAATTAAAAAATTGAACCATATGAGTTTTGGAAAGCATCTTAAAAATGGATTTTTGGCATGGAAAACTATAGAAGCATTATTGATTTGTTTTTTAACATCGGTGCATTGAGTTTTGATCCTCTAAACCAAGTATGTGACCAAAATAAATTTCTTGGACAATTTCTGCCAAGCCCACAAAAAATTATTTGCAATATATTCGAACAAACCAATTGTAACAATTATTGAGAGCAATTATTATTATAAAAACAAACTTAACTGTAAACAACAAGTAAGGTTTACAAAGTGATTGAAAATCTTCCTTAATGAAGTGATAAATACATGATTAACTAGTCTTACTATAAGGGTAGGGACATGGTGGAATCTGGACTTCAACAATACCCTCAAGCATCTGCGTAACCCTCCTCATGGTAGGTCTAAGAGATGGGTCTTCTTGAATACACCAAATGGCAACCATCATGAACCTCTCTAGCTTCCTTCTATCATCCAATGCTTCCACATCATATTCAACAAGAGAATCTAGTCTTCTTCCTTCTTGATAGCAGTCATAAGCCCAATCAGTCAAAATTGCTTTCTCTTCCCCAATTGACTCCATATCTACGCTTCTTCGGCAGCAAATTATCTCTAGTAGAATGACAGCAAAGCTATAAACGTCCACTTTGGCTGTGATTGGCAAATTCCTAAACCATTCAGGTGCAACATACCCTTTTGTTCCTCTTATGTTAGTAAGAGTTTTACTTTGGTCCATGATCAAACGTTTTGCCGATCCAAAATCAGAAATTCGAGCATTGTAGTAGTCATCAAGAAACATGTTCTCAGGATTTATATCAAAATGGATAATCTGAGTACTGCACTCTTCAAGTAAGTGCAAGAGTCCTCTTGCAATCCCCACTACAATTTGTATTTCTTAGATTCCAACTGGGTTTTGAGTCTCCAAAAAGCAAACTTGCCACAGTGCCATTGCTCAAGAACTCATACTAGCAATCGATGTAGTCCTTCATCACAAAACCCAAGTAGTCGAACCAGATTCTTATGATGTGTTTGACCAATTACAATTACTTCAGTCTTAAACTCTTTCTCGCTCTCTTGAAACAAACTATTTAACTTTTTGACTGCCACGAGGACATTAGAACTCATTTGAATTGCTCCTTTGTAAACAACGCCGAAAGCTCCTCTTCCCAATTCTTCCTTGAACCCATCTGTAGCTTCTACAAGTTATTTGTAAGTAAAACACTGCAAATTCATCTCCACAACATTAAAATTTATTCTAGATCTTTTGAGCTTCTTATTGTAAAGGAAGAAAGCACCTATACAAATTGCAACAATTAGAATAATGTTAAAAAACACAGAGCCACCGAGAAGCATTGACCACATGAAGATCAATTTGTCCTGATTCTTATTTGCTTCTGGATTTGGTAAGCCGCCATCCGGAAGTGTGATGGAATTGTTGTTTCTGATTTTTATAAAAGCCTTCCCGCCATTAAGGTTGCTGTCCATTTACCCATTTCAGAGAGGCAGCTTCTTCTTCCAACAGCTATCACCTAATCTGAAAATTGCAACAGCACACATACAGTCTTCCATACAAGACGTTTTGCATTGATCTCCTGTATGAGGCTTCAGAAACTCGTAGTCTGAGTTTGGCCAATCTGTATTTATTGGCACTTCAAAAGAATAAAGATCTTTTCCAGGACTTAGCTTGTCTTCTTCACAGCCTCATATGAAGTCCGGAATGCAGCTGCCATACTGATCATTTGGATCAAGTAAGGAGTATCCGTTGGGGCATGTACACATCAGCCTTTAATCTGGTTTGAGGGTACATATACTATTATAACCACAAGTGCCACTACCTGTGCGTACATTACTGGAAACACAAATATTATCTGGCAAAGACCATATCACAGTCCAGCTTACATTGGCGTTGGAAGTCTTTGGGTGAGAACATTGGGTGAAAACTCCATCAAAGTTGAGAGTGGCTCTATAATAGCAATCAGCAGTTGAGCCTACCGTTGCCTGACTTAGAGGAAATGTTTGGCTGTTATTTTTCAAGATGTAAATGTAGCCTGACTCATTGAAGACCAGTTGTTTACCAGGACTTGATGCACTAGAATCACCAGCAGTATAATAAGCATCATTAGCATTATCAGCGGGCAAATTTATGGCATCGAGCAAAAGATTATCAATGAATAGTAGCTGGAACCTGCCTTTGGAAAAGTTGGTCTCCGATTGTTGAGAAGAAAGCACCCCTCCCCTTTCCAAAATTTGTGTAGGCAGCAACGTATCCCGGGGATTCTTGAAGCTCTCCCATAACTTACTAAAGTTGCTATCTTCAAGCACAAAGTTGCCTGTATTGTTCATAACACCATAGAGAGTATCAGAGGTATTTTTGCCCATAACTCATCGCTTTGAGGGCCAGTAAGTGCTAGCCCACGATCAGTGATTAGCTCCACTTTTGATCCCCTCGGTGCAGGATTATCCACATTAGCATACCAAACTATGGTTTTGTCTGGAATTTTAGCAAACCAAATGGAAAACAGGAAGAGATCACTTTGGCTGAGTGGGCTAAATCCAAAGGCAAAATCACCAGAAGGTGATAGGCATGAAGTGGTGTTGTCAGTTGCAATGAGAGATTCTCCAACGCTAACATAACCACTATTATTTTGAGCAACAACACAAATTGGTAGCACAATTAGTAAGAAAACAAAAGGAGGAGGATGAAAAAAAGCTATGATTAATGTGATATTGGACTCATGAATGCAACCACTAAATGGACTGTTGTTTAATAGCCTACGACAAGAGAAACTACTTTTTTAACTCAAGTACAAGTTTTCCTTTGATTTAGTCCAAGCTTGCGCTTGTCTTGAAGGAAAACTGATATTAAATTTTCATTTTATTGTGTACACAAACACGGACTAAGATCCACACATATAAACCATACAAAAAAGTACAATACAAAGGAAGCCGGCACCATATATAATGAACAAAACATATATTTTTTATCCACCTGTTTGATTGAGTCCTTTTTTTTTTTTTTTTTGATGAAAGTCTTTGTAATACATATAGCATTTCAAATTACATGTTTGTTCATTTGCAGAATCAAAACAGATCCAGTTCGTTAGATTTTGTGCTAGAAGTCATGGATTCAGCTCTTTTTCCTGTTTTGTTTAATACCCATTTCACTACAGATAACTGATAAGTAGTTTTATTTCACCAAACTGACCTATCTGACCTAGGATTTGGTATTAAATGAAAACCAATTAACCTGATTCAAATCTAGCAAGAAACACGCTTTGCAATTAAATGGGTATATTCCAAATTTAAAATTAAAATTAAGAATTAAAAAAAAATGGCAAATTACAACTTATCTACTTGTGATTTTACCAAAATTTTAGTTGCCTGCATATTGTTTGAAATTTAATATTTTACCTACTTAAAGTTTGACAAAAATTTAAGTTTTCTACTTGTTGTTTGAAATCTCATGATGCAAGTGTTCTGTTAGATTCTTTTTCATCTTATTTGATCTTATATTTTTTTTTAATGTTTTTTGTGTTTTTGGAGGAAAGAGATATAAAAGTGGAAAAAAATTACATATTTAGCCCTGCTTTTAATAGAGGTAAGTTACGAAATTCTAACTGAGCTAACTTTAGATGGGTAAAGTGTCAAATTTCAAATCATAAGTAGACAACTTAAATTTCAACCAAACTACAGGTGAGTAAGTTGTAACTTGCTCAAAAAAAAAAAAAAAAAAAAAAACAAAACAAAACACTTGTGGCATTTTACCTCTTGTTTTCTAAATACACTCCTGCCAAGTGCCAACCAAACGAGAGTCAAACCCCCCATCTCAAATTCAACGACAACACAGAGCCACCGTACATGGTTGCCAACAGCTTCATGACAGTGCCATATATCAATAGTCCACGTAAACACCGGATCCGGATCCTCTCCATTTCAAAGAGAAATGGAGAGTGTCCAATTAAGGGACAGGATGCATCTAAAATAAATCAAAGGTGTAAAAACTGCCACGTCAATTAAAATTTAAAGCACTTAACTCTGAAAAGCTCAACTGTTGTTAAACAAAAGGGTTAACTCAGCAGATCCATCTTATTCTTATCTGAGATTCGAATATATCAAAATCACTCTTGCTCTCTCTCAATCTCTCTTCTCCATCGCCATCTCGCTCAACCTTGCCGTCGCCACTACCACAACCACCAACGTATGCCAAGCCACCGTTGTTTCTTCAACCACGTCTCACACCAGCCTAACATCACCGAACCCACTGCTCGGTAAATTTTCTCAATCTTATTTCTTCTTAATATGCTCTGTTTGTGTAACGTCCCTGTCAGAAAAAAAAAAAAAAAAAAAAATGGGAAAGGTCAAGTTTTAAGCCCTCCCACGTGCCCCCCACCTAACCCCACTACCCATCACTCTCCACCACTCATTTTCTCTTATTTCTTCTCCCTTTTTGGCCGGCTCTCATCTTTCTTTCTCTCTTTTATTTTTCTTTCTTTTCTCTTCACCTAAACATACTCATTCCTCACCTCACCCGCCGGCCTCCTCTCCAAAACACACCATTTCACCATCATTTTTCCGGCAAGATCACCGGAAAAATTCTTAGGAACCCATAAGCATCTTCATCATTTTTTTTGAGGTAAAAATTTCTAATCTTTTGGTAGGTTTTACACTTTTGCTTGAGGATATTTTTTATCTAAGTTTTGATAATGATACCCATGTGATTTATGTGCATTGGAAGTGATATTTATGTGTTTTTATGTATGGGTTTTGTATTGGTGGAATTTTTGATGAGTGGGTATATATATATTTTGTGCTAAAATGGCTATTCAAGGTTTATGTATGGTGGAAAAATTTAGGGGTTTTAAGATATAATGTATGATGGTTGGTAAATTTAATTTTGCCATTGTCATTGGGTTTATTTGGAGTTAGTGAAATTCTAAATTTCTTGTCTTGGAGGATATGTTGATTTTTGCCTACATGGGTCTCTTAATGATGTAGTGTAAATCTTATAAAAATTAGTCATAATGTTGGAGATATTATGAAATGGGTTAACTTTATAAATTGAAGTTGATACCTTGGGAATAAATTTGTTGAGAAACCTTGTGAATGGTATATATTATTTTGATGAGGGTAAATAGTAGGCTTGCCTAATTAAGTGTTTATTTGGCAAATCCTAAATTTTGGTTAGATACAATTTCAAGTTTTGTACTTATTGTAATAGGTTTACTTGATAATTGTTTAGGTTCTAGCTAATCTCCTTGGAGCTTGGAGAGTTAGGATTTTGTGGTTGCGAGGTAAGTAGCTTCTTAATGGGATACTTTTAGAAAATTTCCATATTTCACAAACGATGTTCTTGGGTCAAACACATTTTGGAAAATTATATATGGATATATGCTTTCTTAAAATTGTTGCGTTGTGACCCTATTACATATTATTATATATAAAAATGCATCATATTTGGTATTACATTTGGGGAAATGCATGAATTGTTGATATAGAAAAATGAGCATCTTTTATTTAATCTTTGATAAGGAAATTATGGATTCTATGGTATAATAGAAAATTTAAAGATGCTTATCTTGTCTTAGTATTTGAGAAATTGATAGAAAATCTTTGTGGCAAGAATGAAATTGAAAACCTTACAAACTTTGTGGAAGTAGATTATTTAAGGTTTTTCTGAAACTACTTGGATATAAACTATGTGTTTCAAAGTAACGTAACTTGTGAGCATTATATAGTTTTAACACCATGCCATGTGTGATTTCCCGGTGATCACCCGATTTGGTTTTCGTAGTCTTTGTGACAACGGAATCAAATCTAGGTCAGTGCTCTTTTACTTTGGATGACGCGTTCTTCCCTGCTGTCCATGGGGGGAAGAGGTTCCTTAATTGTGTGTGGGTGAGGCTGCTGTCCATGGGGCCAAGAGACCGCATGCAAGAGAGGGCCTATTTGACGCGCTCTCTCTGCTGCCCATGGGGGGAGAGAAAAACCTTGAGGGTATGGGTGAGGCCGCTGTCCATGGGGCCAAGAGTCCGCATACTGCAGAGGACAATATCATGCCAGTTGTGAAGGAGTGGATCCCTTGACCGGTATATATGGTAGTGTGGTATATTATTGTGATAATTTGTCTTATATTAGATATTATGGCTTTGAAATTTATATTGTTAGTGCTCACATATTATAGTATATTGTTTCAAGGTAGTTACTTAGAGAAATTTGGTATTTCATTAGTTAACCATTCTTGTCATATTATTATTATTGAAGTTGGAACTTGCATTTCCCCTACCCCCATTAATTATGCTACTTACTGGGCCTAGTCTCATCCCATTATTTTTATAAACTTTTCAGAGTAGGCAACAATATTTTGAGATAGCTGTTGGTGGCTAATAGTAGTTAGACTAACTACTGATGGAGGCTGAACTTTTGTAATGGATTTTATTTGATGATGTACATTTTAGAATAGGCTTGACTCATTCTTTTGTATATTATAGTGGTTGTGACTATGTTTCCCACTGATGGGACAAGCTGTTGAAATGTAATTATTCAGACCTCTATTCTTTTGTGGCCAATGGTCTTTGTAATTAATGCTTAGAGCTCTGACTTACCTTGAGAGTATATTCAATGAAATTATTAAGATAATTTTTGATGTTGATACTTGATAGGATTTATGTGGATTGAATTGTCGAAAAGAAAAATTTACAGGTACTTGAGATGTCTTTCTCACGCTTTGAACCCTTTGGGATTTGGGGCGTGACAGTTTGGTTGCTTGGAAAACAAAGGAAAATAAATTAGTATACTGCTATTTTTATTTATTTATTGATTTCGTCATGTTGAGTTTGGTTTCTACTCTCTAAGTGTTTTTTTTTGGGGGGGGGGGGGGGGTTTGAGCTTTGGGATTGTTTGAAAACAAAACAGTTGGTGGGTGTTTAAGCTTTTCAGGGTTTATGGTTTGTTTTGATCTAAATTTGTTCCAAAAGGTATGAGATTTTTGGGTTGCTTTGATACCACACCCAAGTTTCTTGAGACTATGATGAAAAATCTAAAAAACGAAAACAACAAGCAAAGCTAATACTGGAAGGGTGTGGGAGGAAATAGAATTAATGATCAAAATACAAGCTTGTTGTTTTACTTAATCATAATTGTTCACTCGATTAATTTTTAATTGTTCACTCTATTATGAAAGGTTTTAGGGAATGTATTGTGTTTTTAATTGTTCACTCTATTATGAAAGGTTTTAGGGAATGTATTGTGACTATTTCTTTGTTTCCTTGTCATGCTACTGATTGCAAAATTAGGTGTGTGTAAATTTTCCTTTGTAGGAATGAAATGCACATAATTATATTTTGATGATGAACTGCTAAAGAAAACATTTAGCCTATGGCTAGATTTATGTTTACTGGTTGTTGGCTGTTGATATACACTGGCTTTTTAGGGTGAGGCAAACGAATTTTTTATTTTCAAAAATTTGAGTTGTTGGGATTCTTGAGAACCCTTTTGTGGTTGGTATTTGAAGCTCTTATAGGAAAATGTTTGACAATTTTTATTTGGTAAGCATGCATGAGTGCACTAATTCACCTTATAAAAAGCTTACAGCCTTGTTTGTTATTGTAAGGTCACTCACATTGGCTTGAGGATGCGTAGGCTAAATGTATGATACTGTGAATGTTCAATTTTGGCTTTTAATCAGTTGTTAATTATTTTTATTCTTCTTTCCCCTCTCCCCAATCCCACGAAAAACATAATATTGTTTGTGAGTATTCATCAAAATACAAGCTTAGTGTTTTACTTTTTTTTTTTATAGGTGCAAGCTTAGTGTTTTACTTAAATCATAATAGTTATTTCTGTTGGAAAATAGAGAAGGTTACAATATGAATGATTGGCATTTGTTGGATATTGCCTGTAGGTTTCATCAATCCCTGCTTGGTATACTTTCCTGCATTATTTTGAATCATTAGTAACTTGAGGGGAAAGACTCTCAAAGTGCAAGGTACTCTAGGCGATTGCATTTCATATGTTGAGAAACCTGGGATTCTAGAGCTTTGGTACAAAAAACTTAATAATGAAGAGACTTCATACCGGGGCAAGCTGTATAACACAAGACAAGTTAAAGTGATCAAGCTAAGACTGAAAATTGCAAACTGTAGGGGGAATGTATGGTCAAGAAGCAAGAGACACGCCGAGTGTGGAAGTGCCTGACATTATTATAAAAGTGTTTATTTCAATAGAACTCTTGTTATTATGGCTTTTGTAATCAAAATTTACATTTTAATAAAATTTATTCTATTTTGGATCAAATTTTGATTGTAATGGACCATCAATTATTCAACTTGAAGCAATTTACTTTATTGTTGATGATGCCCTATGAATTCATAGTGATGTGAACGTTACATATTCCTTTGGTTTATGGTTTCTTTAAAACAACACAAAAATAGGAAAATATGTTATACACAAGTACGCACCAGTTGCAATGATTTAAGAGCTTTGAATATTAATGTAAAAGGGTGATTTAATAGCTTTGACTGTTAATGTAAAAGTGCATCAGCATTGTTATACACAAGTAAGTACTGCTAAAAATATGTACATATGAAAACCAATCTATTTAAGTATCTTCAAAAGCCACCTACAAAAACTATCCAAAAACTTGATACAAAATATGCAAATAATAGTCCAAGACTCCAAGTTGTCCTACAAGCTAGAATATATCAAATGTGAATCTTTACTAAAATTGAATTTTAAAGTTGCTCAGTTCAAGATACATTTTGTCTTCAACAAGACATGGAAAACTTCAAAACCTTTTCTTGATAATGAGCAAAATTCGGTACATGAAACTTTGCATAACAAAGCTTGCACTTGACTTCATGAATAACACTTGTACCCTTCTCTTCAAACCTTTTTACAGTTGGGCTACTAGGCTGCTTCAAGTCTTCAACTCATTTTCTATAAGAATAAAAATCATATGCATTATGTACATCAGAAAAAGAAAAAAACAATAAAATTCCTTAATAATCCATACCATCAAATTAAAAGTTCTACACATATTGCAAATACACCATGACAAACTGAAAGTGGTCCACATACTCAGACATGAAAATGGACCAAAATAAGAACAAAAGCGCTATCTCCTTTTAAATATACCTTCTAGTGGAAAGAAAACTAGATAAGAAGCCAAACAAAATTCCAAGCACTTCTGTTTCAAAAGAACATGAATTCAAAGAGAGAATAGAATAATGTTCATCCACTCATTAGACTCCAAAGCAAGACAAGAAACTGCATTCAAAAGCCATTTAATAATAGATATTTTGATGATAAATATTTATGCTTTTATATGCAGTAAGCCAAATGTTCAATGCTTTAAACCCCTTCACACAAGTATTTTGACATATCAACCCAAAGGCCATTTAAAATCCAACCACTAGTTAGCTAAGGGATATGATACAATGTAAATGTATGATTCAAGCACGCCAAGATGCAAAACCAACAAATAAAAAAACAACAACATATATTATGGAGATTCATAGGCCTGTTGTCCACTTTAATAAATTCTCTAAAATAATCATATCCTTTAGTTAAATTAGTTTTCCTGATAAAGAATAAAAAATGGTTTAAAATATATTTTACTATGTTCCGAATTAACTCGCAAATACAGCTTCTCACCAAGATTCAATCAGCCACTTTCTTTTCATTTGTACGCCACTTCATTTCTCCTAGCTCTTCCCTTTCAATTAGCCAATTTCTTACAAATTTCAATCAATCCCCAAGCTCAAAACCAACCAAAAAAAAAAACACTGAAAAGAGATCAAAATTTGCATGAAGAAATCAATAAAAAATAGCCGTATAATAATTTATTTTCCTTCTTTTTCCAAGCAACCAAACAGAGCTTATCAATAAGAAATAAGAGACAAAGAGAGAAAACTAACTGGGCAGTGGGTTCAGCAATGTTGGGCTGGTGTGAGATGTGGCCAGTGCAATAACGGTGGCTTGGCACGTTGGTGGTTGTGGCAGCGGTGACGGCAAGGTTGAGCAAGACGGTGATGGAGAAGAGAGATTGAGAGAGAGCAAGAGTGATTTTGATATATTCGATCTCAAATAAGAATAAGATGGGTTTTTTGAGTTAACCCTTTTGTTTAACCACAGTTGAGCTTTCCAGAGGTAAATGCTTTAAATTTTAATTGACATGGCAGTTTTTACACCCTTGATTTATCTTAGATGCATCATGTCCCTTAACTGGACACTCTCCATTTCTCTTTGAAATGGAGAGGATCTGGATCCGTAAACACCATGCATGCAAGCTCAAATCTCTGCCATTTCCTATCTATTATCTCCCATAAACGACTCTATACAAAATATAAATTCTCTGTATCACATTTTGTGTTTCATTTTATATTCCAACAATCACAAGTTATCATGTGTTTGTTTTTTTCCATTTTAAACTTTGGTTATTTTATAAGAAAAGTTATATAAATACATGGCAAGTTATGATTGGTACAACATAAAATGAAATACAAAAAATAATACAAAAGATTTGTATTCTCGCATGCAACTTCTTGTGCAAGCGAGGAAATTAACAACTTTAAAAAAAAAAAACATTATTATTATTCCACATGCTACTATCATATCCAAGTGCCTCCATGCTCGTTAGAGCATTTGCATCAGTTCATGCAAAATTTTTGTAAATTTACACATCCAAAACTTACTTTTTCTATTTTACACACCTATTTTTACAAAACACCCACATCAGTTTATTTATTCTACACATTTATTAAATAAAATATTCAATTTTTTCTCCATTCTCATCTCTCTCACAAAACCAAGACATCCCACACAGCCACCATCAAACAATGAGATCGAATCCACAGATCAAACAACGAGATCGACGGTGAAGCACTATGATGGATTGAACCCATTGATCGAACCCATTGATCGATGGTGAAGCACTGTGAAGCTTGACAGAGAGATTGAACCCATTGATCAAACAACGAGATCGACGGTGAAGCTGGCAACGAAACTGGGCGAACGGTGAAGCACTGTAATGGATCGATGGTGAAGCTAGCGGCGAAGCACTGTGATGGATCGACGGTGAAGCTAGCGGCAAAAGCTAGGCGAACGGCGTAGCACTGTGACTGTTCAGCCAAAATGTGTAAAATGAAGGAGTTTTTGTATTATAGAAAAATATCCACCAAATGTGGATGCTCTTAGGCACTCATACAACTATTCAGCCATCCATGATGTCATGAGACCATGTGTCATGGTCAAGCCACATTAACCCTATCATCCACATCACCATCCCTTCAACGTCACTACCATGTCAGCAGTATCTTCCACGTCTGACATGTCATTTCCCAATTTTCGTATAAATTCTAATTTTGGAGTCTGTTTTCCATTATGAAGAAAATCACTCATATTGAACAATTTCTCATGCATTTTTATTTATTTTTGGTTATTGTCAGGGGCAGACCTAGGATTTCAAGCTAGGAAGGTCGAAGTGTAAGAAAAAAAAAATCAAATAGGCATCCATATATTACTAACAAAATATCAACCAAGATAAATACAAAAAATCATCGTTTCTTAATATATTAAGATGTAATCATCTATCAATAAAGACAAAATAATACAAAATAATATTTTTTTTCGTAAGAGCATCAACTGTTGCAATATACATATATATATTACAAACCAAAACTTAATTTTGCTACTTTAATATAGCATTTGAAATGTCTCATACAGTAGTATTTTTTATATTTGATGTTCTAAATATTAAATATTTATCATTTAGAACACATGATGCTAGTACTCTAATATTGGGCTAATTAGGATTTTTTATTTTTTATTTTTATTTTAAAGTTTTATTTTTGTTAAGTTTTTGTGTTTGATAGTTGCTAATTGGGCTAGGCTAATAAAAAAGGAGGGGCTCTAAGTTTTTGAAAGAGGGAAGTACAGCTTTCGAAATAAAAAATATATATATAACCCATAAAATTTTTCTCTTATTTTTTCTTTGGGCCAAGGGGCCCAAATTTTTTTTTTTCCTTTTTTTTCTTAGGGCCGGGGGCTCGGGCCCCTTAGGTCTGTCCCTGGTTATTGTATATGTGAAATTCAATAACTCACTCTCAAATTCATTAATAGACATTGTGCCCAATTCATCATTGATCCGTCCAATCCGGTCATTTAAGGCATTTTCAAGGGATCTTCACAAGCTCATATTCCAAACTCGAGGCATCATTAAACCTCTGCCTTGAGTTTGAGGGGGGAGTGTTAAAGATATTGTGCTTCATTAAAATAATGTCATCTCATTCCTCCATCAACCACATACACAAGAAATTGAGCAGAACTAAACTGAAGAACCAATAAAGCTACATTTTTAAACTTTTGAGGACTCAAAAGCACCAAAAGCACTCAAGGTGTAAACATTAGGAACCAACATTATATTTTAGCCTAACTATAATGTTTACTCTGGGGCCTATAAACAGGGCACCCAATTACATGAAATAAGGAATTAAATCATAATTCATAATTAAGATAGTAATCAAATAGCTGGTTCCCACCTCAAACGTAGCTACAAGCATAATATCACGTCTGAATATGTCATCATTTGTTTAGTGATATCTTTCCATCTTAATTATTTCATAAAACAATTAAATTGCAAAGAAAAGAAACCACAACCAAACCCTCGGATCAGTTGCTAATCCAAACTCTGTATGTGAACAAAACTCGTGCATAAAGAACTGTGTTCCTCCTAACTCTCTGTATATGAAGACAACTTGAGCATACAGTAGTTTGATCTTCATCTAGAGGCTATAACTCTGTAATTTGCAGAGGTTGGCAATTGCAGTTTCAAAACAGTGAATGAAAAATATGATTGCTAACTAAGAAAGATGGAAAAAGTACACCGATGTAAGAAGATGCACAATGCAATTATGCTAACCAACCTTCACTCACCTCCATCTCCTTTGCTCCTCCTCTTCATCCATTGGAGTATACAATGCTAGTCGTTGCTTTGAGTTGCTCAACCTGAAGTTTAGCAATACTTGTTTATTATGAAGTGCCTTAATAGCCACTAGAACAAGAGTCTTCAGGATAGAAATATTAGGTCCACCAAAAGCTGCTAAATCTTTTCATCTTTACTTCTTCAGCTTTTCCAAACAATACATTGGGAATATAGACTCTCATATCCTTCTCAGTCAATGGGAAATCATAAGGGCAAATCATGACAAATGGGACCATACCCTTTGCACTTTGCAGGGTAGTTAGCAAAATGAAAGCTAACAGGTTTCCCCACTCTAAAACATCAGAACTCATTCCTGATTGTGTACCTACCAAAGGAGTATCGAGCAGCTTCCAAAATCCGCCTGAGCCTTTCTCAACACCTTGCATACCTTGTGATCAGATATGCGTTCTGCGCATCAACTCTTGTCTATCCAGGAATGTAATGATAGTACGTTGGTGAGTATATTGCGCCTGGCTAGAAGGCTATGACAGTACCAACATCTGCTTCACAATCTAATTATAAACCTTGACTGGCTTCCTTGTGGGGTATATGAGATGGCTTGATATCAAGCTTGTAACATTGAGGTCCTTTTAGAGAGTTCAGCACAATTCAATGGTCTTGTTACAGGAACAAGTGTGCTCGAAAATCATTAGTAATTAGTACTTAAATGGGAGAACTGTGATACACACTACACATACACAAGCTCTTAAGTAAATGAGAACCAAATGGTTGGAATTTTGAATCATTAATAGAGACTTCTTCTGTACCTAAACATAAGTTACATACAGAAAACCCAAATAATGCAGGTATGGTCAAAACAATATGTGCTGTACATATAATTCTCTGTGTTTTATTCTCTTCACAAATTCATAAGCATAGTCATAAAAATCTATATATTACTAAAAGCTGAAGCGTAGCACTTAATGCTGCTGCGCTCACGTTAAGCCACGTCAGCGCCCACGTCATTATCTTTTTCCTTTCCATTTTCTTATAATTATTTTTAATATTTTTTTATTTCATATTTACACTTCTCCAACTTTTCTCTCTCCCTTACCTTTTCATCTTCCCACTATTTCTCCAACCTTTCTTCTTTCCTCACCTTCTCATCTCCCCACTACCCTCTACATTAATATCATTCTTCATCTTTCCCTTCATCTTCTTCTATTTTTGTCTCTTCTAATTTAGATCCTCTTACTATAAATTTGTTACTATCTCTTTCATTTTATGCATAGTTTTCCCTTACAAAAAAAAATGTTCTCTCTCTATCTCTCTCTCTCTCTCACACACACACACACAATTTTTGGGTGGATTTTTATTTTTTATTTTTCTTGCATCTTCACTTTAGGTTGATAATTTTCTATATTCTTTAATCTACTTTAGGTTAATGAAATTCAGTTTTGTTTTTCTTTAATCTGCTTGTTAAATGTTATCCTATTGCGTTATAAATGATTAAATATAGCATATAAAAATATAATATTATTTTACTACATAGCATGATTTGGATATTTTAATTTGGTAGTTATTGTAATTTAACAGCATGATTTTTATAGTGCTCAATTTAGATGTTAAACTATGAGACTTTAATCATTTTTGTTTATTTTTTAATCATTTGTAGTGGACAAAGTACACTTAATAATTGTATTATAAGTACTCTATAATGCCATTTATTTAGAGAAAATCAAAGGTTGGCTAAACAAAAATTATTGGATGAGAAACAAATTTTATCTTTCGCAATTTTACTTTTATTATTATTATTATTATTATTATAACAATGAATATATAGAAATTTAATTCTTAGATTTTACTAATAATTGTTTATTTGATAATCTGATTTGGGAAGACGAAATTAGAATTTCTACAAAGAAAATAATCTTAGTAGATTATAAACAACAAATTGTTTTCCTAATTGGTCCAATTAATCATAGTTAATTTTTATTAATTTTTTTAGTTACTTTTTTTCAGTGTTTTGGATTGTAGGCAAAAAAAATAAGTTTGAGAAAGTTTGTTTAAAACTAAAAGAATAATTTCCAAATTTTATATTCTTTTTAATGATTCACAAATTTTTATAAATAAATTTTATTTAAAAATAAATATTTTCGTTAACTTACCTTTTGAATTGATGAGAAAATTTTATATTTTTTTCATTTTAGTACAACAAAAATGATTAAATTTATGATTTATGATTATTTCTACATTACATTTATGATTATTCTTATAATAAATAAAAATATAATTAAAAAATACATTACTCTTTATTAAATAAGTTTAAATTGTATAAAAAAATTTAATAAAACCACCATAAAAATAATTATCATGCGTAACATGCAGGTTCGCAGCTAGTTAAAATAAGTTCTAACTTCATTTGTTTTCTACATATAGACTAAAAATGGCATTGCTTAGCTATGTTAATAGCGGCATTAGTAAAAAATCATTAATTGTTGACAGTTTGATGAAAAACCGTGATCACAACTATAGTTTGAATATGAAGTGGAAATTGGTGAAAATAAAAGGAAATTAATAAAGTTATAGAAACAAATAGAGCAAAATGAGATGTTGTGGACAAGGCTAATTAGATAAGAAAGGATTCCAACTGTAGAGCCACATAGTTTTAGAACAAAATTAGAAATTGCGCAATGATAAAGCGGTATTTATGGAACAGATTCTAAATTTTTGAGACTTTGGTTGACAAATAGATCTGACACAAGTTATACCAATTGATAGGGATTTTTTTTTAAAGAAAATTGATAGGGTTGGAATCTCTAAGCATCAACTCCTTTTTATTAATATTTGTATAAGTTACATAGCTAGCAAGTTTTGAATTCAAGACCTTATCCTTGATCCCATTATTATGGAGGAGGAAGTGTAATTTGAGGTAGAACTCATTGTTATGGTAAAATCGCTCTAATTAATTTAATTTGTCCATAGCATCTACTCCATAATAGTTACTACTTCAAACAGAAGCATGTTTATCAACAAAATTGGGAATTTGAAAATTGTTAAAGAGGGAGGAAATGCTCATTTGCAACATTGAAGTTTTCAAGAAATCTAACAACCAGTATAGAACTACCTAGCTATGAACAAACACAAAAACATGATTTCAAGAAAGACCTTATAGAAGCTAAACAGACTTACAATAGGCATTCAAAAACTAGTAATTAAACTCCCCATCACCCAAGGCCACCATCATTCCCTCACTTTGCTGCCCAATTGTAGATTTCTTTTGCTGACACTTCAGTTCAAAAGTGAATGGATGTTGACTTGAACTTTGCTTGAATAACTTAAAAGTTTTCAAATAACTAAATTTGTTTCGAGGAAACTAGTAAAAAAGATCAGGTAATTACCGAAACAGATTAAAGATCACTCCTTCATTGCATGATAATCCCACTACTTCAAATATAGAAAGGATAAGTCACAAGAATATTTAAAGATACTGAACATCTCAAGCCACACTCATGCAACTTCAAACTCATAATGCAACATGGAAAAGGTTTCTGGATTGCCAAACATAATCTTACCAGGACGATCAATAGATTGGTCATTCCTGCCAACAAACCAAGGCCACTCCAATGAGGAGCAGCTGTTGGTTGTGGAGGCATTCCATGTTCGTCACCTATCCTTTTAGTATCAGGAAGAAAAATTACATCCATGGACATGGATATTTTCTTGGACTTGCTTCTGTTGATCAGCAAGAGAGGCTTTACTAGCCATAGCAATGATCTCCACTGCATCTGCCTCATCAGAATTCCTTTCCAAATGTTGGTAGTTGGATGTTTAAGTCTTTATTGAGAAGAATTTAGAGATTAAAGGACAATCGATGAAATTGTACACTGAGTGACAAAGGTAGCATGAATTCATATGAAGCCAAGTGGTAAAGTAGTGAACAAACAAAATAACATCTACACAAATTGTTGTGGAAACAGCACCCCAAGATTCATATTAATAACAATAAATAATAGGCATATACACAATAAATAATAGGCATATACACACAAAGAACGCTAGCATTTATGTTTTTTGGCAAACTGCCTACTTTTATGGCAACGGTAGAGAAAGTTTTACTATAAAAAAAAAAGGAGATACAAATGTTCGTGGTTCGCCAACCTGCTTCTTTTGCTGCCTCTATTACCACCATATATTCTAACTTAGTGTATAGAGCAATTGTATCCTGTAGAATTGATTTCTAGCAGATTGGGTCACCGGCAAACACAAACACAGCCCGTCAAGGACCTTCTACACATAACATCTACATAAATAATCCAAAAACATCCCAATAGGTGATGCTTGCACCTGCCAAATCATAAAATTCCACTAAAGTTAGTGGAACCACATTCAGCAAACATGAAAGGTAAATTCCCAAATAAAGCACAAGAGAGCCCCATGTTTTACAAATATACCACAAGATAAACAAAACAAAAAAGTTATTTCTTTGAATGGTAAATATATGATCATTTAAATTTTATGAGATTGGCAAATAAAAAGGTGGAGTTGGTATTTTTTTCGGCCTAATAGGTTATTTGATACTCAAATATGCAAAACTACCCATGTCACAATTTGAATGACCAATTGACCAGATTATATTGGCATTTAAGGAATTGGGAAAAAAAAGGGTAGAGTAAGTATATCTTTCTGGCTAATAGATTATTTAACACTCAAATAAGAAAAAGTGACCGTGTCATAGTTTAACACTCATATGTTTGGGATTATAGTGTATTGTTTTTATTTCAAATACCAAAACAAGCTTGCATTACAATAAGCAAAACAATTATGATCAACAAGTACATAAGAAGCACTTAGTCAATATACTTGTTTTGAAACTTAACTTAGCTAAATAAAGGAAAAAGGTAAATAATTAAGCCAATATTTTCTTCTTTCAATAATTGACACTTAAGTACAGTACCTAAGTTTTTTCCTTAATATTTTATTAGTAAATCTCCCCATGGAATTGAAGCTTATACTGCATAAGGTGAGAAAATATACTATGCATTGTATTAAAAAATAGTAATAATAAAATTAACAATTTTAATTTTATATTTTTAAAACAAAACAAAAACTACACCACATATTTCATGTATTTTTATATGAGAAACAATTCCTCCTGGCATAGTAGCCCTTTGTTTCTATTGAGAATTTCACATGATCTCTCTATTTGTTCTTTCGAATATCTCTAAAAGAAGTTCAATGGTAGCTCAAAGATAATGATATCCTTTAAGATATCCGCATGAACTTTATTTCTAACACAATGTACTAGTTTCAAATAAAGACGGAGGCTAGAGGTATGCCATATTTGTGAAAAAAAATCCAAATGACTATCACATTTAGTTATGAATTAAATTATATATTCAAAATAAGTGATTGTTACATTAACATGAACGAACTAGTATTTAAGGATATTATTTGAAGCAATACCTTTTAGCTAGATACTGATATCCTTCACTAACTAAGGCGGTCGCTTCATAGCTTTTCCAGTAACCATTTCACCTTTAGTATTGTAGTCACATAAAACCAATCCTTTGTGTCATTGACAAATTTGAAATAAGCATGCCTCCATGTCCTTTTAAAGCATAGACCTCCACAAACTCCGCAAAAGCCAACTGCGAATCCAACTCCCACACCTATATAGAAGCTAGAACTTTCAGAGTCCTCTTTAGTTTTTCCAATTGATGTTCTATTATGAGATTCTCCAATTGGGGGTGTGCAGCTTTTTGGGAGAGGATCACCACACAATTAAGGATTGCCAATATATCTGACAACATCAAAAGACTGAAGTTGGGTGCTTGAAAGAATTCTACTTGAGAAATTGTTATATGACAAGTCCAAGTAATCAAGATATAAATTAAACATACTTGGAGGAATTTCACCTGATAGATGATTTTGTGAGAGATCCATTGACTCTAACTCCTTCATTAGCCCAATGTTTGCTGGTATGTTGCCCATCAGATAAGTTCAAAAATCGTAATTCAGAAAGAACTGATATTTCAATAGGAATTGATCCAAACAAATTGTTACTTGAAAGGTCTATGATCCTCACGAATTTAAGGTTATCTTCATATTGTAGTTCATGTCCTTTTGGAACCAGCATAAGATTCTCAAGGTAAGAGCCATAGTTAAAGTTGTACTATAAATTGTCAAAATAAAAATCTTGATTAGGGTCAAGCATAACCATGGCATTGATATTTTTAAAGCAACTTGGTATGGGCGATGATAGGCTATTATTTGCAAGATCCAATATTCTAAGAGAAGATATTTGGCATATATTTAGAGGTATATTTCCCTTGAATCCACTAGATCTTAGACGGAGAACTATAAGTTGTGTCAATTTTGTAATCCAGAGTGGTATGGTCCTTGAAATATTATTATCACCTATATCAATGAGCAATAATTTTGAGCACCATTTCAATGACGAAGGAATATCCCCGTAGATGTTATTATTTTGTAAACTCAATGATTTGAGTTCAACTAAAGACCCCAGAGAATAAGGAAAATTCTTCCTGATAGATTATTGCTCCCCAAGTTTAAATGGATCAAAGATTGCCAGTACCTCCAACAGTTAGAAAGATCTCCAAGTAAGAAATTTTTTGATACATCTAGAACCTACAATTTATTTATTTTTATTCATCTTTTGGCTTAAGAAAGTGGAAATAAGTCCAAAAAATGAATTGTTAGCTAGATTTAGCACTTCAACATTTGCAGACAACCTTAGCAATCACCCCTTAAAGTGATTAGTTCTTAGAT
The DNA here is from genome assembly GCF_040712315.1 of Castanea sativa. NCBI lineage: Eukaryota > Viridiplantae > Streptophyta > Magnoliopsida > Fagales > Fagaceae > Castanea > Castanea sativa. Next base: position 10,000,772 of record NC_134017.1, read on the forward strand.
TCAAAATTGTAGAATTCAACAAAATGTCTGGTACATCTCCTTCTATGTGGTTTTTAGAGAGATCAACCTTCTGAATGTTTGAAATCCAATCCCAAAACCAACTTGGAGCCTTACCTGAAACTCCTGACAAGGGCAATAATAAAACCTGAAGGGATCTTTGTGTATGTAGCCATGTAGGAAAGTTGGGACCTATCTTGTAGTAGCTCATGTCAACATATTCAAGTTGAAAAGGTGGAACCCAATTGGAATTCATGTTAAAGAACAAAGGTGTATAAGAGATATACAATACTTTTAATTTCCCTAATTTGGAGAAATGTGCTTCATCGAGACTGCCTATGAAGAAATTAAGTGAAATAGATCGTACCAATAGATTTGAGAGAAGTCCAAGACTCTTTGGAACGGTGCCATTTAACTTAGTTCCATCAAGGAGTAAGATTTACAATTCAGATAAATTCCCAATGGACAAAGGAATAGGACCACTTAAAGAATTACCACTAAGATTGAGATATTTCAAATGCTTAAGCTGTCCTAGAAAATCTGGAATTTTTCTGCTCAAAGAATTATCTCCGAGATCGAGATATTCTAATTTCTGAAAATGCAAAATGATAGGTGGCATCCCGCCTATCAGAGAACTTTCGGCCAGGTAAAGCCTTAAGAGGCTTGTACTGAGATTAGAGAACCAATTAGGTATCTCATGATTGAAATTATTTTCAGAAAGATAAAGGACTTGAAGAGATGTGAAATTTGCTGATGCAAGAGTTGTATTCAAACTATCAAGATGACAATATTGCAAGTATAGCTCCGAAAGAGTTGGGAACTTACGGATTATTTGAAGCCAGCTAACTTCTCTGTGAAGGTCGGCTGAGCCCAAGTCAAGGTATTGTATGGAAGAGAGACTAGACATCCAATGAAGGTTATCTGCATAAAGGCCTAAATTACGTCCAAGATTTAGATAGTGAAGGCTTGAAAGGTTCCCAAGTTGATAAGGTATGACCCCACAAAACCCAGCACCATGGAGCTTAAGATGTCTCATACTACCCATTGAACCAAGAAAACTTGGAATGCCAATACAATTAAATTCATTCTCACTCAGTCTAAGTAATTCAAATGTTCTAATTCTAGCAACGAATGACTAATAGCACCGCCTAACCTCTTTCCGTAATTGAAATCTTCAGCACCATCCCATGATGAAAGCTTGAATTTGTGTAAAAACACAAGAGCTTGTTTAGACCCGCAATAAAAATTACTGACTCGATTGCTTTTACTCTAACTTAAACTAAATGCAGTATAAGAGTAAATGAGTGCAAACAACCGATAAAACTACTCTAAGCCATATTTATCCAATATCAACAATAAAAGAAAAGCTTAATGAGTAGGGAAGAAAGATGCAAACACAAGATATCACCGAGACGTGTTATTGAAAAAGAAACTGAAGTACTTGGCGAAAAACCTCTCTGCCACCCTCCAAGCTTAGTCTACCAAATGTACTTGAGACCTCTAAGCTCCTACTACCAACTAGCTTCTCGGAACCTTGTATTCTCTAGCTTGCCCGGATCCCGCAATTTAGCTTGATTGCATCCGCCAATGAAAGGCTTCTTCCAATACTTACCAACAACATCAAAACCTCACTTTACAGTCAAATTGGGTGTGGTAAGTGTTAGGGCTATCAACCTCTCAAGGATTTAAATATAGAGAGGTACAAGTAAAGAAAAACCACAAGAAAATGTGTAGATGATTGTGGGTATAACAATTTCTAACTCTCAAGTGTATTTTCTAGGGTTTTCTCTCTGAAAAGCACTTCTTACAATATATGGGTAATGAGGGTATATATAGTATGGGTAAAGATTTGGTAAAACAAAACATGACAAACTAGTCAAACAGAATGTTTCACGAGTACTTCGTGCCTTACTCGTGAGACACTTGCGAAAACTCCAGGCTGTCATGACTCTTCAAAAATAAAAGAAAAGCTTAAAAAAGTAGGGAAGAAAGATGCAAATACAAAATAACACTAAGACGTGTTATCGAAGAGGAAACCGATATACTCGGCGAAAAACCTCTCCGCCACCCTCCAAACGGTAATCGATCCATTAGAGAATAAAGTTGGAGTACACGAATAACAAAAGACCCTCCAAGCCTAGTCTACCAAATGTACTTAAGCCCTCTAAGCTCCCGCTACTAACTAGCTTCTCAGAACCTTATCTTCTCTCGCTTTCACGAATCTCGCAATTCAGCCCGATTGCATCCGCCAATGAATGGCTTCTTCCAATACTTCCCAACAGCACCAAAACCTCACTTTACACTCAGATTGGGTGTGCTAAGTGTTTGGGCTATTAACCTCTCAAGGATTTAGAGATGGAGAGGTAGGAGTAGAGGAAAATCACAAGGAAATGTGTAAATGATTATGATATAACAATCTCTAACTCTCAAGTGTATTTTCTAGGATTTTTTCTCTGAAAAGCACTTCTTATAATATGTGGGTAATGAGGATATATGTAGTGTGGGTAAAGACTTGGTAAAACAAAACATAACAAATTAGCCAAACAGATCATGTTTCACGAGTATTTCACGGGAAGGCCTTACTTGCGAGACACTTGCAAAAACTCCAGGCTGTCATGACTCTTCACCTTCCAGTCATGTGCTCTACACGTGGCTATTTCGGGGGTTAGCTTCTTGCAAAATTCACTTGTTCTTCATTTTAAGTTTGAGTCTTCACACTCATCCCTTACAATTAAAAATCCACATAAATACAGGAAAATATGATTGAATAAATTATAATAAAATTTGGCACGGAATTAAAGCCAGCACAAAATAGTTGTAAATTACAACTTTACACATGAAAAATTGAGGTGGAGCTCTATGACGCGACCAGTAATGTTGTCGTAGCAAACTCCGTCCCATCTACAACAATCTTTTTGTTTAGTCCAGGAGGAGAGTAGGATTTCAGAATTAATGAAACCTTTTTGGAAGCTTAGAAGTGCTTCTTTCTCTTTGTCATTGCAAGAAACATTTGAGTTTGACTCTGCTTTGAAGAAGAAGCTTAAACTGAGGGTAGCTACAAAGAAGTATAGTAAGAAAAGAACATGAGTTGCAAAATAGGCACCCATTACAGAGCAAAAAATGAAGGAAGAGAAAGTTTCAGAAGAGAAGTATGAAGGAAGAAAAGCTGAGTGTGAGCAATGGAGGTGATGCAATTGGAGGATACTAGCTTAATAATATATAGTGATTCTTCGATTACTTTCTTATTATTATATTATTTTAACGAAGACTTTGACTCGTTGACTTAGGACAAATGCCAAAGCCCAATACTCTTGTCTTGTTTCACTAAACAGCGTAGTAATTGCACTTCAAGAATTTTACTTGTTGACTGCTTTTTTGTTTCTTTTGTTCCGTGACTAATTTGCCAATGGACATCTCACTGTTTTCCGGTAAGGTGTTTTGATAATTTGTGAAGAATTTCAGCTTTTTGTTTTTTCATGATTAAACTCTTCTGTTATGCATATGAAATACTATTTAGTGGCCTTAAAAACATGATTGCAATATAATTACCATTTCAGGGTAGATAGATACCTATGCCCTATATCTACTAGTGAATAAAAATAGTAAGATGTCATCGGAAAGAGTAATCTAGTAATTTTTGTGCTTATGGTTTCCTAATTCCCAACAATTTAGATCTACCTGTGGCAATGCCCATGGATGCTACAAAGAGTGGAACCCCAAGTGTTCAACAACCATAATATTCCAGACCAGCCAATTACTGCTATTGTTGCCACACCTGTATCGGCATTTCAACAACACCAACACCATTGCTTTGGGGACTCCATCTCCCAGAAGGAATCCCCCTTGTCTTCCAATCCCTCCATTTTCCTTTGTCTTTACAACGTGTAATTTGGATCCTCAAGATCTTGCAAAACTAGAGGCAAGTGGAGATTATGTACGTTATGAGTATGGAGTTCTTTAATTTTAAAAATGTCTATACATTTCGGCTCCAACAGCTCTAGACAGCTTGTACATGGCACCACTGAAGAGGAATGGCTGCCTCAGTCTTTCAGGTTGTGATAATTTGAACATTCTTAGACCTGATATGACGAACGCAAGAACATGAAGGAACTATATTTTTCGGCCGGCATGAAAAGAAGCAAGCTGTTGTTACAATAGTTTAGAACATAAGCAATGGTCTTTGGATGTTTGCATGACCATCAAAGAAAGGTTGATCCTTATCCATATTGACCATGTATTTCTTGTTAGTTTATTGAAAAATCAGTTTTTCAAAAAAAACCTGTGATCTGATGGTGGAGTTAACATAAAGGTTGGGTTTTCGGGGAACTATTTTCCGTTACAGTGCTGTTCATACAATAATTAGGCAATGAGCCTTGTTAAAAGGTCAAAAAATGAGATCATACAGGAAATACACGTCTAAAATTCACGTTGTGCATATTTGTGGAAATTAAGGCTTACAATTGACTAAGATATCACCACACACAAGAGTTGGGATGTAGTGATAGGTTCATTTGATGACCATCTTTCACGAAACTGCATAGATATTTTTCATCAATATTAGAATAATCAAGAATTGATTTACTGACATATTTGGTTTCTTTGTTGGGTGACTTGTTGACCATTAAATTATTAATTCATTATGCAATATTTTCCACAGTGTCACATAATTTTCATTTAAGGCCAAAGATTCATGTCGTGGACAATTGCATGCGTGGAAGTCATGATTGAGTAAAATATCACGAGTTTGTGCTCTTAATTACATGATTGACTTAGTGATAACATAGGCTTTAAGCCAAACCCCCAAAGATTAATGCTCACCACACACAAGTGAAGAGATGTAGTGTTGTGTTCATTTAGCGACCATCCTTCATGTAACCGCATAGAGATTTTTCATCAATATCAAAATTATCAAAAATTTGACTTACTAACATCTTTTGTTTTTGTTTTTGTTTTTGTTTTTGTTTTTGTTTTTTATGTTTTTTTTTTTATGTTTTTTGTTTTTTTTTTTTTTATATGGGTGACTTGTTGTCCATTAATCTATTATGCAATATTTTTCACTATGCAGCATAATTTTCATGTGAGGCCAAAGATTCATGTTGTGGACAATTGTGTGGAAGTCATGATTGAGCAAAATATCATGTGTTTGTGCCCTTAATGACATGATTGACTTAATGATAACATAGACTTTAATCCAAACCCCCAAAGAGCAAAGATCAATGCTCACCACACACAAGTGATAAGATGTAGTATTGGATTCATTTGACGACCATCTTTTACATAACCACGTAGAGATTTTTCATCAATATAAAAATCATAAAAAAAAAATTGACTTGTTGACAACTTTTGTTTTATGGTTGGGTGACTTGTTGACCATTAATCCATTATACAATATTTTCCATTGTAGGGCATAATGAGAGGGTGTAATTAAGTGTGTGTGTGTGTGTGTGTTTAGTAGTAAGTTTGTTTCTCAAATAAATAAAATAAAAGAAAGGTTGAACATTGACGGCCGCGTGAACTTGAAAAAAGTGTGAGACAAATTGTGGAAATACAATCTTCATCTTCTTCCACAAAATATGGACCGTCCTAAGTGGGTGGGGGGGGGGGGGGGGGGAGGCATAGGGGCCTGAGTCTCCCTCAACCAAAAGAAGACTTTTTTTTTTTCTAAGCATAATTTTTTATGGATTTTACTATTGTATAGGGCATATGTTAGCAAACCATTTTAGAAAAAATTTTATAAGAAAACTTTTTCCAAAAAAATTTCTCATAAGAAATTTCCTACAATAGATTACTAATAGATTACATTAACCAGACTTTTTTTTTTAATAGTTGGGCCCCCTATCCTCTGAGATTATTAGCTCACTAAATTAGATAAATTTATAAATTGAAAACTAGTAAATCTATAAATTGTGATTGCATAGATGATTGCACTATAATATATTTAAAAATGATGTCGTGGAAGCCTGAAGAAAGCATACACGATAGTCCCTTTAATGAAACAAAAACTAAACTGTTAGTTTATGGTAGTAAACCTTGAATTCATGAGGAGTTCCTTGAATCCACAAGGTGATAGGTCTGGAATCCACCAGAGAAAACAATAGACAAAAGTTTGAATTTGTATTGATAATAAACTATGAAAAACATTTACAGGCATAGGGGCCTATTTAAGGGCTCCATAAAACTTGACAGACAAAAAAATATATTTTAAAATAACTCCTAATTAATACCTAACCATAACAGGAACCAAATTTAATCTAAAAAACATTAAAAGCATCTAAAAATAAGGAAATAAATCACCTAAATCTAAAATATATAATGCTTATACTTTTAAGATTAAATAAATACAAAAATCAAATTATAGATTCTATCTTACATCAAAAAACAATGGTATTTTGTATTTTTTTTTTCTTTGTTAATAGATGATTGTATCTAAATGTATTAAAAAACAATAATTTTGTGTATTTGTCATAGTTTGTTAATACTATATAGATACTTATTTTAAGTTTTTTTTTTCTTATACTCAGGCACCCTAGCTTGATATCTTGTGTCCATCTTGTGCAAAAGTATATAAAGCTGGAAGGAGGTTCAAGGCTTCGTTGACTAAGCTACTCAAGTCAACTTGCAAAAGCTAAGGTAATTATCAATATGCATGTACCAAAAGATAGGGAAAGAATCATGGCTTGTTTTTGCATACTACAAAACATCAATTGGTGCATTGCCTAATTCACTACATGGAATTTTAATTTATATTGATCATTAAATAATAATAATTATTTTTCTTTTAATTATATATAGGCGAGATTCAATCAGATGTCTACTATTTGATAATAAAAAAACTTTACATTCAATAAAATGATTAAAAAAATGATATTTTACATCAATATATATACTTACATGAAGGTTTCTTGTTTTTTTTTTTTTTTCTTTTTATCTCAGGAATATTTTAAGTTGACTTGAAAATAGTATGACAAGAATACAAAAGAATTGGTAGAATTGTTGATTTGAAAAAAAAAAAAAAATCACCATCGTTTGAGGGCTAGATACCGCCGTATCTAACACTTGTAATGTGGACTTGCACAACTTTAGAGGACTAAATCACAAAAATCTCCACCACTCACGTGGCTCGTTGCCAAAACAAACATACTCTGTATCTCGATTCTCATTTCTCAACACTTTCATTGTGATAGATTCCTAGAAATGAAGCAAATTCTAACTTTTCTATTAGTCTATTTTAATAAATTTCCCTTGTGTTATTACATTTGGATCTAAAGTTTTTTACAATTTTTACTTTTATTTTTGGTTTAGATTTGTGCAATGTGTGAATTTATTTACATTTTAGTCATAAGAGGGTTCACATTATAGGAAAAAAAGAGTGTATTTGATGTTAATGTTGAATGTTTATAATGTGTTTGTTGTTAATACTAAACCAAGACTTCACTTTGGAGCACAATGTAATGTTAATGTAAGATCTACTGGTGGCTATTTGGAGGGGAAATTATTGCATAGTCTGGGACTATGCTCTCTACCTCTCACAGAGAGATGGGCCTCATGGTGGGTGGGACCCACCCATCTATGAGAAAGAGGGAGCATAGTCCCAGACTATACAAAACAGCCTTGTTTGGAGAGCTTGGGATTACTCTAGGGTCTATAAATAGGGTAGCAAAGTACATGAAATAAGGGAAATCAAATCAAAATTCATAATTGTAGCAAAAAAAAAATTCATAATTAAGATTGCATTCAAATCCTTAAAAGTTAAAACCCTCGAACCAAAATTCGAATCCCATAATATGGACTAGTGGAATCAATTGGCATTAACTTGGTGTCCGCACCACTGTACAAAAATTCAGTCCTTTGGATTAAAATATGTTGCATCTGAATGGTGCATTATTGTTTTCATGATCTCAGCGATGCTAAAACCTACAAAAGCAGGTTTCGAACTCAACATAGCAAATAAGATAGTATCGCATCTCACGTTAAACGTCCGAATATGTCATCATTTGTTTAATAATATCTTTCCATCTTGATCATTTCATAAAAGAATTAATTGCAAAAGGAAAGCAATCACAACCAATCCCTCAAAACAGTTGCTAATCCAAACTTTGTATGTGAAGAAAACTCAAGCATACAGAACTTCTTTTTTTTTTTTTTATTATTCTTTTTTTTTAATAACAAGGGTGTTCAAACCTCTTTGAGTATCTGACTATTCCCTCGGGCAATCCTTCTATTACACACACACCGGGTAATTACGAAGAGGAATCACTTAGAAGTAGCCCCAAGATATTAGCAAGAGATTTTGAACCAATAATCTCATGGATATAATGAAGCCTTAAGAACTACTAAGTCAACCCCTTAGCATAAAGTAAACTTGAAAGAAAACTTGAGCATAGAGTAGTACAATCTTCATCTGGATGCCATAACTCTGCAATTTACAAAGGTTGGCGATTGCAGCTTCAAAACAGTAAAATGAAAAATATGATTGCTAACTAATAAACATGGAAAAAGTACACCAGGGTGAGAAGGTGTGTGGAATAAAATTATGGCTAACCAACATACATGAAGCTCCATCTCCTTTGGTCCTCTTCATACATTGGAGTTTATCATGCGTCGTCGCTTTATGTTGCTCAATCTGTAGTCTAATAGCGCTTCTTCATTATGAAGTACCCTAGTAGCCACCAAAACCCCAATGTTGGGCATTGATCACAGTTCCATCGTACCTTGTTATCTTATATGTGTTCTGCACATCAACTCTTGGGTATCCAAGACTGCAATGTATAGTACGCTGGTAGAGTATACTACACCAGGCTAGAAGGCCATGACAGCACCAACATCAGTTTCACTTTCACCAAATATAATCCTTGGCTGGCTTCCTTGTGTGGCATTTAAGATGGCTTGATATCAAGCTTGAAACAATGAGGTCCTGTAGTCTTTCGGAGAGTTCAGCACAATTCAATGGCTTTGTTTCAGGTACAACTGTGCTGAACAATCATTAATAGTTAGAACTTAAAATGGGAGAACTAGAGCGTACACACATCACACACAATCTCTTACATAATCAGAACCAAACAGTGGACATTTTGAATCACTAATTGAAACTTCTTCTATACCAAAACATAAGATGGATACACAAAACCCAAAACACTGTGTCCTTTCTCTTTTTTCTATGCACAAATTCACAAGTTGTTATCATAAAGATTAAAATGCCATAAATTGCATTCTAACTTCATGTGTTTTCCATGTTTAATTAGGCCAAAAATGGCATTGCTTAGCTATGTTAATGGTGACATATGTAAAAACAGTTCATTGTTGACAATTTGATGAAAAACTAACCATGAAAAAAATAATTATAGTAATAATAATAATAAAAAGAACTTATCAAGTACGAGGAAGAGCAGTTCAAGTATTATTGAAGACAGCAAGGTCAACAAAAAAAATCAAATGAAAGTGTCAGATGACGGAAATGTCAAGAGAGCCTCTGCACCACAAGATGCAGAAGAGAGCACGATACATGGTCATGTATATCAAACTAAGTGTGGCAGACAAGACACAGAAACGTTGCTACTAAAGGATATCTATGGCATTTCACAATTGTAGGACAAGCAAGCAGCTCAGCAGAAGACAACAACGCAGATTTCTGGAGTTTGATGTTTTCCTGTAATATGAAATTTATCCAAACTCAACATGTACCTATAAGCTAGTACAATAAACAAAACTGATAGCCTTGCAGAAAATCTGGGTGCAGAAACACTTCTAATTTGATTCCAACTAGAGCACATTATCATTACAAAAATATAAAATCAACAGTTCTTCTAAGAATATTATTTTAGAAGAAAAGTTAAAAAGTATAGAACTACCTATGAATCACATCACAAACACAAACATAATTTCGAGAAAGACCTTATAGAAGCTATAGATAATGGATATAGCATTAGATACCCCAACAACTCCCAGTAGGCATTCTGGACAGTAATTAAATACTCCTTGAATATACCTTCCATAAAATCAATTTAAGTATCCTCAAGAAATCTTCCCCTCCCCTCCCCTCCCCCACCCCTGAAGGCCACCATCCCATTTCCCACACTTTGCTGCCCAATTGTAGATTTCTTTTGTCGACACTTCAGTTCAAAAGTGATTGGATGTTAACATTGAGTCATTAACTCTACTTGAATAACATTAAACTTTTTAAATAACTAAATTTGTTCAAGGAAACTAGTAAAGAAGCTAAGGTAATCAACGGAACAAATCAAAAGATCTTTCCCTCGAATCAAGATAATCCCACTACTTCAAACATAGAAAGGATGGGTCACAAGAAAATTCTAAGATCCTGAACATCTCAAGACACACTCACACAACTTCAAGCTCATAATACAACATTGGAAAAAGCTTCCGGATTGCAAAATAGAACCTTACCAGGATGGTCAGTAGGTTGGCCATTCCAGCGAACCGCAAAACCAAGGCCACTCCAACAAGGAGCAGCTATTGGTTGTCGAGGCAATTCATGTCCATCACCTGTCCTTTTAGTATCAGGAATAAGAATTTCATCCATAGTCATGGAGAAACTTTTAATCTGAGCATGTACATTTTCTTGGAGTTGGCTCTGTTGATCAGCAATAGAGGCTTCACTAGCCATTCTATGATCTCCTCTTCATCTGCCTCATCAGCATTCCTTCCCAAACGATTGTAGCTAGATGTTCAAGTCTGTCATGAGAAAAAAATTGGGATTAGAGGAAACCCAATGAAGCCGTACCCCAAGTGACAAAGGTAGCATAAATTCACATGAAGCCAAGTGGCAAAGTAGGGAACAAACAAAAGTTGTATTATTTGTTTGGTGATAAAATTCATATAATGGTAGAACTTCAAAACTTGACATAACTTGATTTTAATGTTTGCCTGGCTTCCATCCAAGTTTTAGCTTCTTTGATATTGTGCATCTACACAAAATGCAAGACATGATTTAAAAGTTCACTTTTGGCTTGATTTATCAACAAGTTAAAAGAAATTTTAGCTTTGTTAAAGTACTTGACATAGATACACAAGATCAAAGAAGCTAAAACTTGGATGGAAGTCAGGCAATAATTAAAATCAAGTTATGCCAAGTTTTGAACTTCTATTATTCGAGTTTAATCACCTCGCAAATAGTACAACTTTTGGGTTGATTTTTAGAAGCTTGAAAACCAAAAATAGTGATCAAAATATAAATTAATTAGTGATCATATAAACCTAAAATACCTCATTATTATAGTAATACAATCACTTCTAACTTTAAAAACCATCAAGATAGGAACAAAAAATTAGTAGGTGCCTCTATGAATGTTATACACTAAGGTTCTGTTTGTTTTGGCTTAGAAATATCAGCTTCTTTTCACCATCATCTTATGTAAATCTTTTTAATGCCTCACTTTTTCTAAAAATAGTTGTACTGTTCTACAGGTTATTTTTCAACAAAGTAAGGCAGTCAAAATAAGCTCATCCAACACACACTCGTGAAAATTTATTCAATACTACTTTATGAACATATTTATTCACTTATTACAAAAGGAGCTTAGGATTTTGATTATTGAAATGGGTTATCCTCAAAGTTACACCAGGCTAGAAGGGTATGACAGTACCAACATCAGCTTCACCGTTTAAACATATACCTTGGCTGGCTTCCTAGTGAAGTATTTCACCATCAAGCTTGTAAACAAGGAGGTCCTTTAGTCTTTCAAAGAGTTCAGCACAATTTAATGATGTGCAGAAAAATCATTAGTAATTATAACTTTAATGGGAAAACTAGAACACACCCACATGCTCTTAAGTAATCAGAACCAAATGTGGAAATTTTGTAATAATTAAATGAGACTTCTTTTGTACCTAAATAGAAGATAGGTACTAAAAACCCAAATAATGCAGTTATGCTCAAAAAAACAAAAATGTGTTGTACAACCTTTCTCTTTTATTCTCTTCACAAATTCATAAGTTTTATTATAAAAATTAAAATGCCATAAATTGCATTCTAGCTATGTTAATAGTGGCATAAGTAAAAACAGTTTATTGTTGACAATTTGATAAAAAAAACTAACCATGAAAAAAAGCAACTTATTTAATACTAGGGAGGAGCAGTTCTATAATTATTGAAGACAGCAAGGTCAACAAGAAAAATCAAATGTAAGTGTCAGATGATGGAAATGTGGAGAGCCTCTGCACCACAAAATGCAGAAGAGAGTGGCGATACATGATCATGCATATCAAATTAAGTGCAGCGGACAACGCAAAGCAATGTTGCCACCAAAGGAAACCTAAGGAATTTAACAATTGTTGAACAAGCAACTCAGCAGAAGACAACAATATAGATTTCTGGATTTTGATGTTTTCTTGTAATACAAAATATATCCAAGCTCAACAAGTACATATACTCAAGTACATTAAGAAAAAACTTGATGGTTTTGCAATCAAATCTGGGTGTAGAAACATTCTAATTTGATTCCAGCACAGAGATTATGACATGGGGCCCTGCTTATATGCGCAATTGTAACGAATTTTGTAACAATCAAACATATTTGACAGTTGTGTATTAGAACAGGCACCCAGTTGAAGCCTTCTCATCCGGCCTTTGATGTGGCAAGGGTCGATTTGATGTTATTGGGAAATATATTCAAGAAAATTTTTGAAACATTAACCTTATAATTAAAAGAACACCGATTAGTTCTTACCACACAAGGAGATTAAACTGAAGGGCATAAGTCCAGCTTGGAGGACATCCTTGTACTTCTAGAGATATTGATTCCCTTTTTTTTCCCACATATCCATGTATTTGTTACCAGCAACATGCCATCCAAATACTAAAATAAGAATTGATCACAATCTAGCACTTTCTTGCAATAAAATAATCTAAACCTCTATATGTGTTACCTCCAATACAATGACTTCCAATCAAGGCCCTGTCGAGTATCAATCAAAACTGAGAACTTCACATAACCTTTATAATCAATTTGGTTTCCAAGGTTTCAACCCAAATAATGTCATGTTTTAGGTTATAAACTGGTTGAATTCCTTTTTTGGCTGCAATAAGAATGGCATTCAAAAATGAACATACACTTTTTTAGATTTAGAGCTTTAACCTCAATGAAAAGAAGCCAAGAGATATTCTAGAAGGTATTAACAGCATCAAAGCTTGCAAGTAATCTTTTTGTTTTATTGGTAAGTTACACATATGGGTGGGTCATGAACCCTCAATCTCACTTGCCACCTTGTTCTTAAAAAGAGGGAAATGCTCATTCGCAACATTGAAGTTTGCAAGAAATCTAACAACTAGAGCATATTATCTTTCCAAAAAAATATATAAAATCAACATTTCATCTAAGAATATTAATTTAGAAGTAAAACGGTTAAAAATTATAGAACGAATCACATCACAAACACAAAAACATGATTTCAAGAAAGGCCTTATAGAAGCTAGAGATAACAAACTCCCAATGAGTATTCTGAAAACAGTAATTAAAAGCTCATTGAAGATGCCTTTCCAAAAAATCAATTTAAGTATCCCAAAGGCATCTTCCCCTCCACTTCGCTACCCAAATGTAGATTTCTTTTGTTGACACTTCAGTGCAAAAGTGATTGGATGTTAACTTCAACTCTACTTGAATAACTTTAAGTATTTTAAATAATAAAATTTGTTTAAGGAAAAAATTAAAGAAGTTAGGGTACTCAATGGACAAATCAAAAGATCATTCCTTTGAATCAATATAATCCCCCTACTTCAAGGGTGAGCCACAAGAAAATTCAAAGATCCTGAACATCTCAAGCTACACTCACACAACTTCAAGCTCATAATGCAACATTGGAAAAGGGTTTTTTATTACAAACAGATCTTACCAAGAAAGTCTGTAGGTTGGCCATTCCTGCCAACAGAAAAACCAAAGCCACTCTGACAAGGAGCATTTATTGGTTGTGGAGGCAATTCTTGAGCCTCACCTATCATTTTAGTATAAGGCAGAAGAATTTCATTTATACACATGGAGAAACTTTTAATCTGAGCATGAATGTTTTCTTAGACCTGCTTCTATTGATAAGTAAGAGAGGCTATACAAGCCATTTCATTGAACTTCTCTGCTTTTGCCTCATCAGCATCCCTTCCCAAACAGTTAATGATTAACTAAAATGAGATTAAAGGACAACCAATGAAGTAGTACACTGAATGACAAAGGTAGCATAAATTCACATGAAGCTAAATTATGTAACATCTACTATTATTTGTCTATTATCACCTTGCAAGTAATTCAACTTTTTCAGTAATTAAGATTTAAGAAGTTTTGAAACTAAAATAGGCACAAAATATATAATTAATAGTGGTGATCTAACCTAAAATTCTTAATCATTATAATACTACATTCACTTCTATCTTTAAATACCATAGAGACAGGAACTAGAAAATAGTTGATGCCTAACCATGAACTTTATATGCTAAGGTTCTGTTTGTTTTAGATTAAAATGTAAATTTAATTTCAACAAACAACCTATGAAAAGTTTTTTGAAGCCTCACTTTTTTTAACTATAGTTGTATTTTTAAACAACGTAAGTTAGTCAAAATAAGGTCATCCAAACACAATCTCAATGATAATTTATCACTTCTTTCAAGTAAATTTAAAATTAAAAAATAAATAAAAATAAAAATCCTTAACTAATGCATTCACCTATTACAAATAGATATGACACAATATATGACAATTGATAGGGTTGAAACTTAGGGAATAGTCTTTTTTTATCATTATTATTATTATTGGTATATTATGCATTCATAAAGTTTTGAATCAAAATCAAAACCTTACCCTCTATCTCATTATTATGGAAGAGGAAGTCATTTGAGGTAGATCTCATTGTTATGGTAAATTTGCTTTAATTAATTTGACCATAACATCAAAATCCATACAATTTCTACTTCAAACATAATCATGTATATCAACATAATTGGGTAAAACATTCATTCAAGAGGTTAATAAAAACCAATATTAAATGGTCTACACTATTGATATGGTCCCTATCTTTTCACACACATACAATATCCTTAGTGAAACTGGCCAGTACCAATAGCTGCATATAGTTCCTATGCAGAGGTAACAAACAAGATAATTCAGATGACAAAGTCATAGTTACACTGACCTGGTATAGAAACAATTTATTTATATCTGCTTCTAATTGTAATTGTCTTGGATTGCAAGAGTTTTCACAACCTGTGAATATTTTTTGCAAAAGAGCAAAAGGGTCATACAAAAGCACGAAAAATAAGAAGAAGAAGAAGAAGAAGAAGAAGATAAGAAAGTATAGCATAAGTGAAAGAAAGTTTTAAACTTTATTGAGTAGAGTTTATTGACTAATATTGTTATCAAAACCCAACTCAATTCAAAGTCAATCATAGATTTGGTTCAATTGAGTAGAGTTTGTTAGTTCCAAAATGAGAAACCCATTTTTAAAATAGGGAACAGTATTTTCAGTAAAACTATTATGTCATAAACCAAGGCTAAAGTTATGTCATATTTGTGAAATAAAAACCAAATGACTATCACATTTAGCTATGAATTAAATTGTATATTAAAAGTATTTGACTACAACAATAACATGAAAGAAACAATATTCAAGACATAACTTGAAGCAATACCTTTTGGCTAGATAACAATGCCTCACTTACTAAGGCAGACTCTTAGCTTTTCTAGTAAATTCATCTTTATCATTGTAGTCACATAAATCCAATCTTTTATTTCATCCGCAAATCTAAAATAAGCATGCCTCCAAGTCCTATTAAAGAAGAGAGCTCCACAAATTGCCCAAAAGCCAGTTGCGAATCCAACTCCCATACCAATGTAGAAGCTGGAGTTTTCAGAATCATCTTCAACACTGCCAATTGGTGATTTATTCAAAGATTGTTCCTCAATTGTGCAGCTTTTTGGAAGAGGATCACCACATAATTGAGGATTTCCAATGTACCTAAGGGCATCAAATGATTGAAGCTGGGTGCTTGAAGGAATTCTACCCGAGAGGTTGTTGTATGACAAGTCCAAGAGACTAAGAAATGACAAATTAGACATGCTTGGAGGAATTTCACCCGATAAATGATTTCGTGAGAGATCAACTGACTCTAACTCTTTCATACTCCCAATTTTTTCTGGTATCTTTCCCATCAAATGATTTTGAGACAAATTCAAAAAACGTAACATGGAAAGATTTGAAATTTCAGTAGGGATTGATCCAAACAAGTTGTTACTTGAAAGGTCTATGAGCCTAACTAATTTAAGGTTCTCTTGGTATTCCATTTCATTCCCTTTGGGAGCCAACTGAACATTCTCAACATAAAATGCATATATATCCCAATATAAAAAAGGCACAAAATAAGAAAATGAAATATCATAGGAAGCTGGAAATGCCATGGCACTAATATTTTTAAAGCAGTTTGGTATGGATCCTGATAGGCTATTATTGGCAAGATCCAATACTCTAAGAGAAGAAAGTTGGCATATTTGTTGAGGTATATAACCCTTGAATTCACTTGATCTTAGACGGAGAACTAAAAGATTTGTCATTTCTCCAATCCATGGTGGTATGATGGACAAATGATTATTACCCATATCAATGAGCCTCAGATTTGAGCATTTTTTCAACGATGAAGGAATATCTCCATAGATGCTATTGTTTTGTAAACGCAATGATTGGAGGTTAACTAAAGCCCCCATGGAGTAGGGAATTCCACCTACTAGATTATTGCTCCCTAAGTTTAAATGGATCAAAGATTGCCAATACTTCCAGCAGTGAGAAAGTTCTTCTGATAAGAGATTGTTTGATGCATCTAAAACCTCTAATTTATTCTTTCTAATTTTCTTTTGGCATAAGAAAGTAGAAATAGGTCCATAAAATGAGTTGTTAGCTATATTGAGCATTTTGACAGTAGAACTCAGAAAAATGTCTGATACATCACATTCTATGTGGTTGTTAGAGAGATTGATATATGTAATGTTTGAAGTCCAATTCCAGAACCAACCCGGAGCTTTGCCTGAAATTCCTGACATGGACATATCTAAAAAACTAAGGGATCTTTGTGATTGTAGCCATGAAGGAAAATTAGGACCTATCTTGATTGAGCTCATGGAGGCATAGCCAAGTTGGAAGGGGGGAACCCAATTGGAATTGACATTAAAGAACAAAGGTGCTTCAGACATATAGAGTTCCTTTAATTTTGAGAGTTTTCTGAAATGCCCTTCATCTACGGTACCTGTTAAAGAATTTTTTCCGACAAACAACGTCTCTAACTTAGAGAGAAGCCCAAGACTCTTTGGAATGGTGCCATTCAACTGATTTTGGTCGAGCAATAATGTTCTCATACGAGATAAATTCCCAACGGAAGAAGGTATAGGACCATTTAAAGAATTAAGTCCGAGATCAAGATATTCTAATTTCTCTAAATTGAAAATGCTAGGCGGTATATTGCCTTTCAAAGAACTGTCGTACAGGCTAAGCCTTAAGAGGCTTGTACTGAGATTAGAGAACCAATTAGGTATCTTATGATTGAAATGATTTTCAGGAAGATAAAGGACTCGAAGAGACGTGAAATTGACAAATCCAAGAGATGGATTCAGGCTATCAAGCTGACAATTGTACAAGTGTAGCTCTAAAAGAGATGGGAACTTACTCATTATTTGAAGCCAATCAACTTCTCTGTGAAGGTCAACTGAGCTCAGGTAAAGGTATTGAATGGCAGAGAGACCAGACATCCAACAAAGGTTATCTACATAGAGGTCAGAATTATTTCCAAGATCCAGATAGCGAAGGCTTGAAAGGTTCCCAAGCTGATGAGGAATGAGTCCACAGAAGTTAGCGCCAAAGAGGTCAAGATGTGTGAGACTGAACATTGAACCAAGGAAAGTTGGGATCGGAGTACAATTAAAGTCATTGAAACTCAAATCCAAGTAGTTCAAATGTTCTAATTGGAGCAACGAACCACTAATCTCACCGCCTAACCTCGAATTATAGAGGTGGAGCTCAGAGACTCGGCCAATTTTCTTGTCGCAAAAAACTCCGGCCCAAATACAGCAATCTTTATGGTCAGACCAGGATGAGAGGACGTGTTCTTGATCAGTGAGACCACGTTTGAGGGTTAGAAGGGCTTGCTTGTCTTTTTCATTGCAAGAGACATTTGAGATTGACTCTGCTTTGAAGAAGAAGAAGCTTAGACTGAAGGCAATGGGAAGGAACCATACTAAAAAAAGCACGTGATGAAGAGTTGCAAAAGAGGCGGCCATGGTAACGAATTGAAGGAAGGGAAGTTTGAAGGAAGAAAAGCTGAAGTGTGGGTATATTGCAAAAGAGGCGGCCATATATATAGTGATTCTTCAAACCCTTTCTCATTTTTCTTATTATTATATTATTTTAATAAAGACCTTGATTTGTTGACTTGTGCTTTTATATTATGTTAAGCCAAACCCAAAAGGATCAACACTAACCACTCAGGTGATGAGATGTACAGTCCGTTTGGGAAGAATTTTTTCTTTTTTTCTTTTTTTCTTTTTGAGAATTTGGGAAGAAATTTATTTAATTTTGTAGTTTTTTTTTATACTATTTATGGGTCTCATTGTATAATTGATACTATTTATAGATCTCATTGTATTATTCAACTAGCTTTTAACTTCTTCTTTTTTACATTTTTAGTAAAAAAATTTCAGTTTCAACTAAATAAACTGTTCTTAAACGGACCCATAGTATTAGATTCATTTCAGAACCATCTTTCACGTAATAATGTAGAGATTTTTCATTAAGGATAAAACTTAAGTATAATACCTTAGGTCATGTTCTTTAGGTTCCCCTCTTAAAATTTAGTCATGTGACCACTTAATTAAAAAATACACTTCCATTCCATAAGAAAAAATCCACATGGCAAAATCTTAAAAAGGGAACCTAAGGAAAAGCACTTAAGTACTATATTTAAGTCTTGCCCTTCCATTAATATCATAATCATCTAGAATTTGAATTATTGAATTTTTGTTTTTATTGGGTGACTTGTTGACCATTAATCTATTATGCAATATTTTCCACCATGTGACATAATTTTCATGTTGGGCCAAAAATTCACGTTGAGGAAATTGTTTTTGGAACTTAAGGCTCATTATTGAATACAATCTCAAGTCATGTGTATGTGCTCTTAATGACAAGATTAAATTAGTGATAGTATATACTTTTAGCCAAACCCCTAGAGATCATTGCTCAGCACACACGAGTGAAGAGATGTAGTGTTAGGTTCATTTGACAATCATCTTTCATGTAACCGCATAGAGATTTTTCAACAATATCAAAATCATTAAGCATTTGTCTTATTGACATCTTTTTGTTTTTTAGTTGGGTGACTTGTTGACCATTAATCCTTTATGCAATATTTTCCACCATGTGACATAATTTCATGTAAGGCCCAAAATTCATGAACTTAAGCCTCATGGTTGAGTAGAATATCATGTGAATGTGCCCTTAATGGCATGATTAAATTAGTGATAATATTGGCTTTAAGCCAAACCCCCCAAAGATCAATGCCCACCACACACAAGTGATGAGATGTGGTGTTAGGTTCATTTGACAACCGTCTCTCACATAATAGCGTAGAGATTTTTTATCAATATCAAAATCATCAAGAATTTGACTAATTGACATCTTTTGTTTTTTGGTTGTGTGACTTATTGACCATTAATTTTCATCTAAGACCATAAATACATGTTGAGTACATTTGTTTAGAACTTGAGGTTCATGATGGAGTAAAATATCTTGTGTATGTGCTCTTAATGACATGATTAAATTAGTGATAATATAGGCTTTAAGCAAAACCCCCATAGATCAATGCTCACCACTCATAAGTGATGAGATGTTGCGTTAGGTTCATTTGACATCCATCTTTCAAGTAACCGCGTAGAGATTATCCATCAATGTCAGAATCATCTAGAATTTGTCTCTCTTTTTTTGACTTGTTGACCATTGATCCATTATGCAATATTTTCCACTATTAGGGGCGGCTCTACTTGTTAATCGGGGTGGTGACCACCTTGACTTGAATTTTATTTTTTATATATAGACCTTAAAAAATTAAATTTTAAATTAATACGTGTTGTTGACCACCCTAAAAAAGATTCGTGACCACTCTAAAAAAATCTTGAACACCCTAAATAAAAATTTGAGCCATTAAAAAGAAAATTTTGGTCCAATGAAGATTGAACCAAAAAATTGTTAGAAGTGCTATGTTAACAACATTTTCACAAATAAATCTTAAGTGGCATATTGTTACTGCCTAATAGTAGTGAACAAAAAGATAATTTCATTCCTAATTTCAAATTAGAACCAATAACAACTTACCAGTTAGGGTTTATTATGAAAATATTGTAGATATAGCACTTCTCAAAAATTGCCCAAACACATACAAATTAGCCCAAAAGCCCAAATCAAATGTTTAGTTGTGATTTTTTTTTAATTTAGATTTCAAAAGGCATATTTTAAAATCATTATATTTTTTTTTCTAAAAAACACATTTTCAAATAGTTAGTCACTTAGTCTGTTCGTGCTTGCTTTAGTCTTCTACTGAATTTGTTGAATTTATTTGATACATTTTCTACACATGCATATGCACTTAATTAATACCTGAATACTTTGTAGAACATGATTAATGTAACAACTGAATGCATAAGTTGAATATATTGAATGAACTTATAGTTTACTCTTTACTTTTTTGCTAGCACTATGAACAAATTTCTTATAAGGAAATCACTTGTATTTCAAGATTCATTTTCTAAGAAAATTCGTATTGCCTTGAATAATTTTCTTTTAGATCCTAGGATATGGGAAAATGTTTCAGCTTAATGATCAAGATGAAATAAGAAGAGCATATTTATAAAGAGGTTCTTGTCAACCTCTTGGCCATAATTTCCTTTAAAAAAAAATTGTGGAGTATTGTGTCAATTTAATCCTAATTAGTTTAAAGAATACAAAAATTAGTTGGAACATATCATAAAAAGGGATAATGCATTCTGTTTTATTTTTACTTATTTTGGTAAGGTATTAGTAATTGAATGGGAGATCAACAGTTTAATGATTGCTTAGTTGTGTACATTGATAAAGATAATCAATCAATCAATATATATATATATATATATATATATATATATATATATATATATATATATATATATATATATATATAAGGAGACATCGTACGGAAGTGTATGAGGTCTTTCCAAGTGGTGCACTAATTTTGCATTTAGCATTTTTTTTACCTTTTTCATTAAGCTTTTCTATATCAATATGTGCTGTGATGGTCCCAAGCATTTTCACTTTTCAGTTTTCTATTAAAAAGTGAGAATACACAATTTGACCGATTCCTCAATATTTCATACTTTTTTTCTTTTTTGATGAAGTTTCATACTTTTGTCACAACCCATAATTTTGAGAAACATTTGTGTTCTAAAAATTTTCCTAGCACAATCCTTCAAACAGTCCCATTATTTTTTCAAAGAAGACCTTTCTTTCAAAGAAATTGTACTAATGCAATCCTTCTATGTACAACTCTCTCTTCTTCCCTTTCCCTTCCCTTACTTTTTCCTCCCTTCGTTCCTTTTCATCTCCCTTACAACTAAACAAGATACTAGTTTCCAAATTCAACTAATAAATTTTTTTTTGAGGATATTAATAAAAAGAGTCTGAATTTGATAAGAATGTGATGTAAAATTCATATTTTACACCATCTAATAAGAGATGTCACATCAGCTTTTTATTTAAAACTCAGTACATCATACTACAATTAATAACGTCTTAATAAACTCCCAAGATGGCTGAATTTTCAGATGAGTATTATAATTGATTAAGTGTGGTTGTGCTTATTTTTTTAATACATGATAAGATGATGTGACATTTTGGGATTAGAAAGTGTAAAACTTGGGTTTTAAACCACATCTTTATAAAATTTAATCTTCAATAAAAATATGTAAAAAATATGTTTGATTACTGTTTTAGTCTTTAACACTTGTATAATGTATCGAAATGGTTTTTAACATCTTAAATGTGTCAATTTTGTTTCTAAAGTTTTCGTATATTGTCAAAATAATCCTTATTATTAAGTGGTACATGAAAAGAATTGATTTATCTAACATTAATATCAAAATAATATTTTTATGCCATCTAAGCTATGTTTTGAATTATCACGTGTCCTTAATTAGAAAATAAAATAAAATATTTGAAAATATATTAATTGCATCTCCATAAGTAAATGAGATGTCATTTTATTAGCAGAAATTGAAATTTTTTTTTCTTTTCCTCTGCTTTCTCACCAACCAAATGGGGTTTAAGTCTTGACTTTTTAGTTAAAGTGCTCATGAACATCATCTACAAAACACACTATTTACCTAATTTTAAAATGAAAATTAAAAAAAAAAAAAGGAAAAGCCAAATGTCAATTTTTTACATTATCATTTTTTTAAGAAGTTAAAGTTATTGCCAATTATATTATAAAAATCTTGTAAACTAACATGGTAATGAATATAATTAGTGTCATGTCAACAAGGTAATAAATCAATTTCCTAATTATTTTCCTATTTTGTGTTTAAAAATTGATACATCCATTTAATAAAAGTAATGTATAATCCCGTGCATATGCACATGTACATTTAAAAACAATCACAATTATATATATATATATATATATATGATTTAAAATCTAATTGGATCTAGTATCTTCGGTTTTTGTATCAAATAATTCACTTGCTACAAAAATTAAAAAATTAGATGGGACACATGGCACAAAATTGAACTCTAATTAAAATTCAATTTAGAATCTAATTGAATTTAGACTCTTTGATTTTTGCACCTAATAATTCATTTGACTCACAAATTTAAAAATTAGATGAGACACATGGCGCAAAATTAGACTCCAATATATAGATGTATAGCAACCTACCATCACTCTATTTAAAATTACATGTTGTTCATGAAATCATAGTCCCATATATGGTCCTTTTTTAGGAGCCACTATCTCATCAAAAAAAAAAAAAGTTAGTATATTGCAATATATTTGAAAGGATGAGTCCATTGGTATTTGGAATCAATGTTCTTAAATTGGACCGTAGCACAAAATTAGACAATAATTGGAATCCAATTTAAAATCTAATTAAATTTTCTCTTAGTTTTGGCTTTAATTATATATATATATATATATAGACTGGTTATTGGCCCATGCGTTGCACAATTTTTTTTGGTATGATCTTTTTTGGTAAATATTATGACTGGAGAACATTGTTTTAGGGAAAAAAAAACTTCTTTCATTTTTATGTAGTGATTTTAAGAAATACAATGAAGGGTTTTATGATAAATTTTGTTAATTTTATGAAATACATTTATATAAAATAAAACTCATAAAATGCATAAGATATACGTAAAGGCATAATTCATGACTACGCATGAAAGTTATTGTATTTTTTAATTTCTATTAGCTAGATCACATTTCTTAAATAAATTGAACAACCATTTCATCACCCCATTGTGCACGTAATAATTGGAATGTTGTTAGTTAGTTTAATTGAACAATATTGTGTTTATTCTTTTTTTAAACTACAATTGATAATTCACAACATGAGTAAACAACTTATTGAGTATTGCAAAAGATACAAATATGAACATTAACATGAGCATGAACATGAAGGGAGATTTCTATTCATTTTCTTGAAGAAAAAATGTACTTACAAAAAATTCCAAACTTAATTAGGTAAAGAAGAATCAAGTTATAGATAGCAAAATCAATAAACCAAAAATTTTAGGAGCCTAAGAGGAGCCATTACTCATTTGAAAAAACCCAAAATACTCAAGGTTAAAAAAAAAAAAAAAAAACCATTCACTCCACCCTTCCATCGCAGCTGCTTTTGCTCAAGGAAAACAATATATATATATATATATATATATATATATATATATATATATAGAAATAATTACAATATATGCTAATCCAGCGACTTGAACCTTTTCTCCCTGACTCCCACAATTTGAACATTTTCTCCCTTAAACCCTAGACATTTTGTGTATGAGGAAATGCCAATTCAGCTCCATGACCCTTGTCATATATATATATATATATATATATATATATATATATATATATATATATATATCATTCAATAAATATAGAGCTTCCTTTAAAAAAATTAATATGTTTATCATAATTAAAGAAAATCCTAATGGGTACTTCACTTGAGCATATGTGAAAAAAGGCATATACATACCACAAATGGTAAAGGAGAAAGAAAAAGTTGCTAATCCTTTTTAATATAGTTAATTTCTTTGCCTCAATTAGTTGCCCAAACAACATACCGCTTAATCATACCACAACCACAAATGACAATGTAGCATTGGCCATCGGTAATTGCTAATCTGAAAGTACAGATTTATTTAATAACTCTACCTTTGTATCTTTTGGCTAATGTGTCTTTACTAAATCAAAATCAAACCACAAAACTCATATAAAAATCACCAAATTAGAGTTTAAATTATAATTAAATTTTTAAAAGAAATCTAGGCACAATTGCACAAAAATTCCACATGTAACTAAGTCATACTCAAGAGTATTGGACCTTTTTTCCTTTGTATAAATAGGGGGTCCCAATGGGATGGGGGGCTAACAATTTTCTCTCCAAAACATTTATTGTAGGAACATAAAAGTTTTCCATTGTAGACTTTTCACGCTTAAAGAACATGACTTGCCAATTAATCAAACTAGAGTTTTTAATACCTACAACAATTTCACAACATCAAGAACAAACCCCAGTGTATGTAGTGTCAAATTCCATAGTCTCCTGTTACATCAAATGAGTGTTTAATTTTTCTCACAAAGTATTGAATATTAAATCTTATGGGCCATAGTCTCAACTACAACTCTCAATCATGTTGGACTTAGATGACTCCTTTCCACAACGTATTATTATGAGATGTAGAAAAAGTTTGGAGTGTACACAATGTTTATTGTGGATGGGAAGAAATTTCATCCTATTCCAATTGGTTTGGCCAGTAAGGACCTATTTCAATTTAATGATCCTGGAATTTTGTATACAAATAATAATCAAGGAAACTTCCACCTAAAATAAGTCGGACTTTTGGCAAGAGAGAATATTGATGTCCAAACAAATCAAGCTAAGGCCAACCAAAATGGACCATATTCTTAATTTCTTATCTCGATTTGTTCCATGTACAAGACTTACAGCCAATGCTTGGTGTATAAAAGTTGAACATCTTATCTAAAGTCCATCCTCTGAAAGCTTGAGAAAAATTTCATGCAGAAAAAGTTTGGAGTGTACACAATGTTTATCATGGATGGGAAGAAATTTCATCCTATTCCAATTGGTTTGGTCAGTAAGGACCTATTCCAATTTAATGATCCTGGAATTTTGAATACAAGTAATAATCAAGAAAACTTCCATCTAAAATAAGTCGGACTTTTTGCAAGAGAGAAAATTGATGTCCAGACAAATCAAGCTAAGGCCAACCAAAATGGACCATATTCTTAATTTCTTATCTCGATTTGTTCCATGTATAAGACTTACAGCCAATGCTTGGTGTATAAAAATTGAACATCTTATCTAAAGTCCGTCCTCTGAAAGCTTGAGAAAAATTTCATGCAGAAAAAGTTTGGAGTGTACACAATGTTTATCGTGGATGGGAAGAAATTTCATCCTATTCCAATTGGTTTGGCCAGTAAGGACCTATTCCAATTTAATGATCCTGGAATTTTGTATACAAGTAATAATCAAGGAAACTTCCACCTAAAATAAGTCGGACTTTTGGCAAGAGAGAATATTGATGTCCAGACAAATCAAGCTAAGGCCAACCAAAATGGACCATATTCTTAATTTCTTATCTCGATTTGTTCCATATACAAGACTTACAGCCAATGCTTGGTGTATAAAAGTTGAACATCTTATCTAAAGTCCATCCTCTGAAAGCTTGAGAAAAATTTCATTTAAATTAACACAATATATAAATTATAAAGGAATCAAAGAAAAATTGTCAAAAATAATGAAAATTTAATCTTTGCTTAAATTCTTATAAGGATGAACATAATAGCAATATCCTTTTAAAAAAAATAAAGATAAAAAAAAATCTATGCTTATTTTGTACGTATGATAAAGTCCTATCACAGTTTTTTGAGACTTATGATCATTAGTGATTAGGAGTTATAAATGAATAATCACTATATATATATATATATATATATATATATATATATATATATAGACATTCTAATTTTGCATTTAGCATTTTTTTACCTCTTTCATTAAGTTTTTTTTACTGTTACTCAAAAGTTTACATTAACTTATTTTACTATTATCTCATTAATCTCTCATTTATTGCCTAAGCTTACATCACACATTTCTCTCTTTTTCATGTCTTTTAGCATACCCACCTTTTTAATATTTAAATAATAATAATAATAATAATAATAATAATAATAATTAAAAACTAATAGTAATAACTAACCAAATAAGGCCTTGGAGAGAGATAGAGAGACACAAAAATGTTATGGATTGTTAAATAAACCGCATTGTTTCACTACATATTACCAAAATAAAAGACCTAAGACTAACAAAACATTTGAAAGAGAGAGAAAGAGAAATCTAAGGGGATGCCGCCTCCGTCATATTGGCCTCCCACTACCATCAAGACGCCGAAACCCCTATAAGTATTTTTTTTTTTTTAATTAAGGGATTAAATATGATTTAGGCTTGAGTCATTTGGTTGGATAATTTTTGTTTTTGGTATATAAGTAGAGAGAATACTTGGTACGCAATGTAAAGTCATATTCTACCATGGTTTTAAATCATCTATAAGACACATGCATACACACTTGCTCACACCATGTTTTAATATCGCACTATTGATGAGTGCAAGACAGTGAGAGAGTTGGACATACTTTTATTTCATAGTATTAAAAATGTGAACACAACACAAATTAGTTAATTTTCATGGTCCCATTACTCTTTTGCATTTATTTTTTGTTTCATAATTTAAAAAAAAATCATTAAATTTATTTAATTTTGTAGTTTTTTTTTTACTATTTATAGGTCTCATTGTACAATTGGAATTATTCATAAGTCTCATTGTACTATTCAACTAGCTTTTAAATTTTATTTTCTACATTTTCAACAACAAATTTTCAGTTTCAACTAAGTAAACTGTTCTCAAATAGACCCGTAGTATTAGGTTCATTTCAAAACCATCTTTCACGTAATAATGTAGAGATTTTCCATCAATATCATAATCATCTAGAATTTGAATTGTTGAATTATTGTTTTTATTGGGTGACTTGTTGACCATTAATCTATTATGCAATATTTTCCACCATGTGACATAATTTTTATGTAGGGCCAAAAATTCATGTTGAGGAAATTGTTTTTGGAACTTAAGGCTCATTATTGAGTACAATCTCAAGTCATGTGTATGTGCTCTTAATGACTTGATTAAATTAGTAATAATATATAATTTTAGCCAAACCCCTAGAGATCAGTGCTCAGCACACACAAGTGAAAAGATGTAGTGTTAGGTTCATTTGACGATCATCTTTCATGTAACCGTGTAGAGATTTTTCAACAATATCAAAATCATTAAGAATTTGTCTTATTGACATCTTTTGTTTTTTAATTGGGTGACTTGTTAACCATTAATCCATTATGCAATATTTTTCACCATGTGACATAATCTCATGTAAGGCCAAAAATTCATGAACTTAAGCCTCATGATTGAGTTGAATATCATGTGAGTGTGCTCTTAATGACATGAATAAATTAGTGATAATATAGGCTTTAAGCAAAACCCCCAAAGATCAATGCTCGCCACACACAAGTGATGAGATGTTGCGTTAGGTTCATTTGACATCCATCTTTCAAGTAACCGCGTAGCTATTATTCATCAATGTCAGAATCATCTAGAATCTAGCTCTCTTTTTTGACTTGTTGACCATTGATCCATTATGCAATATTTTCCACTGTTAGGGGTGGCTCTACTTGTTAATCAAGGTGGTGACCACATCTCATTTTTCTAAGTGTTGATAGTTATACTATGTAAATGCAAATATTTCCTTTACCACTTGAGTTGCTGAAGGGACAATGAGAAATTCCTACAAGTTATAAGTTGCCGTGTTGAAAACTTAGGGATGAATGATCTAGACATGAAGACCCATTGCAAGCTGCTTTTGATTGTCTCATTCCATGATGGTATTCAAATATAGATTTGAAGGAAATACATTGTAATGGATTTCAGTTGTCAATGAATTTTTTTCCTTCTTGTGATGAGAAAGTAGCAAAGTAAGTAGTAGTTAAGATACTTATAATGGATTTCTTTGTAGTCTGGCTTCTTCCTTTAGATACTTTACAACAAGAGACCTATTTGTAGTACATGAAAGTTGGTTATAAATTTTGGGGTCAAATGTCCATAATTTCTAGATCGATTATGATTGTCCTTGCCATTGATAATGATTATGATGGAACAATAAAAATTGTTTTTAGTTATATGATAAATTCATATTTTTCAAGTCCAAGTTGTAACTAATAGCAAATTATTAGTTGTCTATGATGACAGATTTTTAGTCATCATCTTGTCAATTGGATTATCAATAGCTTTTTTATTACCTTGTGTATTTATTAAAAATGTTACTAAAATCAAAATGTAGAAGGTTTAAGAAAAATAATAATTGGAAAAAAATATTTTATGATCTTAAATCCATTTCTAAATCCAAATCCAAATTTAGGTATCCAAATAATGGAAATTCAAATTATGAATTTCAAATCTTGAGTTTTATAAAAAGACCCAAACAAGGAATTTTACAATCAATGGATTTCAAATCAAGGCATTTTAAATCCATTGATTTAAAATCCAAATCCAAATCCAAATGTTGCCATCCAAACACAACCTTAACTTTTTTTTGCGAGAATTTCAATATAAAACTTAAAAAAATAGTGTGTGTGTGTGTGTGTGTGTGTGTACTAGATATTTTTTTATAGATAATTTATCATCTTTTAAATTACAATAAGTATACACCAAAATACAACAATTTAATCACAAAAGAAAATTTTATAAGTTCCACTGAGACTTTTAAGGGGGGGGGGGGGGGGGAAGCAAGTAGAGTAGTTATATAAAATTTTTATTGTCATTTTGGTCTTGCAAATAAAGGTTTCAGGATCATTTTGGTTATTTTTTGGTTTCAATGGCATCACGGTCATTTTTTAGGTTATAAGGGTATTTCTATCATTTTTTAGGTTTTAAGGGTATTTCGGTCGTTATTCAGTCATGCTATTTTGGTCATTTTCTAGGTTTTGAGGGTATTTTGGTCATTTTTAGGTTTTAAGTGCATTATAGTCATTTTTTTAGGTCCTAAGGGTATTTTAGTCACTTTTTAGGTTACAAGTTCATTTTTGTCATTTTTTAGGTTTCAAGTTCATTTCGGTCATTTTTAGGTTTTAAGGGTATTTCGGTCATTTTTTAGGTTTTAAGGTCATTTTGGTTATTTTAAAGGTTCTATAAGTATTTCGATCATTTTTTAGGTTTTAGGTGTATTATGGTCATTTTTTAGGTTTTAAGAGTATTTCAGTCACTTTTTAGGTTACAAAGTCATTTCAGCCATTTTTTTAGGTTTCAGGGTCATTTAGGTTATTTTTTAGGTTCTAAAGATATTTTGGTCATTTTTTTTGGTTTTAGGGTCATTTCGATCATTATTTAGGTTCTAAGTGTATTTCCATCATTTTTAGGTTTTAAGGGTATCCCAGTATTTTCTAAGAGTTTTGGGGATATTTTGGTCACATGTAATATTGGTATTGCTCAATGTGACAATAGAATTGTCAAATGTGAGGAAAAAAAAATAAGGGAACCATTGGATGTGATAAAAATACGGTCACATGTGATATTGGTACTACCCAATATAACGATGTAACTGTCAAATGTAAGAAAAAAAATAAGGGAACCATCAAATGTGATAAAAATACAGTCAAATGTGATGTTGATCTTGCCTAATGTAAAAATGGACCATCCAATGTGAGTAAACAAATAAGAGAACCATTGAATGTGATAAAAGCACGGTCACAGGTGATGTTGGTGCTGCCTAATGTGACAATGGAACCGTCAAATGTTAGAAAAAAATAAGAAACCCTCGAATGTGTCAAAAGTATGGTCGCATGTGATGTTGGTACTGTCCAATGTGACAATGGAGCTACCAAATGTGAAAAAAATAAAATAAAATAATGGTGCCACAGATTTTGACAAAAGTACAATCAGATGTCATGTTAATATTGCCCAATGTGACGATAAAACTTTCAAATGTGAGAAAAAAATGAGAGTACCACTGAATGTGACAAAAGTTTGGTCAGATGTGGTATTGATACTGCCCAATGTGATGATGAAACTGCCAAATATGAGAAAAAAAAATAAGGGAACTTTTGGATGTAATAAAAGTACAGTCACATGTGATGTTAATATTACCCAATGTAACGATGTAACTGTTAAATATAAGGGAAAAAAAGGGAACCATCAAATGTGATAAAAGTACTGTCATATGTGATGTTGGTATTATCTAATGTAAAAATGGAACCATTAAATGTGAGAAAAAAATAAGGAAACTATTGAACGTGATAAAAGTACGGTCACATGTGATGTTGGTACTGTCCAATGTGACAATAGAACCGTTAAATGTGAGCAAAAATAAGGAACCATTGAATGCGTCAAAAGTAAGGTCGCATGTGATGTTGGTACCGTCCAATATGACAATGAAACTATTAAATGTAAAAAAAATAAAAATAATAATGGTGCCACAAATTGTGACAAAATTATGGTCAGATGTCATGTTGGTACTATCCAATGTGACGATGAAACTTTCAAATGTGAGAAAAAAATGAGAATACCACCGAATGTGACAAAAGCATGGTCAGACGTGGTATTGATATTGCCCAATGTGACGATGAAACTGTCAAATGTGAGGAAAAAAATAATGTTACCACCAAATGTGATAAAAGTACGGTCATAAGTGATGTTAGTACTGCCCAATGTGACAATAAAACTGTCAAATGTGAAAAAAATAAGGTATTACGAAATGTGACAAAAGTACAGTCAGATGTGATGTTGGTATTACCTAATATGACAATGGAACCATCAAATGTAAGAAAAAAAAAATAAGGGAACCGCTAAATGTGACAAAACAATAGTCACATATGATATTAGAACTACACAATGTGATGATGAAATCGACAAATGTGAGAAAAAAATAGGATACAACCAAATGTGACAAAAGTACAATCAGATCTGATTCTAGTACTACCTAATGTGACAATTAATGAATCCATCAAATGTAAGAAAAAAAAAATAGAACTACCAAATATGACAAAAAAAACAATCACATGTAATGTTAAAATTACACAATATGAGAATGAAATTGTCAAATGTAAGAAAAAAAAAAAAAAAGGAACCACCAAATGTGACAAAAATACCGTCACTTGTTATGTTAGTAGTGCACAATGTGAGGAGGAAACCATCAGATGTGAGAAAAAAATAAAAGAACCACCAATGTGACTAGAGTATTGTCACATGTGATGCTGGAAGCCTGGAACTACACAATATGAGGAAGAAACCATCAAATATGAGGAAAAAAATAAGATAACCATCAAATGTAACAAAAGAATCGTCACATGTAATGTTGAAACTGCACAATGTGAGAATGAAACCGTCAAATGTGATGCTTTGGTAACCTAGTATAACAAGTTGCTAACTAGTGAGTTCAGTACCCAAAAAAAAGGGTACCGTAGAATTACTCTAACCTCATAGGTAAGAAAGGAAATAAAGGAAACAATCAAGGTAGTGACTAGTGAAACATACATAAATGTAGTTAGAAGATGAGCTAGATTTGTAATTAAACCAACTTATTTCAAATGTGGCACAAAGTTATTTATATATCCATAGAATTGGAACTTATTTTCTATAAGAGTACTATTCTCTAGCAATTATTCAAGACATCAATAATTTTCTTTTATCCTTTTTTGTACAAGAGAGATTCTTTATAATAGTTATTCTTTAGCAACTAACCTTTTTATTTTTTTATCATTGAGATTCGATATTAAAAGAAATTTACATTCAAGAAAATGAGTTTTTTGAAAAGTTGAAAAAGTAACATTAAAGATACTACAAATTTTACTATATAATTTTTACAAACTAGTGTATCACTAATTATAAAAAAATAAATCAGTCATTCATTAATTATGGTTTTTAAATCCACTAGTCATATTGATTTTTTTATCAAATTGTAAATATTTTATAATACAATTTATATTAGTTTCAGCATTTTTTTAAGTTGAAAACTTGAAGATCTAAAACAGGGATATGAAAGATTATGTTGAAATTATTGATTTTTTATTCAAAAAAAAAACTAAGTTATAAATTTCACCATTTAAATTTATTCATAGTTCAATTCAATCTTGTAACTTTTGATTTATTTATTTTAGATTTATAACTTTCCTTCCATCAAATTCCATGGCATTGTGCCTTTTAAGTATTCTAAAATGACGTTGTTTTAGAAATTCAAAATACTGAAATCACATTATATTGGGATACTGAATGACAACCTCTTTAATAGAAGTAAACAAAATAAAAGTGTTATATGCACAATATTTTTGTAATACTTTCACAACAAATCATAAATGGTATGTTATTATTTGATCTAGTCTAAATTTAAAACTGAAATTACTTTTTTAATCCACCCATAACAATTAATAGCAACCTACTATTTAATATTTGTTGTGAAAATATTGTGAACGTACAATTTTTCTAAATGAAATGGCTACATAAAAAAAAATAAAACAAAAGGTATAGATACTTAATTAATCTAAGGCTATAAAACTGAATTAATTTTTGGGTAAAATATAGAAAGTCCAGTTTATAATTTAGCTTAAAAGTTGAAGAAAAAAAAAAAACTGTCTGAATACATTGTTTAAGACTTTTGTGCGGTTATATATATATGACTTGTTTGTGTGTTTAGGAATTGTTAAAAACAAATTTTAATTTTTTTTTCAGTGTTATCTTTTTTTATTAATAATATAAATTTTAGATTTTTTAAAATAAATTAATTTTTAGCTTATTTTGTAATATATTTAACATAAAAGTTTTTTTTTTTTTTTTAAAGTATGGGTGGGTTACATTCCCCTCCCTTGAGGTTTGAGGGAATGATACTCAACTCCAAACTTGAATGAAAAAACACCCCTCTCCCTTAAAATTTTTTTTAAAAAATTAACAACTCCCCCCTTTTATTTATATTAGTAATGAATATTTTAACCTTCTAGTATAAGAATCTCGTTACAAAAGTTTAACTATGGTTTATAAAAAAATTGATAAATTTAGAATAAAAATAAAAAATTTATCTAGTACCAAAATAATTGCAATAGCAAATATCTCCATAAGTCGTTGAAAAAGGAAAAACATAATAAACAATATTCTTTACATTTTCCATTCTCCTCGTGTATATGTTAAAATAATTAGTATTCTAAAAATAAAAATAAAAATAGTGGGTTAATCCCACATTGGAAAATGAGTGAGTTAAAGAGGTTTAGAACTTGTGCTGTGTATCCAATAGCTAAACATTTTTGAGGTGTGTGAGTTTATATACTGCTTCACGGAACGAAGTGTTGCATGCACTTTTGGTTCTGACGTGTAGTATTAAGCAAAAAAACAGTTTGAGCTTAGTCCCACATCGTGTGTGTGTGTTGGGGTGTGTGAGTTTATATACTGCTCCGCAGAAGTAAGTGTTGCATGCACTTTTGGTTTTGACGTGTAGTATTAAACAAAAAGAAAAAAAAAAGTTAGATCATTTTGGAAATACACCGCTATTAGTTTCTTAAATATATTCTCTCCTCGTTGGGTGTGTTTTAATATAAACTTCAAAAATTTAATACAATTACATCTTTTGATAAACTTCAAACATTTTAATACAAAATTAATACACTTCAAAATTCATATATATATATATATATATTTTTTTTTTTTTTTGATATAAAAGATAGAACATATTTAAAAATTTAATACGGATTAATTACTTTACCCGAAAATAAATAATAAAATAAAAACACCATCACCACCGCGAAAAAAATAAAATAAAATAAAACACTCTCATATAGCTCGTCACCAAAAACTACTCAAAAAGCATACGCTTTTGTAATCTGCAGCATATCTCTCTCTCTCTCTCTCTCTGTTCTGAATATTTCATCAATGGCTCGCGTAAGTCTCTCTTTCTCTATTTCTCTTACAATTGCACACAACGAAATGTTTATTCAACTTTCAAATTCCGAATCCACAAATTAATACAACTAGGACTATTGTTAATCTCTGTTTATTTGGTCGCTGAGAAAATTTTATGATTTCTATACTTGTTCAGTATGATAGATCCGAAGAAATTAAGCAAATTCTAAATGCCCCTTTTTTGGGTTATTAGTTTTGGATCTAAATTTTCGCACAATTTGTAATTTTTTGGTTTAGATCTGTGCAATGTGTGAATTTATTTACTTTTTAGTAATCAGAGGGTTCACATAATGGAAAAAGAGTGTGTATTTGATGATGTTGTTGAATGTTTGTTTATAAGGTGTTTGTTGTTAATACTGAACCAAGACTTCACTTTGGAGCTCAATGTAATGTTAATGTTTTGGGTTTGATGGGTGCTTTATTTGGATGCAAAAGGGTGTGATCTGTGTGGCTTAGTGGTAGTAATTACATGGTGATGGTGGGGGCTGGGGGATCAGATTGGCTGTGTTATGCTTATTTGACTATGAAATTATAGCCAGTTTTGGGGTTTTGCTCAATGTAGGATGTCGTGTCAGCTATTAGGAGAGTTTAGGATTGATTTTGGAAATGCTGGGTGGTTAGTTGAGCTCTAAAATCTGTGATCTGTGTGATTAGTGGTAGTAATTACATGGTGGGGATCAGATTGGCTGTGTTAGGCTTATTTAACGATGAAACGTTATCCAGTTTGTGGTTTTGAACTTCTGATCAATGTAGGACTTTGGGGCAGTTGGTAGGAGACTTTGGAATTGGTTTTGGACATGATGGGGGTTGTTTTGACTCCAAATTGTCTGATCTATGTTGAATAGTTGTAGTATTTAAATGATGAGAATCATATTGGCTTTGTTAGGTATATTCGACAATGTTTGTGATGTAAACTCAACTAAAGAGTTAAGCTTACGGGGCTATGAAATGTTAGCCATTTTGGGCTTTGATTAATTTAGGATTTCCTGGAGTTCTTATTAGATTTTAGGTTTGGTTTTGAAAATGATGGGCTGTTGATTTAAGTCCCAATGTGTGATCAATGTTCATTAGTAGTACTAATTAAATGGTGGTCCCAATGTGTGATCTATGTTCTATAGCAGTAGTTACTACATGGAGGAGGATCAGATTGGCAGAGTTAGGTGTATTTGACTATGTTACCTCAAACTCAACCAAGAGATCAATTTATGTGGCCATGAAATGCTAGCCATTTTAGGATTTGATTAATGTAGGATCTTGTGAGACTTGTTAGGAGGATTTGGGATTGGTTTTGGAAATGATGGGTGGTTGATTTAGGTCCTGACTGTGCAATCTATGCTGATTAGTTGTAGAGTATTGGAATGGCTAGAATCACATTGGCTGCCTTAGGTGCAGTAATGCACAAAGAACTGCATGCAGCAATATGCGAATCCCCAGCTTGGTACAGTTATAGAACCTCTAGAATTTGAGGGAATTATGGAGGGTGACTTGGTTGAGTGAGATTATATGGCGTAAGCAATAGCATTGGAGTGGTTACATGGCCAGTTGTGCAGAAATTGACATAAATCAATAGAATGATAATGTTGGAAACACAGCCAATGATACAGTAGTCTTAGTCACATATTTGTTCATGAAAGTGAACTGCTAGTGAGTTCTAGCTCAAATAGAACTCCCTCCTCCCACGAGAATGGATGGAGGGTGAGTCTGTGGGTTCAAAAGCCATTAGATGGGTAACTTATCAATGGAAAAACGTTGTAAAGGTTCATCAGAGTGATCTTAAAGTATTGGTCATGCAGACTTGAGTCTTGGTCGTGCTAGTGACATGCAATAGATTTTTTTTCCTTTTTTTTTGGTTGAAAATTTAGATATGTCTATGGTTCAAACTGTCCCCCCACATATTGACGTAGCAAAAAAAAAAAGATATGTTCTGCATTTTTTTTACTGTTACGTTTTAAACATGTCTTTTTTAGTGTAAAGGGACTTGTTACTCTATTAATCCAGTTTTTTTTTTAAAAAAAAATAGGAATCATGCCCTACGGTGAAGAACATTCTTCTTCTAGACTCTGAAGGGAAGCGTGTAGCAGTCAAGTATTACTCAGATGATTGGCCAACAAATAGTGCAAAGTTAGCTTTTGAAAAATCTGTTTTTACCAAGACTCTGAAGTCCAATGCTCGGGTTGAAGGTATGCTGTGATAACTCAACTTTAAATAGTACAGTTGTTCTTGTCCAAATATTATCAGCCAATTAATTATATATATGGGTATGCAAACTTTCTCATCTATTTTTTTGCCTTCTTAGCTAGTTGTTTGCTATTCAATTGCATTAAAAACTATTTTCTTCTGCTAAATTAGAATGCAGTTTTAATATTTAAACCAAATCAGAAAGCTTCCCCTCGATGCCTGCCATTCTGAGCTTTTCTTTCTTTGACTAAAACATTTTACATATCAAAAAAAAAAAAAAAAAAAAAAAATTAGAAAGCTTCCTCTCATGTATTTCAGAAATAATGGTGTGTTACATCTGTGGATAACTAGAACTTGTGTGCATGGCTTGCAATTCTATGCATATAAATTCATGCGCGCCATGCTATATTGATCGGGGAGAATGCCATACACTCCCTGAACTTTGAAGTAGTGGCCAAGACACCCCTTGAACTTTTTTATTAGCCAATTTACTCCATAAATTTTTCATGCCTGCCAAATCAGTATCTCCAATTAGTATGCTGTCAAAACTAACGGAATAGTCACATGAGACGCACCTGAGCTTTAAAAATACAAACTTAAACCCCTTAATTTAAAACTCAATGGATTAATGGAAAGAACAAAGAAAAGAAGCAAGGTCAGACTGGATAGAGGCTAGGTTGCACCGACACAGCATTTTTGGCAATGTGTTGGTGTCCGACATGTGTCGGACACCGGAACCGGTATGATTCGCCGGACTCCGGTGTCCAAGCAGTGTTTGTTTGTTTGTTTTTTTTTTTTTCGCTTCTCTGACACAGCGCCGACGCGGCTCTGACACGTCCAACACGCCAGCAGTGAAAAAAAAAATCACAGATTTTGACAGATGGACTTACCAATACCGTTGATTTCATGATATACCCTAAAACAAAAGTCTGAGAACCGAAACCCACATCTCAAGCTCTCACTTCTTAACCCACCCACCTTCCCTCTGACCTCTGCCCGCTATGCCGCTGCCCTCTGTCCCTCACCGGAGCTAGATCGGGCCGATCGGCGAGCTTCATAGACGTCGACGCCATCCCTGTCCCTTCCGATCTCTCTCTCTCTCTCGGCGTGGACAACTCAGGTCCGACTCTTTAAGCTTCTCTCTTTTTTTTTTTTTTTTGTTCTTTCAGATATTTGTTTGGGTGAATGGTACGGGTTACTTATTTAAATTATAACACGTTTTTTTTTTTAATCCCACTCTCACGGTCACTGTTTGAGAGTGGGATATAATATAATGTTGTTACATTATTTGCCATATAATATAATGTTGTTAGTTTTTACTGCTATAGTTTTATTTATTTATTAAAGTTAAATTACTTAAATATTGTAGGTGATTTACTTAAATATTGTAAGTTTAAAGCTTGGTTTCCTTTTATGTTTCTAGTTTGATGTTGAATGTAGCCTATTTAAACTTTTGGTTTGTACTCTAAACATTTTATGTGTATTGTTGTATTACTTTGGGTGTTAATTTACTTATTTGTAGTTCTTACATAATTTAAATTTTAGATATAAACGTATTTTATGTCTAAAAATATTAAAAAATATGCCTAAATATAAAATTTAATTAATTATTTAATTGCCGTGTCTATGTTGTGTCGTGTCCTGGTTTTTTAAAAATTGCCTTATCGCCGTGTCCGTGTCCGTGTCCGTGTCTGTGTCCATGCATCATAGGATAGAGGATGGCTTCTCTAATATTTCTTCAAGGCTCAAGAAACTCCATTATCGCTTCCCACTTGAGACCTCAAATAGCACAACTTTCAGCTCAGCTCTCTCAACCCCACATCTTCCAAACCTCTATGCACCTATGCACTACCCAAAACCCATGACTCAGAGGCCTATTGTCGCTACGGTAGTGGTGTCTCTCACTGCCAAAGCACCAACACTCAGTACAAATCCCACCCTGAACCTTTTTCAGTCACAAGAGTAACAGGAAGCAGAACCAGTCCAATGTGCAAAAGATGAACAGTAATTAGCTTAACAATGAAAATGAGAGTGACCCATTATGCAGTGACCCACCAAATGTTGATTTGATGGGTTTGTGTGAGGAGGCAAGGTTGAACAAGTTGTGGAGTGGTTTTGCCTGTGTGTTGAGTGGTTGCGTTCAGTGTGGCTGGAGGAGTTGATTTCCCACTTGGGCTGACAGCTGGCCTGGGCGAAATTGTGGCCTATTTTCCTAGTTTTTTTGTTGTTGTTGTAATGTTTAGTTGCTGGTAGTTTGGTGTGGTTAAGGACGTATCTGTTTTTTGTTGTTGTTGTTGTAATAGTCGATGTGTAGTCCAGTGTGTTGTAGTTAGTGTCTGGTTACTCTGATTTAAGTGTGCTGTTGTAAGCGTGAACTCTGATTTATCTTGTATGTTTTGTTTCATCAATAAAATTTCCACTGTTATGCAAAAAAAAAAAGATAAAAAAAATAAAAATTGTGTAGTATATGGGTCAAGGTGTTTGTGCTGATTATGGTGTTTTCTGTGTGTTGTTGGATTCGTGTGGGGATTCGAAGCCCCTTCAAGTTGGTAAGAGTGTCAATGGGTTCTTGAAATGTTCTCTGTCTTTGCATCAATTCACCAAGTTTCAAATTTAGGGGTTGAGTTTGTTTTTTAAAGCTCATGTGTGTCTCACATGACTATTCCGTTAGTCTTTTTAACAGTAGACTAATGGAGGTACTGATTTGGCAGGTATGTAAAGTTTATGGAGTAAATTGGCTAATAAAAAAGTTCAGGGGGTGTATGAGCATTTTTCTCATATTGATCCCTCTAATAAGTTCAGTTCTTGATTGATGTGATCTATACTTTTTCAAACAAAACCCGTGTCACTTTTTAAGCACAAGATTTTGTACTAGTGCCTTGAATTTCAATATAGACTGTAGAATTTGAAACCATAGCATCATACAATTAGTCAAGTTTGTGTGCTCTACAGATTACAGAGGACATAGCCATATGGTCAATCATGTATTATTTTTCTGAAACTGGGAAAATGGGTAATATGATTAATCTTTATACATAGATTTTCTCTTGAAACATTTGCAAGATGTCAGTCAATCACCTTCTTGTTAAATGACCTTGGCTAAATTACTGATCAGCAGTTTTCTATCCTTGAACATATCCAATTTCCAAGGGCATTGGAGTGTATTGCTTGCACTACATTCTGTATAGTTGTGTAATAACAAAAGTTAGCCTTAGTGTATTTTTTTTTAATGGTAAAAGTTAGCGTTAGTGTATTTCTTGCATTATTTTCTCTATGCTATTTGTGTGCTAACAACAGTTAGCCAAAACCTTCAACCACCACTTTAAAAGTATAATAATACAGGTTTTGGTATTTTAGTTGATCTTCTTACTGGTGTCAAAAGGATTGGTAAAGCAATGATTACATATCTGCATATTTTAGCCCCATGGCTTGAAGCCACAAATGCATATTCTTGTGAACGTAAAGCTAAAGTGACAAGCATGTGCTTTAGTTCAAATTGCCATACTCTATCGCATCTTTCATTTATTCTAATTGACCTGGAAAATTTTTAGCTGGGACTCAACAAAAACACAAAATATTAGTATTGCCACAGGTGATAGGACCCTATAAAGGTTGATGAAGCCTCGTAAATATGGTACACCGCATGAGACTTGAATTATTGATACATTGCTGTGTTACAGTCTGCAGCTGAGATAGCTATGTTTGAGAACAACATTGTTATCTACAAGTTCTTCCAGGACCTGCACTTCTTTGTGACTGGAGGTGATGATGAAAACGAACTCATCTTAGCTACAGTTCTTCAGGGATTCTTTGATGCAGTTGCCCTTCTCTTGAGGTATTGTTTGTCATAATTAACCTTTGTTTCTTGATTTTTGATAAAGAGATTTATTAGTTTGTGCTTCTGTTTTATGCGTTCTTCTATTTCACTTGCTGTTGGAACACTGTTGATAAAAGGGAGGCACTCGAAAACTTGGATCTCATTCTTTTATGTCTTGATGAGATTGTTGATGGAGGGTATGTAACATGCTTCTTAAATTCACAAACCCTGCATATTTGCACTCTATCAAATATTTCCATGTTC
Source organism: Castanea sativa (assembly GCF_040712315.1). Taxonomy (NCBI): domain Eukaryota; kingdom Viridiplantae; phylum Streptophyta; class Magnoliopsida; order Fagales; family Fagaceae; genus Castanea; species Castanea sativa. The sequence goes on from NC_134017.1 coordinate 10,041,315, forward strand.
CTTTTTCCACGCTTCCAATAATGAATGTGGAATCAGTTTGATAGATCATAATGGATAAGAAGAACATAAAGGAAAAAGAATTTTGTTCTACTATGGAGAATTATCAATCTTCCTTCTCTATTGGAGGATTTTTTTTCTTTTCCCATGAAGCATCAATAAGTGTTGTCTAGTTTACTGCAGTGCTTCTATGGTGAAGGAATGTATTATTTATTAAGAACATATATCTATTTTTTGAAGATAATATGTACCCTCTAAAAATTAAACAATTTTTATAATTATTTTTCATCTTTCTATCTCTACCAATATATCATTCTATTATTTTGGGTGTATTTGATTGATATTATTCTTTTATAAGGTGGTCCATATTCTTCGAAATTATATTACATTATGCTATTTTTTTTTTTTTTTACAACTAAACTTTCGAAGTTTCAAATAAACTATTCAAATTCTTCATTCTCATAAAGGGGATTATTATGATAATCAAAACTCATAACAAACTTATATTAAATATGTATAATTTATTTTCTAAATTTTATTGTGGATAATTTGTTCACTCTCAAAATTTAACAATTTCAAAAAGTAATTTTCATAACTCTATTTTACAAATATATAATTTTATCACTTTTGATGTTTTTGATTGATATTGTTATTTTTTGAAATGATTCATATTCTTCTAACTATTGTTATTATGCATTATATTTTCTTAATTTCTTTTGGTACAACTAAAATTTTTAAGTTTCAAATTTATTATTCAAATTCTCATTCTCTTAAGGAGATTATTATGATAATTAAAATTTTTCATATAATTACAATTGATACTACTCAAATAATTAATAGTAGTCTCAACTTAAATTTATATATTCTCATTCTTTAGTAGGTACACTAAATTGGATCGAAGTGAACTAAAATAGACTAAATGGACCGAAGTAGACTGAAATGGACAGAATGGACCAAATTAAACCGAATAGATTGAACTGGACTGATGTGGACGAAATGGACGAAATGGACCGAATGGGACCAAAATGGAATGAATGGATCAAATTGGGCTGAACTGATCAAAGTAAACCGAATTGGAAGTATTGGACTAAAGTAAAATGGACCGCAGTAGACAGAATTGGACCAAACAAAACCGAATGGACTGAAATGGACCAAAATAGGCCAAAGTGAACCAAATGGACTGAAGTAAACTGAATGGACCTAATTGGACCAAAGTAGACTGAACTTGATCGAATAGACTAAAGTGGATAGAATGTCAATCTGTAATTAACATAGTCAAGATTGTATTTTGATAAAAATTCAAATTCAAATTAAAAAAATGAGCGCTCTAGCTTGGGCTTATTGGCTCGCTTTATGGACTAAACCTCACCAAAAAACTTATTTTTATATAAATGTTATATTTTTTTATGAACCATGTTATTTTGATTTGGGTTGAAGAGTATGCACTTCTTTTGAAGTTGATGTGTCAAGACACAATTATTAAATGGGTTGGGTTTGGATTGAGCTATTTAACTAAATACCCCTACTTTGACATGACATGCTAACATGAATTAACACCCCATATGAAACAATAAATGCATTAACATTCAAATTGGTTAAGTGTTTGTCATGTAAACGGACTAGGGGAGTTGCTCCTCGTATTGGATGTTTTAAAAAATACCCAGCACAGCTTCAATTCCAGGCGCTTAAACAAGTCAATCTATCACCTATGACCATGTCGGGATACTTTTCTATCAAAACTCCTTCCTTCACCAAGATCCAGTCCTAAAATCCATCTATCACCTAGGCTTGCATGTATGGGACTTCCTAACCCAATGGTACATGTTTCAACAGGTGACTAGATTGAAAAAATAACATATCAATATGTGATATTTGCACTTGTCAAACAAAGCAAATCATGAAAGGTAAATTCACAAATAAAGCACAAGATTGCTCCATGTTTTACAGGTATACCACAAGATGGAGAAATTGTTAGGTCCACCAGTGGATTGCTGACGTAGTCTTCCCTAACCTCCCAACCAATAAAATGTCATTATTTATGCAAATGTAAAATTACTTGGTAATTTTTATTTTTTATTCCTTATGTTGATTAGAAAGCTCACTCACACATTTGCATAAATGACATTATCTCATTAGTTGGGAGGATCACGCCAGCAGTCCTCCTGGTGGACCTAATAATTTCTCCACAAGATGGTGTGTATAATTTACTCTCCATAAACAAAAATGAATTGTATCCTTGAATGGTAAGGAAATGATCATTTAAATTTTTTTTTTGAGAAACAATAAATGATAATTTAAATTGATTCTATGAGATTGGTAAATAAAAACAAAAAAAGGTGGAGTTAGTATATTTCTCAGCCTAATAGCTAGGTTATTTAACCGAATAGGAGAAAAAATAACCATGTCACATTTTAAATGTTCATTTGACCAGATCATTTGACTTTTAATTTTTAAGGGACTGGAATATAAAAAAGGTGGATTTAATATATCTTTCAAGCTAATAAATTATTTATCACTCAAATATGCAAAAGTGACCATGTCATAAACTTTTGAGTTTACTCAGTTGACAACATTATTACTCATGTTTGCGATTATAGTGTATTGACCAAAAAATTTGTTTTTCTTTAAGTGATTAGCACTATATAGATAAATAGTTTTTACACATCCTACACAGGAATCATAATCTGTTTCATTTTGTTCATGAATATTTTATGATAAAATATTCATGAAATAAGATCAAGAAGTTTTCTTTTGTAAACAGTGCATGAACCAGTGTCACCAAATTGCAATATTCAATAATATAGTGATGTGAGTATTAGCAGCATGACTCTCTAGGCATCAAGCTTAACTTCAATTCAAATAACGCCATGTCAAAATTATAAGAATTCATGTCAAGCCCACCTCTTTGATATTCAATAAGTAAATCCTCCAATGGAATTAAAGCCTACAACATGAGGTGAGAAATTATGCTACGCATTGTATTTGAAAAAAAAAGGGTACTCTACACCACCTATTTGATGCATTATGTATATGAGAAACTATTTCTACTGTCATAGTACAACTTTGGTTCTATTGAGGGCATTCCCATGAGTTCCCTCTTTGTCCACTTCAAATATCTCTAAACAAAGTCAAATAGTAGCATAGTAGTAATGGTATTCTTTATGGTGATCCATCCGTAGTAGAAACCCATCTTCCCCTCCACTATCTACCTATCAAAAAAGGTTTCAAAACATTAAAACAAAGTCTGAATTTATAAATGAACTTTATTTCAAACGCAATGGGCTAACTACAAATATAGACTGAAGTTAAAGACAATCAATATTTGTGAAATAAAATCCAATTGACTATCACATTAGCTACGAATTAAATCATACATTCAAAGTAGGTAACTGCTACATTAACATGAACCAACCAATATTAAGGACATAATACTTGAAATAATACCTTTTAGGTAGATAATGATGCCTTTCACTTGCAAAAGCAGACTCTTGCCTTTCTAGACAACCAATTCATCTGTATCACTATAGTCACATACATCCGATCTTTAATGTCATCAGCAAATCTGAAAACGCATGCCTCCAAGTCCTATTGAAGAAGAAAGCTCCACAAATTGCCCAAAAACCAGTTGTGAATCCAACTCCCATACCTAAATAGAAGCTGGAATTTTTAGAGTCATCTTCAGCACTGCCTAGCATAAAATCAATTTAAGTATGCTCAAGAAATAGTTTTCCTTGAATATGCCTTCCATAAAATCAACTTGAGTACCCCCAAGAAATCTTCCCCTCCCCTCCCCTCCCCCACCCTTTAAGGCGACCATCCCATTTCCCACACTTTGCTGCCCAATTGTAGATTTCTTTTGCCAATACTTCAATTCACTCACTGATTGGATGTTAACATTAACTCTACTTGAATAACTTTAAACTTTTTAAAATAAAACACTCACTGGACCAAGCTATCTGTTTCAATTTCATTTGTTGAGGTACCTGCATTAAAAGCATAGGATGAATAAAGTCTTTCATGGACCAAAAGGAAAGGTTTTTGTCAACAATTACCCTGAGGGTACAAGGCATTGCTTGACTATGTCATGAAAATTCTAAACATCTTGGCCAAACATGGCATTGCTTGACCATGCTAATAGTGGCATGTGTAAAAACAGTTGATTGTTAGACACTTTGACGAAAGCTAACCATGAAACAATAACTGATAAAATACAAGCAGTTCAAGTATTATTAAAGCCAGCAAGGTCAATAAGAAAAAATCAAATGAAACAGTCAGAATCAGACAACTGAGATGTCAAGAAAAATGAAGAAGATAGAGGTGATGCATAATCATGCATATCAAACTATTTCTGAACTTTTTGGTTTTACACACCAAGCGCCGCAGTCTAGGCACAGAAATGTTACCACCATAGGAAACCTATGGTCTTTCTCAATTGCAGGACAAGCAACTCAGCAGATGATAACGATACAGATTTCATGCTTCAGATGTTTCCCTATAATACCAAAGTTATCCAAACTCAAAATGTGTATGTGTGTGTGAGAGTATACACACAAGTACATTAGACAAATCTGATTGTCTAGCAGTCAAATCTGGGTACAGAATCACTTTGAATTTGATTCCAGTACACAGAATATGATATGGGGTACTGCTTATATGCTCAGATGTAACGAGTTCCGTAACAATCAAACATACTTGACGTCTGTGTATAGCAGAACTGGTACTGAGGTTGAAGCCCTCTCATCCAACCTCTGACGTGGCAAGGGTTTTTTTATTGCAGTATCGGGAAATATAGTCAGCAACAGACAAAGTTTGAGACATTATTCATATATTAAAATCAGTATCAATTAGCTCTTGCCACATAAGGAGATTGAACAGGAGGACTTAAGTGGCTATTGTACTTCGAGAGATATCGACCCTTTTTTTCCCTACCTGGATTTTTGCTAGTAATTTTTCTTTTATCATCTAACACATTTCCAGGCATTTGTAAGCCAGCAACACAGCATCCAAATATTAAAATGAGAGTTGAACATGATCTAGCAATTTCTTGAATAAAATGAATCTTGAATGCTAGATGTTTTACCTCCTGTCCAACAATTTCCAATCAAGGCCCTGAAGAATATCTATCAAAACTGAGAACTTAATACAAACTCTATTAATCAATTTCGTTTACAAGTTTCAATGTAAATAATGTTACGTTCTTGATGCTGCCATGGAAGATTAAGTTGTTATCACTTCACAAGTTCGACTGTTCAAGATTTATTTTATGAGGCCATGTGTCAAGTCCAATCAAAGTAAAAGTCATGGGGTTTTAAAGGTCTAGTTAAATGTGTCCTTAGATTGAAACAGTTTTTATTTGGGTTTTTATTCAACAAGTTCTGGCCAATTTTGTAATTAGGAGCAGAAGTGTAATCTCTGGAATCCTGTGAATATAGGTATTTTTTTTATCTAGAATTTTCTAGGAGATCATAACTATCTTAGGTTTTATTTTCTTTGAGTCCAAGTTAGTCTTTTACATCTTGGCCTTATTGTTTACTTTCTCTCTCTTTGTTCTCTCTTTTCTTCTTCTCTTTATTATGGTACTGTTCATACTCATACAGGCCATACCATAAATTTCTCTCATTTCCTTCTTCGTTATATCCCAAACCCTAAGTAAAGCCCTTCCTCTTGCCTATCAACACCATAACACCCCACACATTTTCTCTATCAAATCACCATACAAAACTCATCAAACCAAGTTTGAGTCTTCACCTTTTCTTCTACAACTCTATACCCTAGATCTATTAATCCTCCCAAACTTAAACCATTGAAAGCACCTATATACAAATTCCCAATTTAGGTTACAAACCGGTTGAGATTACATGTTTTGCTGTAATAATGCAAGCAAAGCAGGGAACAAATACTCTTACATAGAGTTTTAACTTCAATGAAATGGAGCCAAGAGATATTCTAGAAGGTTTTAACAGCATGCAAGCTTGCAAGAAATCTTTTTGTTTTTATCGGTAAGTTACACATGTGGGTGGGTCATGATCCCTCAACCTCTCCTGCCACCTTGTTCTTAAAAGAGGAGGAGAATGCTCGTAGCAACATTGAAAAATAAATCTAGCAACTAAAGCGTATCATCATTCCAAAAATATATAATATCAAGAACTACCAATGACTCACATCACAAACAAAAAAAACATGAATTCAAGAAAGACCTTATAGAAGTACAAAAGATTGAAACCTACCAATTGACTTTTGCCTATCAACTCTAGCTCAACTGGCACCTCCTCCCCTTGCAAGTGCTAGATGGAGGGTGAGGTCAGGGGTTCAAGACCCACTAGATGCATGTGTTACTTACCAAAAGAAAAAGGCCGTATAGAAGCTAGAGATAATGGATAGAGCATTAGATACACCAACAGACTCCCAATGAGTTTCTGGAAATAGTGATTCAATACTCCTTGAAGATGCCATCCAATCAACTTCAAGCATCTTCAAGGCACCTTCCCCTCACCTCCCCTACCCCCAAGGCCACCACCCTGTTTCCTCCATTTTGCTGCCCAATACTTCATTTTTAAAAATGAATGGGTGTTGACTTGAACTCTACATGAATAACTTCAAACTTATTAAATAACTAAATTTGTTTAAAGAAACTAGTAAAGAAGTTAAGGTAATTGACGGAACAAATCGAAATATCACTCCTTCGAACAAGATAATCACACTGAGTACACCCTGCTGTATTTGGTTTGTGTTTTTTTAATAAAATTTATCGTTACTTATCCAAAAAAGAAAAATCAAGATAATCCCACTACCGCAAACATAGAAAGGATATGTCATAAGAAAACTCAAAGATTTGACAATCTCAAGTCACAATCATGCAATTTCAAGCACATAATGCAACATTGGAAATTTTTTTTTGATTGCAAACAGAATCTTACCAGGATGGTCAGTAGGTTGGTCGTGCCTGCCAACAGCAAAACCAAGGCCACTTCGACGAGGAGCAGCTGTTGGCTGTGGAGGCAATTCGTGTGCCTCACCTATCCTTTTAGAATCAGGAAGAAGAATTTCATCCATAGACATGGAGAAACTTTTAATCTGAGCATGGATGTTTTCTTGGACTAGCTTCTGTTGATCAGCAAGAGAGGCTTTACTAGCCATTTCAATGATCTCCTCAGCATCTGCCTCCTCAGCATCCCTTCCCAAACGGTTGTAGCTGGATGTTTAAGTCTTTCATGAGAAAAAATTTGAGATTAAAGGACACCCAATGAAGCTGAACACTGAGTGACAAAGGAAGCATAAATTCACATGAAGCAAAGTGGTACAGTAGGGAACAAACAAAATAGCATCTACACAAAATGCAATTGACATTATTTAAATGTTCACTTTTGGCTTAATCAATCAAAAAGTTAAAAGAAATTTATCTTTTGTTGAAGTACTCGACATTGATGCACAAGATCTAAGAAGCTAAAACTTGGATAGAAGTGAGGCAAACATTAAGATCAGTTATGTCAAGAAGTAATAAACATTTTGATTCGCAAGGGATATGTCACAATCAGTGAGAGAACAACATAAATGTAAACAATGAAATTCTTAATCTCTACATGGTCCATAGCCAGCACAACGCCAATATTTTTCCATTTTCTTATGTTTTGTGGATGCAGAAAAGGGAAAACATAAGGAATGTCTCAGTGAGAAAACAACCTAAAAGATAATCTCTACATGATCACTACGTCCCTATCTTTCCTTCTCTTAAAGAGTATGATTCTCAAAAAATTATATCAACATACATGAAATGATCAAGGGCTCCAAGGGTTTTGCGTGATTGCATATGCCTATGGATGAAGGGAATGTCTTTAAGATATCTACAAGACTGAACATTCTTTGTTAAGCAACTTGTTGGGCAAAAAAGTTTGTTATTGTTCATACCATGATCATCGCTATACGTTGAATATGAAATGGATGATTGGTGAAAAGAAAAGAAAATTAATATGGCTATAGTAACAACTAGAGCAAAATGAGATGTCATGGACAACTAAAAATAAAATGCACAGAAAGAGTTCATCAGCCAATGATTAAAGGCACTGCAAAGGCAATTAGACCTGACACAATTATACCAATTGATAGGGTTGGAATCTAGGTATCTACTCCCTTTTTTTTTTTTTTTTTTTTAATATTGGTAAGTTACACACCCAACAAGTTTTGAATCCAAAATCTTACCCTTAATCCCATTTTACGGGAGGAAATGTCATTTCAGGTATAGCTAATTGTTATGATAAATTTTTTCTAATTAATTTGACCATAGCATCTACTCCACAACAGTTACTACTTCAAACATAAGCATGTTTATCGACAAAATTGAGGAAAATAATTCACTGAAGAGGTTTATTAAAACCAATCAAATGGTCTAAACTCTACACTACAATATGCTACCTATATTTGCACATTAACACAAACAACAGCATTACTGAAACTAGCCAGTAGACACATACAGTTCATGTTTAAAGGTAATACATGAGAGATAATTCAATTAACAAATTCACAGTCACAACTGACCTGGTATATAGAAATAATCTATTTATGTCTGATTCAAATTGTAACTGTCTTGGATCCCTAGCAAAAGTGGGACTTTTTGCAAGAGTTTTCACAGCCTGTAAATACCCATTTACAAAAGAGCAAAAGGGTCATTCAAAAAAGACCATAAAAGAAGAAAACAAAGGCATAAATGAAACAAAGTTTTAATCTTTATGACTAAAACTGATCTGGGTTTGCACTAAGAACAAAAACCCATATCAGATTAGTTCAATAACAGTCATAGATTGTGTTCAATCGAGTAGAACTTAATGGAAAAGTGAAAACCCATTTTTACTAGTGAGAAATGGAGAACAGTATTTTCAGTAGAAGTGTAAAACTAAAACCACAAAGAGAGAAAGAAAGAGAGAGAAACCTCTTGGAATTTGTTGAATAGAAAAGCCATTGTGAAGTGAATCGATGAGTACAGAAAGCAATCTTTTTGGTTCAGTGAGCTGAACTCTGTGAAATTGACTGCAAGGGAAACGAAGAGCGTGCGCTTTCCGTTACGCCCTTTATGGTGGCGTGCCTGTGCCTTGGTGTTACTGAAAACGTCTATTGTGTCGACTTTAGAGTTGTAACGTCGACCATATCTTTGACCTCTCAATTTATTTCCTTGTTTCACATTTCAATGACCTGGCCAAAAACTTGTCTGTGGTCTGTGCCTTGGTTTGTTAGGTCGAAATTAATTCGCCGTAATACTTTTTATAAAAAAAACTTTTCTTTTAAAATAATAAGAGTGTGATACTTAAAACTTTATCAAAATATTATTTTCATCCTTAACTTTATAAAGAATTTTCTTTAATAATATACAAAATAAGGACGAAAAATATTTTTTTTCAATATTTTAACAATGAAAAATAATCTTTTTTAAAACCTAAAGACAAAAATTAAAACATTTAAAAATAATTTAGAGATTGCAAACCAATTTTTTAAAATTTAGGAATAAAAAACAAAATTTTCATAAAGTATCAAAATAACATTTTAGTCTTCAAATAAAAAGGATAAGATATAATTTTACCTAAATAGATAATCTTACCATTTATATGGTATACTCTTTTGATTTTTGTTAGCAAGTTGATCCATTCTAATAGGTTTTCCCTGTTGATTATTTAAAAAATAAATAAAAGGCCCACCATTGGCTTCAATAATATGGTGGCCATAGTTGGCCCTTTAAGCATGAATCCCTAGCAAAAGTGGGCTTTTGCAAGAGTTTTCATACGAATATCATTCACAAAAGAGCGAATGGGTCATACAAAAACACAGGAAAAAAAACAAAACAAAGGCCTAAATGAAAGAAGGTTTTAATCGTCATGACTAATATTGTATTGGGTTTGCCCAAAGAACAAGACCGAAACTAAGATTAGTCTAACAAAAGTAATTGATTTGGCTCAATTGAGTAGAGCTTGTTGGTTCCATAATGGAAAACCCATTTTTGCTATTGAGAAATGGATATCAGTATTTTCAGTAAAACCGTAAAACCAAAACCAGAGAGAGACCTCTTGGAATTTGTGGAGTGGAAAAGCCATTATGAAATGAATCAATGAGTACAGGAAGCACTATATTCAGTGACCTAAACTCTGAATTTATGCTAATGGTGAAATAATTCTTCATTAAATGTCTAGTAGCACTACATAGATAAATAGTTCTTACACATCATATTCAAGAATCATAATTTGTAGCATTTTGTTCATGTATGTTTACGATACATCCAAGATGAAATAAGACCAAGAAAATATCTTTTGCAAATGATTCTTTTTGGCCTTTTGAAGAGCATGAACCAGTGCCACCTCCTGAAGTATAAACAATGAATTAAATCATATATTTAAAGTAGGCTACTACACATTAACATGAGCAAAACAATATTAAGAATATATTACTTGAAATAGTACCTTTTAGCTAGATAATGATACCTTTCACTTACTAAGGCAGACTCTTAGCTTTTCAATAACCAATTCAACTTTATCACTGTATTCACATATATCCAATCTCTTATGTCATCAGAAAATATGAAACAGGAATGCCTCCAGGTCCTATTGAAGAAGAGAGCTCCACAAATTGCCCAAAAGCCAGCTGCAAATCCAACTCCCATACCTAGATAGAAGCTGGAATTTATAGTCATCTTCAGCATTGCCAGTTGGTGATCTCTTCAAAGATTCTTCCTCTATTGTGCAATTTTTTGGAAGAGGATCACCACATAGTTGAGGATTGCCAACATAGCTGAGTGCATCAAAAGATTGAAGCTGGGTGCTTGAAGGAATCCTACCATAGAAGTTGTTGTAAGACAAATCCAAGTAACTAAGAAATGTCAAATTAGAAACGCTTGGCGGAATTATCCCCGATAGATGATTTCTTGAGAGATCAATTGACTCCAACTCTTTCATGCTCCCAATTTTTTCTGGTATCTTTCCCATCAAATGATTTCGAGACAAATTCAAAAAACATAATTCAAAAAGAACACAAATTTCAGCAGGGATTGATCCAGAGAAGTTGTTATTTGAAAGGTCTATGATCTTAACAAATTCTAGATTCCTTGCATATTCCAATTCCTTACCTTTGGGAACCAACTTAAGATTCTCAATGTAGGATACATAACCATACATATATTTTAAAGGTTCAAAAGGAAAAACTCGAATATTGGGTTCTGGTAGTGCCATGGCACTAATATTTTTCAGGCAATTTGGTATGACACCAAATAGACTATTATCAGCAAGATCCAATACTCTAAGAGAAGAAAGTTGGCACATTTGTGGAGGTATACGACCTTTAAATTCATTTGATCTTAGACGAAGAACTAATAGATTTGTCATTTCTCCAATCCAGGGTGGCATGATCCCTGTCAAATGATTATTACCTATATCAATGAGCCCAAAATTTGAGCAATTTTTGAATGATGAAGGGATATCTCCAGAGATGTTATTGTTTTGTAAACGCAATGATTGGAGATTAACTAAAGCCCCCATGGAGTAGGGAATTCTACCTGCTAGACTATTACTCCCTAAGTTTAAATGGATCAAAGACTTCCAATACCTCCAACAATGAGAAAGTTCTCCTGACAATAGATTGTTTGATGCATCTAAGACCACTAATTTATTCTTTCTAATTACCTTTTGGCATAAGAAAGTGGAAATGGGTCCAGAATATGAGTTTTTAGCTATATTGAGCACTTTGACATTTTCAAACAATAGTGGAAAGCAACCCTTGAAGTGATTAGATCTTAGATTTATAATAGTAGAATTCAGAAAAATATTCGACAAATCCCCTTCTATGTGGTTGTCAGATAGATCGATAGCTTCAACATTTGAAGTCCAATTCCAAAACCAACTTGGAGCCTTGCTTGAAATTCCTGACGTTGACATATCCAAAAACCCGAGGGATCTTTGTGATTGTAGCCATGAAGGAAAATTAGGACCTATCTTGATTGAGCTCATGGAGACATACTCAAGTTGAAAGGGGGGAACCCAATTGGGATTGACATTAAAGAACAATTGTCTTTGAGACATAGAGAGATCCTTTAGTTTTGATAGTTTTTTGAAATGCCTTCATTTATAGTTCCTGTTAAGAAACTATTTTGGATATATAACTCCTCTAGATTTGAGAGAAGCCCAAGACTCTTTGGAATGGTGCCATTCAACTGATTTTGGTTGAGGGATAATGTTCTCATATGAGATAAATTCCCAACAGATAAAGGGATAGGACCATTTAAAGAATTAAAAGAGAGATCGAGATATGTTAGATGCTTAAGCTGGCCTAATGACTCTGGAATTTTTCCAATTAGATGATTGGGATACAAGGATAGATATTCCAATTTCTCTAAATTGAAAATGCTAGGTGGTATCTCGCCTTTCAAAGAACTATCGTCCAGGTAAAGCTTTAAGAGACTTGTACTGAGATTAGAGAACCAATTAGGTATCTCATGATTGAAATGATTTCCAGAAAGATAAAGTACTTGAAGAGATGTGAAATTGACAAATTCAAGAGATGGATTCAAACTATCAAGCTTACAATTGGAGAAGTATAGCTCAGAAAGAGAGGAGAACTTACTCATTATTTGAAGCCAATCAGCTTCTTTGTGAAGGTCAACTGAGCTTAGGTCAATGTATTGAAGGGAAAAAAGACCAGACATCCAATAAAGATTATCTGCATAGAGATCAAAATTAGATCCAAGATACAGATAGCAAAGGCTTGAAAGGTTCCCAATCTGATGAGGAATGAGTCCAGAGAAGTTGGCGTCTGAGAGGTCAAGATGTGTGAGATTACCCATTGAGCCAAGGAAAGTTGGAATAGGAGTACGATTAAAGTCATTGAAACTCAAGTCCAAGTAATTCAAAAACTCTAATTTAAGCAATGAGCGACTAATTTCACCCCCTATCCCGGTATACGCTAGGTGGAGCTCTGTGACTCGACTGGTTTTGTTATCACAATGAACACCATCCCATCTACAGCAATCTTCTTGGCTAGACCAGGATGGAGTAAGTTGAAAGGATCAATGAGGCCTCGTTTGAGGCAAAGAAGTGCTTGCTTGTCTTTTTCATTGCAAGAGATCTCATTTGACATTGTTTTGAAGAACCTTAAACTGAAGGTAGCTGCAAAGAACCATAGTAAGAAAAGCACATGAGTTGCATAAGAGGCACCCATGACAAAGGAAAAACAAAAACGAAGGAAGAGAAGCTGAGTGTGAGTAGTGGAGGTGATGCAATTGGAGACTACTAGCTTGTGATAATATATACTGATGAATCTACTCGGTGTGAACTGATAATATATTCTGATGAGACTTTGACTTGTTCAAAAAATTATAGTGATTTTTCAAAACAATCATTATCTTATCAATATAATTTTTTCAAGGAAGACTTTGACTTGTTGCCTTAAGCCAAACGCCAAAAGATCAATACCGTCTTTCACTTTAACGCGTAGAAATAATTGTTTATTGCATATCAAAGTCATCAAAACTTTGACCTATTTACCTTCTTCTTTTTTTGGTTCGGTGACTTGTTTTGCAAAGTCATCGGAAAGGTTTTTTATCCAATGAACATATTGTATATGTCTTTGGTCTAACCTTCGGCATTTTGTCCCTTTCTTTCGTTTTTGTTACTCCTATATTGCAGAAAAATAAAATCTCGTGTATGGAACTCTATTTATGCAAATCTGTTTGCACAAAAGTAAATACTTATTTAAGTTCAGCATTAAATGACATGATTGCGGATTGGTTACTATTTAAAGGTTGATACCTTTGCCCAATATTCTACTAGTTGATATAAACAGTAAGATCTATTTAAATTTAGACATTGGATATTCATTGGAAAAAGTAATGTAGTAATTTTTGTGCTCGTGGTTTCCTAATTCCCAGCAATTTAGATCTACTCATCAGCCAAATTTGGGCACTTCAAAGTTCAAACTATAGCAGTGCCCATGGATGCTACAATGAGTGGAACCCCAACTATTCAATAACCATAATATTCCAGTCCAGCCAATTACTGCTATTGTTGTTGCCACACCTGTATTGGCATGACAACAACACCGGTGACACCATTGCTTCGGGAATTCCATCCCCCATGCACGCGCGGAGAATTCCCCTTGTCTTCCAATCCCTCCATTGTCCTTTATGTCTTTACAGCGTGTAATTTAAATCCTCAAGATCTTGCAAAACTAGAGGCATGTAGAGATCATATTAAGTGCTAAAAAGCATATGCGTTTTAGTCGAGATGTTTTATGTTATAAGCTTTATTCTAATTAAAGTCCATGCTGAAATGTTTCCAATATCATTTTGCATGACCATCCTAGAAGGGCTGATCCTTATATATATTGACCTATGTATCTCTAGTCAGTTTTTGAAAAGTCAGTTTGTCCAAGTACTTATGCTATGATGGAGTTAAAATTTGGATCAAAATTTCCATGCTAAAGGTTGGTTTTTTGGTGAACTATTTTCCATTTCAGTGCATTTGATACAATAATTAAGGAATAAGCATTGCTAGAATTAGATTAGAAAATGAGAGTATACAAAAAATACACATTCGGAAATTCATTTAGAGGACATTTGTCTGGAATCGATTAAAATCTCACATGACATGACTCCATTAGTGATAATATGGGCTTTAAGCCAAACCCTCATAAATCAATGCTCACCACAAACAAGTGATGAGACGTGCTAGGTTCATTGGACAGAATAAAAATCCTTTGTTACATTTTATATGTTATGAATTGCAATTCGCTACACATAATTTTTTTCCTAATAAAGTAATCAAGTTTATGATAACAAAGAAAATTGAACAATCATAGCTGGTGGAAGATAAAATTGAATACTCATAGCGGAACATTGGACTTTCATTCCACTTGATGATCGTTTTTCACATAGCCACTTAGATTTCTTAATGTATCAATGTTATCAGACTTTTTGACTTCTTTTGGTTAACAATTTACGTAGGATCATTGAAAGTATTTCATGACAAAGAATTTAATCAAGCGTACATACAAGCATGATCGGTTTAGTTTTGCAAATGCAATAGCTCAAGAATTATAGGAAAGTAATATTAGATTAAAATGTTCATAAGCATCCACAATACAATACAAAAAAAAAAAAAGGATTTTAACGAATTAAGGACACTTTGAAAATATGGAAAATTTGTCTACAATGAGCATACAATTGGGTTCATCAATGACTCAAACGAAATCCAAACCTATGTTAATTCATCACCAAGATCATTAAAACCTAAAGCAAACCACACATAATAATACCTACTAAGAAAAAATTTAAAATGAATTTTTATCCTATTCTGTGGGCTCCAAAGATTCTGTCAAAGACGTGTTAAATTTATATCGAAGGTTCTAATTCCACTAGTTTGAGCCCAAAAATCCAAATTTTATAAATCTATAGGATCTAACAAAACCATACCAATTTTGGTTAATTTAACTTAACTTTATGATTAAAGAACACATATATACATACCTTAACACAATCTAGTAAATTCAACTTGAAAACAGGTGTTGACAGTTCCTAAAATTCCCAAATAAGTCTCAACAATTCCCGAAAAAACCAATTTGAAAAACTCATGGCGGACAAAGGCTTGATGTCAACATAGACTTGAAATCTCAGTAGTACCCATTGAAGTCACATTTTGTGGGGTTGGTCCTAGCCATCAAGATCACATCATTCCATGGTGAATAATGCAGTTCGTCGGTTAGTTAAGGTTTGAACTACATGGGATCACACAAAAGGAAACATCATTTGTGCTTTCTTTTGCCAATGCATTTGTGCTTTGGAAAACATCAGAAGAAGAGGTTTTTGGCGTGGAAAACTAAAAGCATAATTTCGTACTCACCAATTCAATGAGTTTCACTCGTTATTTGATTTACGTTTCATTCTGTTGAACCACATCAACACAGTATTTCGGTTAACTTAAGTCTAATTCGGTTAATTTCAATGCATTTACCGAAGAATTTAGGTTGAGAAATGAGAATACCTATTCTAAATCCAAATTTATTAAAAAATACATATTAAAAAAGTGATATTATTATTTTTAATTGTTCAATTTAATGATTTGTAGTATTATCTTTCTTTATTCCCCCTCCCCCGTTTAGCTGATATTATTATTTTAGTTTTTGAGTGAATTGCACAATTTTAGTGTTTTGAAAAGATATAATTTGAATTTGAAGACCAATTGAGGATAAAATTGTCTAAGATATTAGGGAGAGGCAATGAATTGATGAAAGAGTAATAAAGAAAAAGAAAAGTGTGGAAGGAGTTCTTTCTAAATTAAAGCAGATGAATGTGTAAAGGCAAAGCATATGAAAATTTAAAATTGTCTAAGATATTATTAGAAAAAAAAAAGTTGTCAAAGATGATGTGTAAATTCAATTGGTTAATATATTTAATATTATAAATAAAACTAGAGGAACAAATCAATAAAGAAAATAATGATGTGGCTGGTGATATAGCTCAAAAGGAGCGTAGTATTTATTGTTATTACGTTCCTGTTGAGCCTCATTAGTATAGCATTTTGTTCCATTCGGTCCATTTCAATACATTTATTTAAAAATGGGTAAAGACAGGTTTGGGTCAAGAATACCTATTCTAAATTCAAATATATTAAAAAATTATATAAATGACAACATTTAATAATATTATTTTTAATTGTTTAATTTAATGTTTTGTGATATTATCTTTCTTTATATTCTTCTACCCTTAGCTAATATTAGTATTTTAATTTTTGAATAAATTACATATGTAAGGATTGGATTTGGCAGCTCAAGCCCACTTAGAAGAGTAGTGCCCTGCGACTATACCCAAGCCTAAACAATAGAACTGTTTTGTATAGAGGTGGGAAGACAATTTCAGTATCGTTGCAAGCTAAGCCTAAGACCACTGAAGTGGTTCTTGGATAAGGGAGCATAAACCGAATAGTTATTGATAAAAAAAGTCCTCCTCGGTCACTTCTGAGAAAGATTTCTTATAGAAGTCTTGCTCTTGTTTTTATTAAGCTATACACTGTTCAATGTTCACTTTTCTATTTTTCTCTCTCTTTCTCAAAAAGTTCCCCCCCCCCCCTCTCTGTTGTAGAGCTTCATTCCTCTTATATGTCCTCCTTCTTGACATCCTAGCCCTCCACCTATATGCTTCATAGTTCTTCTCTGGATACTTGTCCCATCAAGATTTTGTTGAAGGTGGTAGAAAGAATTGCTAGCTGTGAAAACACTGTTCAGGTGCCATTTCCTCATTAATGCAGCTGATAAAGTTGTTATAGAGCATTCAATGCCACCGGGGGGGGGGGGGGAAGGTATACCCTTTTAGGAAGCTTCCTCCCACCGTACCGATCCCCTCCTATAGCCCCATTCCTCTTCTTGAGTAGACCAAATCCTCGGGTCAAATGTGCTTTTATAAATGGTTCGGGGCATGACACCTTGCGTCTTATTCTTCTCGGTCCTTGGACACCCTAGAACATAATCTTAGTATTTTGATATGATATAATTTGAATTTGAAGTTGATCATAGCACCATAGGTACCAACAATGGTATTTTAGGTACTAGCCCATGGCCAGCAGTTAGGTCCATTACTTTTGATCCCCTGGGTGCAGCATTATCTAGTCTAGCAAACCAAAGGAAGAGATCTTTCTAGATGAGATAGCGAAATCCGAAGGCAAAATCACCAAAAAGTGATGGCCAAGAAGTGTTGTTGTCTCAGTTGTAGAGTTGCGTTGCCGATGGTAACATTACAATTATTTTGAGCAATTTGGTAGCAGAACTAGTAAGACAACAAAAAAGGTTGTGGATAAGCAAAAGCCATGATTAATTTGATATTGGATTAATCAATAGCCTATATATGACAAGAGAATTACTGAGTTTCTAAGTCAAGTATATACTATATGCAAGTCTTCCTTTTGATTTAATCCAAGTCTTCCTTTTATATTAGTACTTGATAGGGAATAAAACTGATCATGATGGGTTCACCACGTTTGGTTGACATGATGACAATAGCATGACGGTCTATATGACCCAGGAGGACAGATCCATAGAGGACGGATCCATAGTGGACGGACGAGTAAAATGCATGTGTCGGTCTTTGCCGATCGTCTCCGAGAAACCTTAACTAAGGGATCGTGCTATATGATTAGGGTTGACATGGCCTTAATTGTTATCCACATCAACAAATGCATGAAGAATTCTTGCATTACATGTTGGCCTTGATTGAAGGATTTTTTATAAGGAAAAGAATTCTAGGAGGTATAAAAAGGGAAAAAGTTCTAATCGTAGAAGGAAAGAACTTGGTGATGAAGGTATGGATGTCAACCCTACACCACTATAAATACGTCAAAACCCTCATAACTCAAGGTACGCACAATTATCTCAACTCTGGCACTCTAGGGTTGTTAAAAAGACTCTAACTTGACCTTCGGAGGGTTTTTGGCCGGTACCACACCAGTGCTCTGTTAGGTTTTTTATTTTCTTTTTGCAGGTGTTGTTTCGGTTTGGAGAGTGCTCGCAGCTTACTGGTGATTTTTTCGGCATCATCAGTACTCTTCATTTTATTGTGTTAAAAAACACCGCCTAATTAATGATCCACACATTGACACATATATAAACCAAACATAAAAGTACAAGATAACGGAAGCTGGCACCACATATGACTAACCATATTTTGCATTCACATGCTTGATTGGGTCTTTTCAATACATAAAACTTTTCCAAATCACTAGTTTATTCATTCTCACACTCAAAACATATCTAGTTGGTCAGGTTTTAGCTATAGAGGTCATGGATTAAGCTACTCTACATATGAAAATCCATGTCCCTGAGAACCAATGAATAGTGTAGACCACAACTTTGGTGGTCTAGAACTTATATATTAGTGGTTACTTTACGAGAAACAGTCAAATAATAGAGCAAATTATAACATATCTACTGTGGTTTGGCCAAAATTTAAGTTGTCTATCTATGATTTAAAAATTTGATATTTTACCCACCTGTTGTTTGGCTGAAATTTAAATTGTCTACCTGTAGTTTGAAATATCAAGATACAAGTGTTCAGCACTTCAACTAGATTTTTTTTTTTTTTTGAATCCCATTTGACCTTGTATTTTTTATGGTTTTTGTGTTTTTGGAGAAGAGAAACATAAAATGAAGCAAAATTATATATTTAGTCATGTTTTTAACAGTGGTAGGTTAAGGAAATCTAACTGAACTAACCTTAGGTGGATAAATTATCCAATTTCAAATGACAAGTAGACAACTTTAATTTTGGTCAAATTACAGGTGGTATGTTATAATTTGCCCTAATAATATATAATATAAAACAAAACAGGCCAAGGATATTCGAACTAAGAAAACTTAGCATATGTATCCGATACACGCAATATTACCTCTGTTCAAACCAGCGTTATTAGAACTCTAGAACCTTGGATATAAATTTAATAGGTCTTGACAGAATATCTGGAGCCCGTAGGCATGAATAATGTCATATTACATGGGAAACTACTTTTCAAAGTCGAAGTACACGTCTTCCTTTGATTATTATTATTATTATTATTATTATTATTTTCAATCTAAAGTAGTCCAACCGTGCATGCTCCGAGCAAATTGATGTCTTTGTCGCAGCGGCAAAGTGTAGGAAGCAGCATCGCTGAGTTAATCCGAGAGTGAAACATAAGTAAGATATAGGAAGTACGGACATGGACACTAGTACAAGTATAACACAATGATATAAGTAATTTTTGAAAAATTATAACATAACATAGCCGGTATATCACCGATACAAAACAGGTACGACACTCTTAATGAAGTTTTCATGCTTTCTAAAGTAGGCCTAATAAGAAGTTCAAGACTTTTCTGACCGTTATAACTGTGACTGGGTTTTGTAACAGTGTTTTGGAAGAATATTGTATTGTCATAACATAGAATCGACTCTCATCATACCTGAGGGCTAGGAGTTGCAGAACTGGTTGTGAGTAGACGATATAGAGGACCAAAATGGCCAAATATCACTTTTTTTTTAAAAAAATATTTTGCAATCTACCAATGTTTCTAAAATATGTAGGAATCTACTACTAATTGGAAACTTGAGTTTGGAGAACTCGAGTTTCATAAAAAATAGCACTGCAAATTTGAAGACTATTTTTTCAAAGAAATCGAGTTTCAAGAACTCGAAATTTCAAAATGTGGTAGATTGCTAAATATTTCGCAAACAATGGTAGATCCGTACATATTTTTCCAAATAGTGGTATATGACCATTTTAGCCAGATATAGATCCATAATACACTTGACAGTCGACACCAGTCAATATGTAAGGCAGAGCCTTATGTGTGATATGATCATTAATTCTTAGGCCACTAGTTCAACATCCAGTTCTAAATAATCTAGTATGAAAGAAATATATATATATATATATATATATATATATATATATATATATATATGGATGTTGGATTTAATAACTTGTTATAAAATTTATATTTTGAAAATTCCACCGTTGAATTACATATTCTATATGTTCTTAATATTTATGCTAATTTTCGTGTCAATTGAATGTTATTTACCATTCAATCCATAAATTCATCTTTTATGCATTATTTTTAACTACAAAAATTTAAATTTAAACAATTGATTGATAACATAGCTATTAATCTTTGATCCTCTTAAAATTTTGCAAGTATGGAGAATATACAAATATAATATAATCTCACAATAGATTTATCAAAATTTGCATCCAATTAAAAATATTTAATAGTGTAATATTGCTTAAAATTATACTAGATTTAGCTTGAATCCAATCATATATATATAGATGGGTTCAAGTTACACTTTGTGTAACTCTAAAGAAGTTACATATTTTTTAAACCATTGATTTCTATGAGATTTAATGGTTAAAATTAGTCAACTACCACATCAGCAAAATTTATTTAAGGGTATTTTTATTACAAACATTGATTTCTCTCTCCTTATGAAGGGGTAGGCGAGCTGGAGTATTGGTGCCATCATCTGAAACTTTTCATGAAGATTTACTATTTCTAACGTTGAATAGTTGTCATTCAAGAGTTTGAAAGATCTGATTTGGATGTCAAAAATCTAAGTAGCGGGTTAATGAATAAGCAAGCAAATTATTGATGATTTCCAGATTTTACAATTAGGGTAATGTAACCACAATCCGCTGCTTTGTTTATGTAGTATTTCCTTCCACAATTTATGCTATAAAAGAAACTACAACTCCTACTTTTGTTGGTCTTGACAAAATATATTTCCCCTCTATTTTGTTGAAAATGCTTTTAAATTTATCACCGCAAGACAAAATATATTTCCCCTTTATTTGTTAAATATGCAAGTTAATCAACGAGGTAAAATAAAAATTAGAATACTTGAAAATTGAAGTGGATGAGGTCTACATACAATTACAACTTTGAGAAGGATGGAAAAATTATGCCCAGTGAACTGCATACACATACTGCGTGTATTGTCAAAAAAATTTCTCATTTTGACAGCATGAATAAATAAATAAGGAGAGATAAATCAATGGTTATAATAAATAAGATCAGAGGAAAAAAAAAACACCCTAAAATAAATTTTGCTAATACAGTAGTTGACTATTTTTAACCATTAGATCTCGTAGAAATTAATGTACATGACAAATGCATGATAATCAAAGTCAAAACATGATACCTATACAAAGTTGATCCTAGGTCAAACTAGAAATATGAGATAATAATTATGAAAAACGGTTAAAAACTAGGCGTATTATGAATTTCACCTATTAGCGCAAACACATGGTGTGCATGAACATCAATGGGTGTGCATGAACAACAATATGCATGAAGTTCAGCCCACATACATCATCTAGAAACAACCTAGACAATTTGAAACCTGAACCATGAATTAAAAGTGTAACTTGAAGCCTAAAAATGCATGATTGAAGAAATCCCCAACTTTTAGAAACCCAAGACTAGGAAAGTAAAGAAATTTAAACAATGGAGAGCAAGGAACTCCTTAAAAACTGGGATATTTGAATGTGAGTCATTGTCAAATGGTCCTCTGTGATGTTCAAAGTTTGCATTTTGAGTCAATTGTTCCATCAATATGTTTAGCCCTGACCAATAGAAAATAATTTCTGGGTTCAATCCTCAGAGTTACTGGATTTTCTAGTTGCAGAATGGATTTCAAAATGTTAGAGAAGGGTCTAAAGGTCTAAGAATAATTCAAGTCTAAGGCTGGCCTTGAATTCCCATGTAGCAGGTTCTTAGGTAGCCCACAATGGCCACATATTATAGCTTTCCATGCTACTAGCGGTGGTTCGGTTTGGTGATGGAGATGATGCCAAGAATAATAGTTGCGGTGTGGTAAAATTATGTGATTAAATGATTAAATTTATCATTTTTCAATAATTAAACTTTTAGGAGAATTAAAATTTAACATGATATTAAAGTAGAAAGTCTTAACTATCAGGAAAATTTTGGGAATTGTCACAATCAAACCCATTATAATTTTTTTTTTTTTTTTATGGAAACCAAACCCTTTATAATTAATCATGCTTTGTATGGCTGGTCCTAACCATCAAGATCTCATCATTCTATAGTGAATGATGCAGTTTGTCAATTAAAAAATTGAACCATATGAGTTTTGGAAAGCATCTTAAAAATGGATTTTTGGCATGGAAAACTATAGAAGCATGATTGATTTGTTTTTTAACATCGGTGCATTGAGTTTTGATCCTCTAAACCAAGTATGTGACCAAAATAAATTTCTTGGACAATTTCTGCCAAGCCCACAAAAAATTATTTGCAATCTATTCGAACAAACCAATTGTAACAATTATTGAGAGCAATTATTATTATAAAAACAAACTTAACTGTAAACAACAAGTAAGGTTTACAAAGTGATTGAAAATCTTCCTTAATGAAGTGATAAATACATGATTAACTAGTCTTACTATAAGGGTAGGGACATGGTGGAATCTGGACTTCAACAATACCCTCAAGCATCTGCGTAACCCTCCTCATGGTAGGTCTAAGAGATGGGTCTTCTTGAATACACCAAATGGCAACCATCATGAACCTCTCTAGCTTCCTTCTATCATCCAATGCTTCCACATCATATTCAACAAGAGAATCTAGTCTTCTTCCTTCTTGATAGCAGTCATAAGCCCAATCAGTCAAAATTGCTTTCTCTTCCCCAATTGACTCCATATCTACGCTTCTTCGGCAGCAAATTATCTCCAGTAGCATGACAGCAAAGCTATAAACGTCCACTTTGGCTGTGATTGGCAAATTCCTAAACCATTCAGGTGCAACATACCCTTTTGTTCCTCTTATGTTAGTAAGAGTTTTACTTTGGTCCATGATCAAACGTTTTGCCGATCCAAAATCAGAAATTCGAGCATTGTAGTAGTCATCAAGAAACATGTTCTCAGGATTTATATCAAAATGGATAATCTGAGTACTGCACTCTTCAAGTAAGTGCAAGAGTCCTCTTGCAATCCCCACTACAATTTGTATTTCTTAGATTCCAACTGGGTTTTGAGTCTCCAAAAAGCAAACTTGCCACAGTGCCATTGCTCAAGAACTCATACTAGCAATCGATGTAGTCCTTCATCACAAAACCCAAGTAGTCGAACCAGATTCTTATGATGTGTTTGACCAATTACAATTACTTCAGTCTTAAACTCTTTCTCGCTCTCTTGAAACAAACTATTTAACTTTTTGACTGCCACGAGGACATTAGAACTCATTTGAATTGCTCCTTTGTAAACAACGCCGAAAGCTCCTCTTCCCAATTCTTCCTTGAACCCATCTGTAGCTTCTACAAGTTATTTGTAAGTAAAACACTGCAAATTCATCTCCACAACATTAAAATTTATTCTAGATCTTTTGAGCTTCTTATTGTAAAGGAAGAAAGCACCTATACAAATTGCAACAATTAGAATAATGTTAAAAAACACAGAGCCACCGAGAAGCATTGACCACATGAAGATCAATTTGTCCTGATTCTTATTTGCTTCTGGATTTGGTAAGCCGCCATCCGGAAGTGTGATGGAATTGTTGTTTCTGATTTTTATAAAAGCCTTCCCGCCATTAAGGTTGCTGTCCATTTACCCATTTCAGAGAGGCAGCTTCTTCTTCCAACAGCTATCACCTAATCTGAAAATTGCAACAGCACACATACAGTCTTCCATACAAGACGTTTTGCATTGATCTCCTGTATGAGGCTTCAGAAACTCGTAGTCTGAGTTTGGCCAATCTGTATTTATTGGCACTTCAAAAGAATAAAGATCTTTTCCAGGACTTAGCTTGTCTTCTTCACAGCCTCGTATGAAGTCCGGAATGCAGCTGCCATACTGATCATTTGGATCAAGTAAGGAGTATCCGTTGGGGCATGTACACATCAGCCTTTAATCTGGTTTGAGGGTACATATACTATTATAACCACAAGTGCCACTACCTGTGCGTACATTACTGGAAACACAAATATTATCTGGCAAAGACCATATCACAGTCCAGCTTACATTGGCGTTGGAAGTCTTTGGGTGAGAACATTGGGTGAAAACTCCATCAAAGTTGAGAGTGGCTCTATAATAGCAATCAGCAGTTGAGCCTACCGTTGCCTGACTTAGAGGAAATGTTTGGCTGTTATTTTTCAAGATGTAAATGTAGCCTGACTCATTGAAGACCAGTTGTTTACCAGGACTTGATGCACTAGAATCACCAGCAGTATAATAAGCATCATTAGCATTATCAGCGGGCAAATTTATGGCATCGAGCAAAAGATTATCAATGAATAGTAGCTGGAACCTGCCTTTGGAAAAGTTGGTCTCCGATTGTTGAGAAGAAAGCACCCCTCCCCTTTCCAAAATTTGTGTAGGCAGCAACGTATCCCGGGGATTCTTGAAGCTCTCCCATAACTTACTAAAGTTGCTATCTTCAAGCACAAAGTTGCCTGTATTGTTCATAACACCATAGAGAGTATCAGAGGTATTTTTGCCCATAACTCATCGCTTTGAGGGCCAGTAAGTGCTAGCCCACGATCAGTGATTAGCTCCACTTTTGATCCCCTCGGTGCAGGATTATCCACATTAGCATACCAAACTATGGTTTTGTCTGGAATTTTAGCAAACCAAATGGAAAACAGGAAGAGATCACTTTGGCTGAGTGGGCTAAATCCAAAGGCAAAATCACCAGAAGGTGATAGGCATGAAGTGGTGTTGTCAGTTGCAATGAGAGATTCTCCAACGCTAACATAACCACTATTATTTTGAGCAACAACACAAATTGGTAGCACAATTAGTAAGAAAACAAAAGGAGGAGGATGAAAAAAAGCTATGATTAATGTGATATTGGACTCATGAATGCAACCACTAAATGGACTGTTGTTTAATAGCCTACGACAAGAGAAACTACTTTTTTAACTCAAGTACAAGTTTTCCTTTGATTTAGTCCAAGCTTGCGCTTGTCTTGAAGGAAAACTGATATTAAATTTTCATTTTATTGTGTACACAAACACGGACTAAGATCCACACATATAAACCATACAAAAAAGTACAATACAAAGGAAGCCGGCACCATATATAATGAACAAAACATATATTTTTTATCCACCTGTTTGATTGAGTCCTTTTTTTTTTTTTTTTTGATGAAAGTCTTTGTAATACATATAGCATTTCAAATTACATGTTTGTTCATTTGCAGAATCAAAACAGATCCAGTTCGTTAGATTTTGTGCTAGAAGTCATGGATTCAGCTCTTTTTCCTGTTTTGTTTAATACCCATTTCACTACAGATAACTGATAAGTAGTTTTATTTCACCAAACTGACCTATCTGACCTAGGATTTGGTATTAAATGAAAACCAATTAACCTGATTCAAATCTAGCAAGAAACACGCTTTGCAATTAAATGGGTATATTCCAAATTTAAAATTAAAATTAAGAATTAAAAAAAAATGGCAAATTACAACTTATCTACTTGTGATTTTACCAAAATTTTAGTTGCCTGCATATTGTTTGAAATTTAATATTTTACCTACTTAAAGTTTGACCAAAATTTAAGTTTTCTACTTGTTGTTTGAAATCTCATGATGCAAGTGTTCTGTTAGATTCTTTTTCATCTTATTTGATCTTATATATTTTTTTTTAATGTTTTTTGTGTTTTTGGAGGAAAGAGATATAAAAATGGAAAAAAATTACATATTTAGCCCTGCTTTTAATAGAGGTAAGTTACGAAATTCTAACTGAGCTAACTTTAGATGGGTAAAGTGTCAAATTTCAAATCATAAGTAGACAACTTAAATTTCAACCAAACAACAGGTGAGTAAGTTGTAACTTGCTCAAAAAAAAAAAAAAAAAAAAAAACAAAACAAAACAAAACACTTGTGGCATTTTACCTCTTGTTTTCTAAATACACTCCTGCCAAGTGCCAACCAAACGAGAGTCAAACCCCCCATCTCAAATTCAACGACAACACAGAGCCACCGTACATGGTTGCCAACAGCTTCATGACAGTGCCATATATCAATAGTCCACGTAAACACCGGATCCGGATCCTCTCCATTTCAAAGAGAAATGGAGAGTGTCCAATTAAGGGACAGGATGCATCTAAAATAAATCAAAGGTGTAAAAACTGCCACGTCAATTAAAATTTAAAGCACTTAACTCTGAAAAGCTCAACTGTTGTTAAACAAAAGGGTTAACTCAGCAGACCCATCTTATTCTTATCTGAGATTCGAATATATCAAAATCACTCTTGCTCTCTCTCAATATTTCTTCTCCATCGCCATCTCGCTCAACCTTGCCGTCGCCACTACCACAACCACCAACGTATGCCAAGCCACCGTTGTTTCTTCAACCACGTCTCACACCAGCCTAACATCACCGAACCCACTGCTCGGTAAATTTTCTCAATCTTATTTCTTCTTAATATGCTCTGTTTGGTTGCTTGGAAAACAAAGGAAAATAAATTAGTATACTGCTATTTTTATTTATTTATTGATTTCGTCATGTTGAGTTTGGTTTCTACTCTCTAAGTGTTTTTTTTGGGGGGGGGGGGGTTTGAGCTTTGGGATTGTTTGAAAACAAAACAGTTGGTGGGTGTTTAAGCTTTTCAGGGTTTATGGTTTGTTTTGATCTAAATTTGTTCCAAAAGGTATGAGATTTTTGGGTTGCTTTGATACCACACCCAAGTTTCTTGAGACTATGATGAAAAATCTAAAAAACGAAAACAACAAGCAAAGCTAATACTGGAAGGGTGTGGGAGGAAATAGAATTAATGATCAAAATACAAGCTTGTTGTTTTACTTAATCATAATTGTTCACTCGATTAATTTTTAATTGTTCACTCTATTATGAAAGGTTTTAGGGAATGTATTGTGTTTTTAATTGTTCACTCTATTATGAAAGGTTTTAGGGAATGTATTGTGACTATTTCTTTGTTTCCTTGTCATGCTACTGATTGCAGAATTAGGTGTGTGTAAATTTTCCTTTGTAGGAATGAAATGCACATAATTATATTTTGATGATGAACTGCTAAAGAAAACATTTAGCCTATGGCTAGATTTATGTTTATTGGTTGTTGGCTGTTGATATACACTGGCTTTTTAGGGTGAGGCAAACAAATTTTTTATTTTCAAAAATTTGAGTTGTTGGGATTCTTGAGAACCCTTTTGTGGTTGGTATTTGAAGCTCTTATAGGAAAATGTTTGACAATTTTTATTTGGTAAGCATGCATGAGTGCACTAATTCACCTTATAAAAAGCTTACAGCCTTGTTTGTTATTGTAAGGTCACTCACATTGGCTTGAGGATGCGTAGGCTAAATGTATGATACTGTGAATGTTCAATTTTGGCTTTTAATCAGTTGTTAATTATTTTTATTCTTCTTTCCCCTCTCCCCAATCCCACGAAAAACATAATATTGTTTGTGAGTATTCATCAAAATACAAGCTTAGTGTTTTACTTTTTTTTTTTATAGGTGCAAGCTTAGTGTTTTACTTAAATCATAATAGTTAATTCTGTTGGAAAATAGAGAAGGTTACAATATGAATGATTGGCATTTGTTGGATATTGCCTGTAGGTTTCATCAATCCCTGCTTGGTATACTTTCCTGCATTATTTTGAATCATTAGTAACTTGAGGGGAAAGACTCTCAAAGTGCAAGGTGCTCTAGGCGATTGCATTTCATATGTTGAGAAACCTGGGACTCTAGAGCTTTGGTACAAAAAACTTAATAATGAAGAGACTTCATACCGGGGCAAGCTGTATAACACAAGACAAGTTAAAGTGATCAAGCTAAGACTGAAAATTGCAAACTGTAGGGGGAATGTATGGTCAAGAAGCAAGAGACACGCCGAGTGTGGAAGTGCCTGACATTATTATCAAAGTGTTTATTTCAATAGAACTCTTGTTATTATGGCTTTTGTAATCAAAATTTACATTTTAATAAAATTTATTCTATTTTGGATCAAATTTTGATTGTAATGGACCATCAATTATTCAACTTGAAGCAATTTGCTTTATTGTTGATGATGCCCTATGAATTCATAGTGATGTGAACGTTACATATTCCTTTGGTTTATGGTTTCTTTAAAACAACACAAAAATAGGAAAATATGTTATACACAAGTACGCACCAGTTGCAATGATTTAAGAGCTTTGAATATTAATGTAAAAGGGTGATTTAATAGCTTTGACTGTTAATGTAAAAGTGCATCAGCATTGTTATACACAAGTAAGTACTGCTAAAAATATGTACATATGAAAACCAATCTATTTAAGTATCTTCAAAAGCCACCTACAAAAACTATCCAAAAACTTGATACAAAATATGCAAATAATAGTCCAAGACTCCAAGTTGTCCTACAAGCTAGAATATATCAAATGTGAATCTTTACTAAAATTGAATTTTAAAGTTGCTCAGTTCAAGATACATTTTGTCTTCAACAAGGCATGGAAAACTTCAAAACCTTTTCTTGATAATGAGCAAAATTCGGTACATGAAACTTTGCATAACAAAGCTTGCACTTGACTTCATGAATAACACTTATACCCTTCTCTTCAAACCTTTTTACAGTTGGGCTACTAGGCTGCTTCAAGTCTTCAACTCATTTTCTATAAGAATAAAAATCATATGCATTATGTACATCAGAAAAAGAAAAAAACAATAAAATTCCTTAATAATCCATACCATCAAATTAAAAGTTCTACACATATTGCAAATACACCATGACAAACTGAAAGTGGTCCACATACTCAGACATGAAAATGGACCAAAATAAGAACAAAAGCGCTATCTCCTTTTAAATATACCTTCTAGTGGAAAGAAAACTAGATAAGAAGCCAAACAAAATTCCAAGCACTTCTGTTTCAAAAGAACATGAATTCAAAGAGAGAATAGAATAATGTTCATCCACTCATTAGACTCCAAAGCAAGACAAGAAACTGCATTCAAAAGCCATTTAATAATAGATATTTTGATGATAAATATTTATGCTTTTATATGCAGTAAGCCAAATGTTCAATGCTTTAAACCCCTTCACACAAGCATTTTGACATATCAACCCAAAGGCCATTTAAAATCCAAGCACTAGTTAGCTAAGGGATATGATACAATGTAAATGTATGATTCAAGCACGCCAAGATGCAAAACCAACAAATAAAAAAACAACAACATATATTATGGAGATTCATAGGCCTGTTGTCCACTTTAATAAATTCTCTAAAATAATCATATCCTTTAGTTAAATTAGTTTTCCTGATAAAGAATAAAAAATGGTTTAAAATGTATTTTACTATGTTTCGAATTAACTCGCAAATACAGCTTCTCACCAAGATTCAATCAGCCACTTTCTTTTCATTTGTACGCCACTTCATTTCTCCTAGCTCTTCCCTTTCAATTAGCCAATTTCTTACAAATTTCAATCAATCCCCAAGCTCAAATCCAACCAAAAAAAAAACACAGAAAAGAGATCAAAATTTGCATGAAAAAATCAATAAAAAATAGCCGTATAATAATTTATTTTCCTTCTTTTTCCAAGCAACCAAACAGAGCTTATCAATAAGAAATAAGAGACAAAGAGAGAAAACTAACTGGGCAGTGGGTTCAGCAATGCTGGGCTGGTGTGAGATGTGGCCAGTGCAATAACGGTGGCTTGGCACGTTGGTGGTTGTGGCAGCGGTGACGGCAAGGTTGAGCAAGACGGTGATGGAGAAGAGAGATTGAGAGAGAGCAAGAGTGATTTTGATATATTCGATCTCAGATAAGAATAAGATGGGTTTTCTGAGTTAACCCTTTTGTTTAACCACAGTTGAGCTTTCCAGAGGTAAATGCTTTAAATTTTAATTGACATGGCAGTTTTTACACCCTTGATTTATCTTAGATGCATCATGTCCCTTAACTGGACACTCTCCATTTCTCTTTGAAATGGAGAGGATCTGGATCCGTAAACACCATGCATGCAAGCTCAAATCTCTGCCATTTCCTATCTATTATCTCCCATAAATGACTCTATACAAAATATAAATTCTCTGTATCACATTTTGTGTTTCATTTTATATTCCAACAATCACAAGTTATCATGTGTTTATTTTTTTCCATTTTAAACTTTGGCTATTTTATAAGAAAAGTTATATAAATACATGGCAAGTTATGATTGGTACAACATAAAATGAAATACAAAAAATAATACAAAAGATTTGTATTCTCGCATACAACTTCTTGTGCAAGCGAGGAAATTAACAACTTTAAAAAAAAAAACATTATTATTATTCCACATGCTACTATCATATCCAAGTGCCTCCATGCTCGTTAGAGCATTTGCATCAGTTCATGCAAAAATTTTGTAAATTTACACATCCAAAACTTACTTTTTTTATTTTACACACCTATTTTTACAAAACACCCACATCAGTTTATTTATTCTACACATTTATTAAATAAAATATTCAATTTTTTCTCCATTCTCATCTCTCTCACAAAACCAAGACATCCCACACAGCCACCATCAAACAACGAGATCGAATCCACAGATCAAACAACGAGATCGACGGTGAAGCACTATGATGGATTGAACCCATTGATCGAACCCATTGATCGATGGTGAAGCACTGTGAAGCTTGACAGAGAGATTGAACCCATTGATCAAACAACGAGATCGACGGTGAAGCTGGCAACGAAACTGGGCGAACGGTGAAGCACTGTAATGGATCGATGGTGAAGCTAGCGGCGAAGCACTGTGATGGATCGACGGTGAAGCTAGCGGCAAAAGCTAGGCAAACGGCGTAGCACTGTGACTGTTCAGCCAAAATGTGTAAAATGAAGGAGTTTTTGTATTATAGAAAAATATCCACCAAATGTGGATGCTCTTAGGCACTCATACAACTATTCAGCCATCCATTATGTCATGAGACCATGTGTCATGGTCAAGCCACATTAACCCTATCATCCACATCACCATCCCTTCAACGTCACTACCATGTCAGCAGTATCTTCCACGTCTGACATGTCATTTCCCAATTTTCGTATAAATTCTAATTTTGGAGTCTGTTTTCCATTATGAAGAAAATCACTCATATTGAACAATTTCTCATGCATTTTTATTTATTTTTGGTTATTGTCAGGGGCAGACCTAGGATTTCAAGCTAGGAAGGTCGAAGTGTAAGAAAAAAAAAATCAAATAGGCATCCATATATTACTAACAAAATATCAACCAAGATAAATACAAGAAATCATCGTTTCTTAATATATTAAGATGTAATCATCTATCAATAAAGACAAAATAATACAAAATAATATTTTTTTTCTTAAGAGCATCAACTGTTGCAATATACATATATATATTACAAACCAAAACTTAATTTTGTTACTTTAATATAGCATTTGAAATGTCTCATACAGTAGTATTTTTTATATTTGATGTTCTAAATATTAAATATTTATCATTTAGAACACATGATGCTAGTACTCTAATATTAGGCTAATTAGGATTTTTTTTATTTTTTTTATTTTAAAGTTTTATTTTTGTTAAGTTTTTGTGTTTGATAGTTGCTAATTGGGCTAGGCTAATAAAAAAAGGAGGGGCTCTAAGTTTTTGAAAGAGGGAAGTACAGCTTTCGAAATAAAAAATATATATATAACCCATAAAATTTTTCTCTTATTTTTTCTTTGGGCCAAGGGGCCCAAATTTTTTTTTTTCCTTTTTTTTCTTAGGGCCGGGGGGCTCAGGCCCCCCCTTAGGTCTGTCCCTGGTTATTGTATATGTGAAATTCAATAACTCACTCTCAAATTCATTAATAGACATTGTGCCCAATTCATCATTGATCCGTCCAATCCGGTCATTTAAGGCATTTTCAAGGGATCTTCACAAGCTCATATTCCAAACTCGAGGCATCATTAAACCTCTGCCTTGAGTTTGAGGGGGGAGTGTTAAAGATATTGTGCTTCATTAAAATAATGTCATCTCATTCCTCCATCAACCACATACACAAGAAATTGAGCAGAACTAAACTGAAGAACCAATAAAGCTACATTTTTAAACTTTTGAGGACTCAAAAGCACTAAAAGCACTCAAGGTGTAAACATTAGGAACCAACATTATATTTTAGCCTAACTATAATGTTTACTCTGGGGCCTATAAACAGGGCACCCAATTACATGAAATAAGGAATTAAATCATAATTCATAATTAAGATAGTAATCAAATAGCTGGTTCCCACCTCAAACGTAGCTACAAGCATAATATCACGTCTGAATATGTCATCATTTGTTTAGTGATATCTTTCCATCTTAATTATTTCATAAAACAATTAAATTGCAAAGAAAAGAAACCACAACCAAACCCTCGGATCAGTTGCTAATCCAAACTCTGTATGTGAACAAAACTCGTGCATAAAGAACTGTGTTCCTCCTAACTCTCTGTATATGAAGACAACTTGAGCATACAGTAGTTTGATCTTCATCTAGAGGCTATAACTCTGTAATTTGCAGAGGTTGGCAATTGCAGTTTCAAAACAGTGAATGAAAAATATGATTGCTAACTAAGAAAGATGGAAAAAGTACACCGATGTAAGAAGATGCACAATGCAATTATGCTAACCAACCTTCACTCACCTCCATCTCCTTTGCTCCTCCTCTTCATCCATTGGAGTATACAATGCTAGTCGTTGCTTTGAGTTGCTCAACCTGAAGTTTAGCAATACTTGTTTATTATGAAGTGCCTTAATAGCCACCAGAACAAGAGTCTTCAGGATAGAAATATTAGGTCCACCAAAAGCTGCTAAATCTTTTCATCTTTACTTCTTCAGCTTTTCCAAACAATACATTGGGAATATAGACTCTCATATCCTTCTCAGTCAATGGGAAATCATAAGGGCAAATCATGACAAATGGGACCATACCCTTTGCACTTTGCAGGGTAGTTAGCAAAATGAAAGCTAACAGGTTTCCCCACTCCAAAACATCAGAACTCATTCCTGATTGTGTACCTACCAAAGGAGTATCGAGCAGCTTCCAAAATCCGCCTGAGCCTTTCTCAACACCTTGCATACCTTGTGATCAGATATGCGTTCTGCGCATCAACTCTTGTCTATCCAGGAATGTAATGATAGTACGTTGGAGAGTATATTGCGCCTGGCTAGAAGGCTATGACAGTACCAACATCTGCTTCACAATCTAATTATAAACCTTGACTGGCTTCCTTGTGGGGTATATGAGATGGCTTGATATCAAGCTTGTAACATTGAGGTCCTTTTAGAGAGTTCAGCACAATTCAATGGTCTTGTTACAGGAACAAGTGTGCTCGAAAATCATTAGTAATTAGTACTTAAATGGGAGAACTGTGATACACACTACACATACACAAGCTCTTAAGTAAATGAGAACCAAATGGTTGGAATTTTGAATCATTAACAGAGACTTCTTCTGTACCTAAACATAAGTTACATATAGAAAACCCAAATAATGCAGGTATGGTCAAAACAATATGTGCTGTACATATAATTCTCTCTCTTTTATTCTCTTCACAAATTCATAAGCATAGTCATAAAAATCTATATATTACTAAAAGCTGAAGCGTAGCACTTAATGCTGCTGCACTCACATTAAGCCACGTCAGCGCCCACGTCATTATCTTTTTTCTTTTCATTTTCTTATAATTATTTTTAATATTTTTTTATTTCATATTTACACTTCTCCAACTTTTCTCTCTCCCTTACCTTTTCATCTTCCCACTATTTCTCCAACCTTTCTTCTTTCCTCACCTTCTCATCTTCTCACTACCCTCTACATTAATATCATTCTTTATCTTTCCCTTCAACTTCTTCTATTTTTGTCTCTTCTAATTTAGATCCTCTTACTATAAATTTGTTACTATCTCTTTCATTTTATGCATAGTTTTCCCTTACAAAAAAAAAAAAAAAAGGTTCTCTCTCTATCTCTCTCTCTCTCACACACACACACACACAATTTTTGGGTGGATTTTTATTTTTTATTTTTCTTGCATCTTCACTTTAGGTTGATAATTTTTTATATTCTTTAATCTACTTTAGGTTAATGAAATTCAGTTTTGTTTTTTTTAATTGTTGTGTTTTTTTTCTCTCTCTTTGCTTGTTAAATGTTATCCTATTGCGTTATAAATGATTAAATATAGCATATAAAAATATAATATTATTCTACTACATAGCATGATTTGGATATTTTAATTTGGTAGTTATTGTAATTTGACAGCATGATTTTTATAGTGCTCAATTTAGATGTTAAACTATGAGACTTTAATCATTTTTGTTTATTTTTTAATCATTTGTAGTGGACAAAGTACACTTAATAATTGTATTATAAGTACTCTATAATGTCATTTATTTAGAGAAAATCAAAGGTTGGCTAAACAAAAATTATTGGATGAGAAACAAATTTTATCTTTCGCAATTTTACTTTTATTATTATTATTATTATTATTATTATTATTATTATTATAACAATGCATATATAGAAATTTAATTCTTAGATTTTACTAATAATTGTTTATTTGATAATCTGATTTGGAAGACGAAATTAGAATTTCTACAAAGAAAATAATCTTAGTAGATTATAAACAACAAATTGTTTTCCTAATTGGTCCAATTAATCATAGTTAAGTTTTATTAATTTTTTTAGTTACTTTCTTTTAGTGTTTTGGATTGTAGGCAAAAAAAATAAGTTTGAGAAAGTTTGTTTAAAACTAAAAGAATAATTTCCAAATTTTATATTCTTTTTAATGATTCACAAATTGTTATAAATAAATTTTATTTAAAAATAAATATTTTCGTTAACTTACCTTTTGAATTGATGAGAAAATTTTATATTTTTTTCATTTTAGTACAACAAAAATGATTAAATTTATGATTTATGATTATTTCTACATTACATTTATGATTATTCTTATAATAAATAAAAATATAATTAAAAAATACATTACTCTTTATTAAATAATTTTAAATTGTATAAAAAAATTTAATAAAACCACCATAAAAATAATTATCATGCGTAACATGCAGGTTCGCAGCTAGTTAAAATAAGTTCTAACTTCATTTGTTTTCTACATATAGACTAAAAATGGCATTGCTTAGCTATGTTAATAGCGGCATTAGTAAAAAATCGTTAATTGTTGACAGTTTGATGAAAAACCGTGATCACAACTATAGTTTGAATATGAAGTGAAAATTGGTGAAAATAAAAGAAAATTAATAAAGTTATAGAAACAAATAGAGCAAAATGAGATGTTGTGGACAAGGCTAATTAGATAAGAAAGGATTCCAACTGTAGAGCCACATAGTTTTAGAACAAAATTAGAAATTGTGCAATGATAAAGCGGTATTTATGGAACATATTCTAAATTTTTGAGACTTTGGTTGACAAATAGATCTGACACAAGTTATACCAATTGATAGGGATTTTTTTTTTAAAAGAAAATTGATAGGTGATAATACTGACGAAAATGGGATTGACAAAGATAGGTATAGACGAAGCTGCCTTCACGGACGAACATGATCAGTATCCGCGTCATCAAAAAGAATTAATGCCATTCAATGCTGCCAATAAAGCTCCAACCGTTACAAGACCAGCTGGACGAACCGATGGGAACGCATTAAAGTCCATAACTCCACCAGAGACGTTATCAGGGAGTCATTAACACTCCAACGGCCATAATCCCCAAGGGTATATAAAACCCTCACAACACCAATACAAGGTACGAAAAAAGACAGCATCACAACCTGAATCATTTTTATTGACATTTCGATTATCATCTTCTTTGGTACTGACTTTATCATCGGAGGCGTTGTGGCAGGCACCACACCGGTGACCACTTGAGTAAGTTCTTGCTCCCGCAGGGTCGTCAGAGTACATCCAGGAGCCATCTGGACGAGTCCCAGCAAACCAACGAGGTACTGCTTCATCAGTTTGGCGCCGTCTGTGGGGACGACTTTCTCATACAACCAGAACGTGGTTCCTACCAGCTCCAGATGGAATCTAACCAGGACTCAGCGGCCTTGGCGCAGCAAGTCCGAAATCTCGCAGCCACCGTCGAAGAACTTACCAGACAGAATCAAGAGATGAGACAGAGGTTACAGCAAGAGGAGAACCGGTCGAGAGCTGTCCAAGAGGACGAGGGGGATAGCCATGGAAGAAGTGACCGACGGAGAACGGTAACCCCAGAGGAACAGCATTCTGACATCCTCCAAGAGATGAGGAAGGAGATGGATGAATTAAGAAACGCTATCAAAGAAAAGACCGATCGAAGCCTGGATAAAATGGTCAGAGCGACGGACTCCCCTTTTACCATGGCAGTCCTAGAACGACCGGTACCAGCGAAATTTCGGCTACCTCAGCTTGAGCCTTTTGACGGGCTCAAAGATCCCCAAGATCACCTTAACACCTTCAAGACGACCTTAGGCCTTCAACAGCCCCCTGACGAGATCATGTGTCGTTCATTCCCCACTACGCTGAAGGGAGCTGGACGAGAATGGTTCACGAGATTGCCCACTTCGTCCATCGACAACTTTGAGCAGTTAAGTAGTGCTTTCCTGTGCCATTTCGTCGGGGGACAACGTCCCAAAAGACCAGCGGATCACCTACTTACTATTAAGCAAGGAGAGAGGGAGACCTTGCGATCGTATGTAAAACGCTTCACTCGGGAGACTCTAGAGGTGGACGATGCAGACGATAAGGTCCAACTGACGACATTTAAGGCAGGGCTTAAGTCCAGAGAATTAGTCGTCTCGTTAGCAAAGAATCCGCCCCGGACGATGGCAGAGATGTTATTGAAAGCTCAAAAGTACATGAATGCTGAGGACGCACTGGCGGCCATCGTAGACGAGGGGAAGCTAAAGACGGAAGGAAGGAAGGAAGACGAACGCAGGAGACAAAAGAGGGAGCGTCCGAGCCGCCGAGGAGGTGACACCGACAGGCGAAAAGACGAGAAAGCTCCACAACCGATAAAATTCACGCCTCTAATTATGCCTGTTGACAAAATTTTGACACAGATCCAGGATCAACACCACCTAAAGTGGCCGAGGCCCTTGCACTCGTCACCAAGTGTGCGGGACAAAAGCAAATACTGCCGATTCCACAAGGACCACGGCCATTACACAGAAGATTACCGAGATCTGAAGGGACAGATAGAAGAATTGATACAGAAAGGAAAACTTCAGAAGTACGTAAAGAAGGGGGACTCCAGCAGGTTCAGAGAGGGCGACACGAGCCAACGAGAGCCCTCGTCCAAAAACGAGAGTCGCCAATCTCAACCACAAGAAGTGATCGGGGAGATAAGCACGATAGCAGGAGGACCTTTCGTGGGGGGATCGTACAAGTCCCTCAAGAAAGCATACCAGAGACAAGTAAACAGTGTCCATATGGAACCCCCGTTGAAACAAAGACGGACGAACCAAGATATATTCTTCAGCGAAGAGGACGCAAGGGGAGTCAGGCAGCCCCATAACGACCCTCTGGTGATAGCACTCACAATTGAAGGGTTCAATACTAAAAGGATCCTCGTCGACAACGGTAGCTCTGCAGACATTATGTACCTATCGGCCTTCCAACAGTTGAAACTAGGTCCTGGTAGATTGCGCCCGTTTGAGTCCCCCCTCGTCAGCTTTAGCGGTTACAGGGTATACCCCAAGGGCATTGTGACACTAAAAGTCACGATAGGCGCCTACCCGAAGCAGCAGACCCGTCATCTGGACTTCCTGGTTGTGGACTGCCCCTCTTCGTACAATGTGATCATTGGTAGGCCCACGCTCAACCGGTGGAAGGCAGCAACGTCCACCTACTGCCTAAAGATAAAATTCCCAACTGAAGACGGAGTCGGTGAGGTAAAAGGAGACCAAGTCTTGGCCAGAGAATGCTACCAGGCCGTGTTGGCTGCAGGAGAAAACCACACATGGACGATCGAGAGAGAAAAAGAAGACAAAATGGAAGCCCTGGAAACGGTGGAACTCGTTGAGGGGGAAAGCTCAAAGGTGACGAGGATAGGTACAACTATAAGCCCCAAGATGAGGAATGAACTCGTCCGTTTCCTTAAAGGAAATTTGGACGTATTTGCATGGAGTCACGAAGATATGCCGGGCATACCATGCCAGGTAATCCAGCACGAGCTGAAGACAGATCCCGAGAAGAAACCCGTCCAGCAGAAACGACGGGTCTTTGCCCCCAATCGAAACCAAGCAATCAAGGAAGAAGTTAACAGATTGTTGCAGGCAGACTTCATCCGAGAAGTTTACTATCCCGAATGGCTGGCCAACATCGTGCTAGTGAAGAAAGCAAATGGCAAGTGGAGAATGTGTGTAGACTTCACGGACCTGAACAAGGCCTGCCCGAAAGATAGTTTTCCCCTGCCAAGGATAGATCAGTTGGTAGACTCTACGGCTGGACATAAATTACTAACATTCATGGATGCATTTTCAGGTTACAACCAGATAAAGATGGCTGAGGAAGATCAGGAAAAAACTGCTTTCATCACAAGCCAAGGACTCTACTGCTATAAAGTAATGCCCTTCGGACTAAAAAACGCAGGAGCAACGTACCAAAGACTGGTAAACAAGATGTTTTGCAAGCAAATTGGGAGGAATATGGAGGTATATGTGGACGATATTCTCGTCAAGAGCAAAGAAGAGTTGACTCACCTGGACGACCTGGGAGAGACATTTAACACCCTCCGAAGGTACCAGATGAAGCTCAATCCTAGCAAGTGTGTGTTTGGAGTAGCTTCAGGAAAGTTCTTAGGGTTCATGGTATCCCAGAGAGGAATAGAAGCAAACCCAGAGAAGGTGCAAGCAATACTCAACATGACATCACCCAAGACCGTCAAGGATGTCCAAAAACTCACAGGAAGGATAGCTGCACTCAATAGGTTCGTCTCTAAAGCGACGGATAAATGTCTCCCATTTTTCAAAACATTGAAGCAAGCCTTCGCCTGGACTGACGAATGTGAGGCAGCTTTTCAAGAGCTGAAGCGTTACCTCGGTAGCCCGCCCATCTTGAGTCCCTCAAAAGCAGGGGAAAGCCTTTCTCTATACCTGGCGGCATCAGCCACGGCCGTCAGTGCGGCCTTAATTCGAGAGGAAGATAAGAAACAGCTCCCAGTTTATTATGTCAGCCAAGCCTTCCAAGGAGCAGAGGCCCGGTATCCCAGGATTGAGAAGATTGTTTTCGCCCTAATAGTGGCTTCACGAAAGCTACGACCATACTTCGAAGCACACCCTATCCTTGTAATGACGGATCAACCCATCAGGAAATCCATGAACAAGCCTGAAGCAGCTGGGAGAATGGTCCAATGGGCAATCGAACTCAGCCAGTTCGACATCGAATACCATCCCAGAACGGCCATCAAGGCGCAAGCTCTGGCAGATTTCATAGCGGAGTTCACCTTTCCAGACGATGACGACGACAAAAACGAGGTGGAACGTTGGACGATTCAGACTGACGGATCGTCAACCCAAAAGAGGGGTGGAGTAGGGGTCATTATAAACACCCCCGATGGAGAAAAACTCCAATATGGAGTCCAATTAAAATTCCCGGCAACCAACAACGAGGCTGAGTACGAAGGCATACTGACGGGATTGAGACTTGGCAAAGCCCTCGGGATTAAGAACTTGCTTATTCAGAGCGACTCGAAACTGGCAATAGGGCAGATCAGGGAAGAGTATGAGGCGAAGGAAGAGAGGATGCAGAAATACCTCAAGCTGATTAAACATCTAGCTCATGGGTTCGACAAGTTGGACTTCGTCCGGATCCCAAGAAACCAGAATGCAGCGGCAGACGAGGTTGCAAAAATGGCCTCGTCCGAAGAAGAACCATCGAACAATGAGATTCTCATAGAGATTCAGAAGTACCCTAGCATCGAGGAAGTCCCGGTATTCCCTATCCAGAACATAGGTGGTTGGATGGCACCGATCATCTCATATCTTCAAGACGGGCATCTCCCTCATGACTCGATGGAGGCCAGGAAGATTAAAGCAAGGGCGGCCAGATTCACAATTTTGAATGATACCTTATACAAAAGAGGATTCTCCTTGCCTTATTTGAAGTGTATCGACGAGGAAGAAGCTAAGTACATCCTCCACGAAATCCACGAGGGGATTTGCGGAGACCACGCCGGGCCCAGGTCCTTGGTAAGCAAAGTTATTAGAACAGGATATTTTTGGCCAACTATGCAGGCAGACGCTACGGAGCTCGTCAAGAGGTGCGATAAGTGCCAGAGGTTCGGGAACGTCCAGAGGCTGCCAGCAGAAAAGATGACAACGATTACCTCCCCTTGGCCATTCGCACAATGGGGGATTGATATCGTCGGCCCATTACCCCTGGGAAAAGGACAGGTACGATTCTTACCCGTCGCTATCGACTACTTCACTAAATGGGTTGAAGCAGAAGCGATAGCAACGATCACAGAGGCGAGAACCCGTAGCTTCGTGTGGAGAAATATAATTTGCAGGTTCGGGATTCCGCAAACGATCATTTCAGATAATGGCCGACAGTTCGACAGCCAGGGATTTAGAAACTTTTGCTCGGGTCTAGGTATCAAGAATAAGTTCTCGTCACCTGGGCACCCACAGTCTAACGGGCAGATGGAAGTAACTAATCGAACGCTGCTCAGGATCATCAAAGCACGACTAGACGAAGCTAAGGGCGCGTGGCCAGAAGAATTGCCCAACGTCTTGTGGGCCTACAGGACAACAGCAAGAACCCCCACGGGAGAGACGCCTTTCAGGCTCACTTATGGCACTGAAGCAGTAATCCCAGTCGAGGTGGGTATGGCTAGCACCAGGCGAGAAGTATTCCGCGAGGAGAACAACGACGACCAGCTTCGAATCAATCTGGATTGCTTAGACGAGGTAAGGGACAAAGCCTCGAACATGACGATGAAGTACCAGCAGAAGATGACTGAATACTACAACAAAAGGGTCAAGCTTAGAAGACTAGATATTGGCGACCTCATCTTACGTAAGGTGACGATTGCAACTGGAAACTCCGCCCACGGGAAACTCGGTCCCACTTGGGAAGGACCTTATAAAGTCGTGCACTACTCCCAACAAGGTAGCTATCACTTGGAGACCCTAGACGGACAAAAACTCCCACGACCTTGGAACATAGAACACTTGAAGAAATACCACCCACAGATGTAAATCGAGAATGTACCAATTCGTCAAAATTAATGAAATAATGGTTCAAATAATGTGTTCGTACAGGTACCAAGTCCCGGAGACCCTGAAAACAAAATCAAAAATAAAAAAAAATGTCTAAGTAATAAGATTCCGCATCGACGGATGTACATTACTGACGAATGCAAAATAAAAAAAAATGCCTAAGTAATAAGATTCCGCATCGACGGATGTACATTACTGACGAAGGAAAAACAAAAAAAAAAGCCTAAGTAATAAGATTCCGCATCGACGGATGTACATTACTGACGAAGGCAAAATCAAAAGCCTAAGTAATAAGATTCCGCATCGACGGATGTACATTACTGACGAAGTAA
The DNA here is from genome assembly GCF_040712315.1 of Castanea sativa. Lineage (NCBI taxonomy): Eukaryota > Viridiplantae > Streptophyta > Magnoliopsida > Fagales > Fagaceae > Castanea > Castanea sativa. Next base: position 10,083,323 of record NC_134017.1, read on the forward strand.
TAAGATTCCGCATCGACGGATGTACATTACTGACGAAGGCAAAACAAAAAAAGCCTAAGTAATAAGATTCCGCATCGACGGATGTACATTACTGATGAAGGCAAAACAAAAAAAAAGGGCCTAAGTAATAAGATTCCGCATCGACGGATGTACATTACTGACGAAGGCAAAATAAAAAAAAATGCCTAAGTAATAAGATTCTACGTCGACGGATGTACATTACTGACGAAGGCAAAAATAAAAAAAAATTTCCTAAGTACAGAGGAAAGCTTAAGCAATGACGTTCCCACCGGATGAGCATACATTGAAGGTGAATGCAAAAAAAAAAATTTGACACACAGGTGAACATGTCCAAGTAGATACGATATTATAAAAGCCTAAAACCAAAGGCCATTGCTCAAAAAAAAAAAAAAAACCCATAAACACTGGGCTAAAAATACACATGAAAATTTCTAGTTGTCCAGGAAATTGAGCCTGAAAAACATGTCAGGCACCTCAAAAAAAAAAAAAGAAACAAACTTCTTAATAACAGGTTCAAACACCCGGATCGGCATCGTCTTCAGCTGGGGCATCGAGGGCAGGGGCATCGAATACGCTAGCATCAGGTACGTCCCCAGGAGCTTCGGCGGCGGCGGCTTGGGCGGCCTCGTCAGCAGAGATCTCCCTGTCGACCTCCTCCATATCCAGCGCCTCCAAATCTACCCCGGAAGGATGCTTGATGCAATACCTCCTCAAGAGCTCGAACCCCTTAAAGTACCAGCTGAAGAGCACGGAGTTGTACTCTTCGGTCTGCTGGAAGCCCTCGATGGCCCTAGTGGCGACGACCTTAATTTTTTCCTTCGCGGCTGCGAGCTGCTCGTCCTTTTCCAGAACTAGCTGCTGCTCAACCTTAAGATCGTCGCCCAGCTTTTTGACCTCGTCCTTGTATTGGTGAACGTCCTCCATCGCGGTTATTAGATCCCTCTTCAGCTTCGAGTTCTCCATCTCCAGGACTTTGATCCGAGAAAGCGAAGACTCGACCTTGGCTTCCTGAGCTTGATACTCCGCTGAAAAATGGACGGCTTCCCCCAACACCTAAAAAAAAAAAAAAAAAGGGGCATGCAAAAGAATAAATAAGAAAGGGAGGGGCATATATGTAAAGGCGTCATGAGAAACAAACAGGTTACCTGGACGAGTTTATGGATGTGACGACCCATCAACTCAGCTGGAGTCGAACCTGAAAGCACCTTCAGGTCCTCAGCATTCACGACCCCATGAGCCCGATCCGTCGCCAACCTCTCGTCATCCCAAATAGTGGACGAGCCGGCGGCCTCCTTTCCTCTATCCGATGTGCGAGGCCTCTTGGAAGCAGGTGTCGGGATTTCTTCTACCGAAGTGGCCGGAGAAGCCGTCCTCGTCGTCTCGGCACCCGAAACCACGGGTGTGGTCGAGGCCGTCGGAGTAACGGAAGCAACTTTGCCTTTCACACGAACCACCTTCTTCCCGAGGTTCGACAAAGGTTCGTCTTTCTTGGACCTCATTTTCTCATACATACCCTTGTTGAATTTCGTCGTCATCTCTGCGAAAGGGAAAGGTTCTATAAGAGAAAGAGCAAATCAAACAAGTACAGCCTCAGGGTCGAGATCGACGAATTCAAAAGCTTACTCTTCTTTCCCTCGATATCAAGGCTCCGCAAGACGTAGGGAGATGGATCGGGCCCGAGGTTGTAGAAAGCGAGTGTCCTCGGGTCTACCAAGTCGTCCCAGTTTTCAATGGACTGGGAATACGTGATGGCCGCCTCGACGCGCTCCTTGTATCTACTTTTCAACTTCGGTCTTCGTTTAGCTGCACAAGAACGAAGGGAATTAGTAACAATCACCTCAAAAAAAATATATGTAAAAAAAAAAAAAAAAAAAGCGAGAAAGGAGACTGACGCACCTAAGGTCGGGGTTCCCCACCGACGAAGCAACCTGGGGATCTCACCCCAGTCCTGGCTAGAGGGAGTCTCAAAATCGTCCCTAGACACAAACACAAATCTGGACTTCCAGTACCTGAAGGACGAAGGTAAGCCCTTGACGATCCTGGTTCTTCTCTCCCAAGGTACTAGCTCGTAGTACCCGTACTCTTTGGACTCTTTTAGACGGTATAGATAGACGAGCTCATTTACTTTAATCATATCCCCGTTAGCGGCCAACCATATTTCCATACAGTTGACCACTATTCTCCACGAATTGGGCATAAGCTGCCCGAGGGCAATCCCCAGATACGCCAGGAGCTCCATCACAAACGGGTGGACAGGAAGCCTAAGTCCACAAGTGAAAGCGGCCTCATAGAGGCACACTTCACCGGGGAAAAACGAGCAAGCCCTATCGTCGTCAGTGGGGCGACGAACACGAACCCGCTCTGGAAACTGAAACCTATCCCTAAACCGACTGACGGCGTCAGAATCTAACCCGCACGGCTCCACGAGGGCATGAAAAGCCCTAACCTCTCTAAAAGTCGAAACGGCTGTATCTCCCTCCATAGGGTCATCGCTAGACGACAACCCAGTATCGAGGTCACTAGACCTAACTTCAGACATCAACTGTAACTCCTTCACCAAGCCTTCAAACCAATCGACCGACTCTCGGAGCAATGGAAACAAATCCCCTAAAACAACACCTAAGCTGCTACCTTCAAAAACAAAACCCCTCAAATTGGGAAAAGCGCCTAAAGACCCCCCTAAGCGAGCAAAAAGAAAAGAAATTGAAGGACAAGCTTCCCTAACCTCTAAATTGCTGACCATGAACTCCCAGTCTAAAAAGAAAAATGCTAAAATTCCCACAAAAAAGAGGGGAGAAACAAACAAAGACACAGAAAAAAAAAAAAAAAAAAAAAAAAACCAAGAATCAGATACTTGCGAAGAAGGAAAAAAGGAGAAGGGAGAGGAAGAAAAAGCTTACCTCGAAGAAGCGAGAAGCCCAACAGCCAAGCAAACAACCAAACTCAAAAGGAAGCAAAGAAATATACGAAGAGGGTGCTTAGAGGAGAAGAACTGAAGATTGAAAGAAAATGAAAAGTAAAGTACAAAGAAAGAAGTTTAAAAACCAAATAGAAGTGAAAACCGAAAATCGGCGGGAAACCCAAGGGTCAGTCCCTCTCCAACCACATCACGCCACGTGGCCACAACCCACGTAACGCCGCCATAACGCATTCAATGCGGCACGAAATCCCAAAGGGCAAAAAAAAAAAAAAAAAAAAAAACCGTTCAGCTTCCACGGTCGTCACTGACGACCATGAAGCCCGGAGGCATCTGATAATACTGACGAAGATAGGTATAGACGAAGCTGCCTTCACGGACGAACATGATCAGTATCCGCGTCATCAAAAAGAATTAATGCCATTCAATGCTACCAATAAAGCTCCAACCGTTACAAGACCAGCTGGACGAACCGATGGGAACGCATTAAAGTCCATAACTCCACCAGAGACGTTATCAGGGAGTCATTAACACTCCAACGGCTATAATCTCCAAGGATATATAAAACCCTCACAACACCAATACAAGGTACGGAAAAAAGACAGCATTACCACTTGAGTCATTCTTATTGACATTTCTATAATCATCTTCCTTGGTACTGACTTTATCATCGGAGGCGTTGTGGCAGGCACCACACCGGTGACCACTTGAGTAAGTTCTTGCTCCCGTAGGGTCGTCAGAGTACATCCAGGAGCCATCTGGACGAGTCCCAGCAAACCAACGAGGTACTGCTTCATCAATAGGGTTGGAATCTCTAAGCATCAACTCCTTTTTATTAATATTTGTATAAGTTACATAGCCAGCAAGTTTTGAATTCAAGACCTTATCCTTGATCCCATTATTATGGAGGAGGAAGTGTAATTTGAGGTAGAACTCATTGTTATGGTAAAATCGCTCTAATTAATTTAATTTGTCCATAGCATCTACTCCATAATAGTTACTACTTCAAATAGAAGCATGTTTATCAACAAAATTGGGAATTTGAAAATTGTTAAAGAGGGAGGAAATGCTCATTTGCAACATTGAAGTTTTCAAGAAATCTAACAACCAGTATAGAACTACCTAGCTATGAACAAACACAAAAACATGATTTCAAGAAAGACCTTATAGAAGCTAAACAGACTTACAATAGGCATTCAAAAACTAGTAATTAAATTTAAACACTCCTTGAAGATGTCTTATTTAGAATCAATTTAAGTGTCCCCAAGGCATCTTCCCCTCCCCTCCCCATCACCCAAGGCCACCATCATTCCCTCACTTTGCTGCCCAATTGTAGATTTCTTTTGCTGACACTTCAGGTCAAAAGTGAATGAATGTTGACTTGAACTTTGCTTGAATAACTTAAAAGTTTTCAAATAACTAAATTTGTTTTGAGGAAACTAGTAAAAAAGATCAGGTAATCACCGAAACAGATTAAAGATCACTCCTTCATTGCATGATAATCCCACTACTTCAAATATAGAAAGGATAAGTCACAAGAATATTCAAAGATACTGAACATCTCAAGCCACACTCATGCAACTTCAAACTCATAATGCAACATGGAAAAGGTTTCTGGATTGCCAAACATAATCTTACCAGGACGGTCAATAGATTGGTCATTCCTGCCAACAAACCAAGGCCACTCCAATGAGGAGCAGCTGTTGGTTGTGGAGGCATTCCATGTTCGTCACCTATCCTTTTAGTATCAGGAAGAAAAATTACATCCATGGACATGGATATTTTCTTGGACTTGCTTCTGTTGATCAGCAAGAGAGGCTTTACTAGCCATATCAATGATCTCCACTGCATCTGCCTCATCAGAATTCCTTTCCAAATGTTGGTAGTTGGATGTTTAAGTCTTTATTGAGAAGAATTTAGAGATTAAAGGACAATCGATGAAATTGTACACTGAGTGACAAAGGTAGCATGAATTCATATGAAGCCAAGTGGTAAAGTAGTGAACAAACAAAATAACATCTACACAAATTGTTGTGGAAACAGCACCCCAAGATTCATATTAATAACAATAAATAATAGACATATACACACAAAGAACACTAGCATTAATGTTTTTTGGCAAACTGCCTACATCCATGGCAACGTTAGAGAAAGTTTTACTAAAAAAAAAAAAAAAAGGAGATACAAATGTTCGTGGTTCGCCAACCTGCTTCTTTTGCTGCCTCTATTACCACCATATATTCTAACTTAGTGTATAGAGCAATTGTATCCTGTAGAATTGATTTCTAGCAGATTGGGTCACCGGCAAACACAAACACAGCCCGTCAAGGACCTTCTACACATAACATCTACATAAATAATCCAAAAACATCCCAATAGGTGATGCTTGCACCTGCCAAATCATAAAATTCCATTAAAGTTAGTGGAACCACATTCAGCAAACATGAAAGGTAAATTCCCAAATAAAGCACAAGAGAGCCCCATGTTTTACAAATATACCACAAGATAAAAAAAAAAAAAAAAAAAGTTGTTTCTTTGAATGGTAAATATATGATCATTTAAATTTTATGAGATTGGCAAATAAAAAGGTGGAGTTGGTATTTGTTTCGGCCTAATAGGTTATTTGATACTCAAATATGCAAAACTACCCATGTCACAATTTGAATGATTAATTGACCAGATTATTTTGGCATTTAAGGAATTGGGAAAAAAAAGGGTAGAGTAAGTATATCTTTCTGGCTAATAGATTATTTAACACTCAAATAAGAAAAAGTGACCGTGTCATAGTTTAACACTCATATATTTGGGATTATAGTGTATTGTTTTTATTTCAAATACCAAAACAAGCTTGCATTACCATAAGCAAAACAATTATGATCAACAAGTACATAAGAAGCACTTAGTCAATATACTTGTTTTGAAACTTAACTTAGCTAAATAAAGGAAAAAGGTAAATAATTAAGCCAATATTTTCTTCTTTCAATAATTGACACCTAAGTACAGTACTTAAGTTTTTTCCTTAATATTTTATTTGTAAATCTCCCTATGGAATTGAAGCTTATACTGTATAAGGTGAGAAAATATGCTATGCATTGTATTAAAAAATAGTAATAATAAAATTAACAATTTTAATTTTATATTTTTAAAACAAAACAAAAACTACACCACATATTTCATGTATTTTTATATGAGAAACAATTCCTCCTGGCATAGTAGCCCTCTGTTTCTATTGAGAATTTCACACGATCTCTCTATTTGTTCTTTCGAATATCTCTAAAAGAAGTTCAATGGTAGCTCAAAGATAACGATATCCTTTAAGATATCCGCATGAACTTTATTTCTAACACAATGTACTAGTTTCAAATAAAGACTGAGGCTAGAGGCATGCCATATTTGTTGAAAAAAATCAAAATGACTATCACATTTAGTTATGAATTAAATTAAATATTCAAAATAAGTGATTGCTACATTAACATGAACGAACCAGTATTTAAGGACATATTATTTGAAGCAATACCTTTTAGCTAGATACTGATATCCTTCACTAACTAAGGCAGTCACTTCATAGCTTTTCTAGTAACCATTTCACCTTTAGTATTGTAGTCACATAAAACCAATCCTTTGTGTCATTGACAAATTTGAAATAAGCATGCCTCCATGTCCTTTTAAAGAAGAGACCTCCACAAACTCCCCAAAAGCCAATTGGGAATCCAACTCCCACACCTATATAGAAGCTAGAACTTTTAGAGTCCTCTTTAGTTTTTCCAATTGATGTTCTATTATGAGATTCTCCAATTAGGGGTGTGCAGCTTTTTTGGAGAGGATCACCACACAATTAAGGATTGCCAATATATCTGACAGCATCAAAAGATTGAAGTTGGGTGCTTGAAAGAATTCTACCTGAGAAATTGTTATATGACAAGTCCAAGTAATCAAGATATGTCAAATTAAACATACTTGGAGGAATTTCACCTGATAGATGATTTTGTGAGAGATCCATTGACTCTAACTCCTTCATTAGCCCAATGTTTGCTGGTATGTTGCCCATCAAATGATTTCAAGATAAGTTCAAAAATCGTAATTCAAAAAGAATTGATATTTCAATAGGAATTGATCCAGACAAATTGTTACTTGAAAGGTCTATGATCCTCACAAATTTAAGGTTATCTTCATATTGTAGTTCATATCCTTTTGGAACCAGCATAAGATTCTCAAGGTAAGAGCCATAGTTAAAGCTGTACTCTAAATTGTCAAAATAAAAATCTTGATTAGGGTCAGGCATAACCATGGCATTGATATTTTTAAAGCAACTTGGTATGGACCATGATAGGCTATTATTTGCAAGATCCAATATTCTAAGAGAAGATATTTGGCTTATATTTAGAGGTATATTTCCCTTGAATCCACTAGATCTTAGACGGAGAACTATAAGTTGTGTCAATTTTGTAATCCAGAGTGGTATAGTCCTTGAAAAATTATTATCACCTATATCAATGAGCAATAATTTTGAGCACCTTTCCAATGACGAAGGAATATCCCCGTAGATATTATTATTTCGTAAACTCAATGATTTGAGTTCAACTAAAGACCCCAGAGAATAAGGAAAATTCTTCCTGATAGATTATTGCTCCCCAAGTTTAAATGGATCAAAGATTGCTAGTACCTCCAACAGTTAGAAAGATCTCCAAGTAAGAAATTGTTTGATACATCTAGAACCTGCAATTTATTTATTTATATTCATCTTTTGGCTTAAGAAAGTGGAAATCAGTCCAAAAAATGAATTGTTAGCTAGATTGAGCACTTCAACATTTGCAGACAACCTTGGCAATCACCCCTTAAAGTGATTAGTTCTTAGATTCAAAATTGTAGAATTCAACAAAATGTCTGGTACATCCTCTTCTATGTTGTGTTTAGAGAGACCAACCTTCTGAATGTTTGAAATCCAATCCCAAAACCAACTTGGAGCCTTACCCGAAACTCCTGACAAGGGCAATAATAAAACCTGAAGGGATCTTTGCGTATGTAGCCATGTAGGAAAGTTGGGACCTATCTTGTAGTAGCTCATGTCAACATATTCAAGTTGAAAAGGTGGAACCCAATTGGAATTCATGTTAAAGAACAAAGGTGTATAAGAGATATACAATACTTTTAATTTCCCTAATTTGGAGAAATGTGCTTCATCGAGATTGCCTATGAAGAAATTAAGTGAAATAGATACTACCAATAGATTTGAGAGAAGTCCAAGACTCTTTGGAACGGTGCCATTTAACTTAGTTCCATCAAGGAGTAAGATTTGCAATTCAGATAAATTCCCAATGGACAAAGGAATAGGACCACTTAAAGAATTACCACTAAGACTGAGATATTTCAAATGCTTAAGCTGTCCTAGAAAATCTGGAATTTTTCCGCTCAAAGAATTATCTCCGAGATCGAGATATTCTAATTTCTGAAAATGCAAAATGCTAGGTGGCATCCCGCCTATCAGAGAACTTTCGGCCAGGTAAAGCCTTAAGAGGCTTGTACTGAGATTAGAGAACCAATCAGGTATCTCATGATTGAAATTATTTTCAAAAAGATAAAGGACTTGAAGAGATGCGAAATTTGCTGATGCAAGAGTTGTATTCAGACTATCAAGATGACAATATTGCAAGTATAGCTCCGAAAGAGTTGGGAACTTACGGATTATTTGAAGCCAGCTAACTTCTCTGTGAAGGTCGGCTAAGCCCAAGTCAAGGTATTGTATGGAAGAGAGACTAGACATCCAATGAAGGTTATCTGCATAAAGGCCTAAATTACGTCCAAGATTTAGATAGTGAAGGCTTGAAAGGTTCCCAAGTTGATAAGGTATGACCCCACAAAACCCAGCACCATGGAGCTTAAGATGTCTCATACTACCCATTGAACCAAGAAAACTTGGAATGCCAGTACAATTAAATTCATTCTCACTCAGCCTAAGTAAATCAAATGTTCTAATTCTAGCAACGAATGACTAATAGCACTGCCTAACCTCTTTCCGTAGTTGAAATCTTCAGCACCATCCCATGATGAAAGCTTGAATTTGTGTGAAAACACAAGAGCTTGTTTAGACCCGCAATAACAATTACGACTTGATTGCTTTTACTCTAACTTAAACTAAGTACAGTATAAGAGTAAATGAGCGCAAACAACTGATAAAACTACTCTAAGCCATATTTATTCAATATCAACAATAAAAGAAAAGCTTAAAGAGTAGGGAAGAAAGATGCAAACACAAGATATCACTGAGACGTGTTATCGAAGAAGAAACTGAAGTACTCGGCGAAAAACTTCTCCGCCACCCTCCAAGCAGTAATCGATCCACTAGATAATAAAGTTGGAGTACACAAATAACAAGAGACCCTCCAAGCTTATTCTACCAAATGTACTTGAGCCCTCTAAGCTCCTACTACCACTAGCTTCTCGGAACCTTGTCTTCTCTAGCTTTCCCGAATCCCGCAATTTAGCCTGATTGCATCCGCCAATGAATGGCTTCTTCCAATACTTACCAACAGCATCAAAACCTCACTTTACAGTCAAATTGGGTGTGGTAAGTGTTAGGGTTATCAACCTCTCAAGAATTTAAAGATAGAGAGGTAGGAGTAAAGGAAAACCACAAGAAAATGTGTAGATGATTGTGGGTATAACAATCTCTAACTCTCAAGTGTATTTTCTAGGGGTTTTCTCTTTGAAAAGCACTTCTTACAATATATGGGTAATGAGGGTATATATAGTGTGGATAAAGACTTGGTAAAACAAAATATGACAAATTAGCCAAACAGAATGTTTCACGAGTACTTCATGGGAAGGCCTTACTCGTGAGACACTTGTGAAAACTCCAGGCTGTCATGACTCTTCAACAATAAAAGAAAAGCTTAAAGAGTAGAGAAGAAAGATGCAAATACAAGATAACACCAAGACGAGTTATTAAAGAAGAAACCGGAGTACTCGGCGAAAAACCTCTCCGCTACCCTCCAAGTGGTAATCGATCCACTAGAGAATAAAGTTGGAGTACACGAATAACAAAAGACCCTACAAGCCTAGTCTACCAAATGTACTTAAGCCCTCCAAACTCCCGCTACTAACTAGCTTCTCAGAACCTTATCTTCTCTCGCTTTCACGAATCTCGCAATTCAGCCCGATTGCATCCGCCAATGAATGGCTTCTTCCAATACTTCCCAATAGCATCAAAACCTTACTTTACACTCAGATTGGGCGTGATAAGTGTTTGGGCTATTAACCTCTCAAGGATTTAGAGATGGAGAGGCAGAAGTAGAGGAAAACCACAAGGAAATGTGTAGATGATTGTGATATAACAATCTCTAACTCTCAAGTGTATTTTTTAGGGTTTTCTCTCTGAAAAACACTTCTTATAATATGTGGGTAATGAGGGTATATGTAGTGTGACTAAAGACTTGGAAAAACAAAACATGACAAATTAGCCAAACAGATCATGTTTCACGAGTATTTCGCGGGAAGGCCTTACCTGCGAGACACTTGCAAAAACTCCAGGCTGTCATGACTCTTCACCTTCTAGTCATGTGCTCTACACGTGGCTATTTCGCGGGTTAGCTTCTCGCGAAATCCACTTGTTCTTCATTTTAAGCTTGAGTCTTCACACTCATCCCTTACAATTAAAAATCCACATAAATACAGGAAAATATGATTGAATAAATTATAATCAAATTTGGCACGGAATTAAAACCAACACAAAATAGTTGTAAATTACAACTTTACACATGAAAAATTGAGGTGGAGCTCTGTGACGCGACCAGTAATGTTGTCGTAGCAAACTCCGTCCCATCTACAACAATCTTTTTGTTTAGTCCAGGAGGAGAGTAGGATTTCAGAATTAATGAAACCTTTTTTGAAGCTTAGAAGTGCTTGTTTCTCTTTGTCATTGCAAGAAACATTTGAGTTTGACTCTGCTTTGAAGAAGAAGCTTAAACTGAGGGTAGCTACAAAGAAGTATAGGAAGAAGAACATGAGTTGCAAAATAAGCACCCATTACAGAGCAAAAATGAAGGAAGAGAAAGTTTCAAAAGAGAAGTATGAAGGAAGAAAAGCTGAGTGTGAGCAGTGGAGGTGATGCAATTGGAGGATACTAGCTTAATAATATATAGTGATTCTTCAATTACTTTCTTATTATTATATTATTTTAACGAAGACTTTGACTCGTTGACTTAGGACAAAGGCCAAAGCCCAATACTCGTCTTGTTTCACTAAACAGCATAGTAATTGCACTTCAAGAATTTTACTTGTTGACTGCTTTTTTGTTTCTTTTGTTCCGTGACTAATTTGCCAATGGACATCTCACTGTTTTCCGGTAAGGTGTTTTGATAATTAGTGAAGAATTTCAGCTTTTGTTTTTTCATGATTAAACTCTTCTGTTATGCATATGAAATACTATTTAGTGGCCTTAAAAACATGATTGTAATATAATTACCATTTCAGGGTAGATAGATACCTATGCCCAATATCTACTAGTGAATATAAATAGTAAGATGTCATCGGAAAGAGTAATCTAGTAATTTTTGTGCTTATGGTTTCCTAATTCCCAACAATTTAGATCTACCTGTGGCAATGCCCATGGATTCCACAAAGAGTGGAACCCCAAGTGTTCAATAACCATAATACTCCAGACCAGCCAATTACTGCTATTGTTGCCACACCTGTATCGGCATTTCAACAACACCAACACCATTGCTTTGGGGATTCCATCCCCCAGAAGGAATCCCCCTTTTCTTCCAATCCCTCCATTTTCCTTTATGTTTTTACAACGTGTAATTTGGATCCTCAAGATCTTGCAAAACTAGAGGCAAGTGGAGATTATGTACGTTATGAGAATGGAGTTCTTTAATTTTAAAAATGTTTATACATTTCGGCTCCAACAGCTCAAGACAGCTTGTACATGGCACCACTGAAGAGGAATGGCTGCCTCAGTCTATCAGGTTGTGATAATTTGAACATTCTTAGACCTGATACGACGAACGCAAGAATATGAAGGAACTATATTTTTCGGCCGGCATGAAAAGAAGCAAGCTGTTGTTACAATAGTTTAGAACATAAGCAATGGTCTTTGGATGTTTGCATGACCATCAAAGAAAGGTTGATCCTTATCCATATTGACCATGTATTTCTTGTTAGTTTATTGAAAAATCAGTTTTTCTAAAAAAACCTGTGATCTGATGGTGGAGTTAACATAAAGGTTCGGTTTTCGGGGAACTATTTTTCGTTACAGTGCTGTTCATACAATAATTAGGCAATGAGCCTTGTTAAAAGGTCAAAAAATGAGATCATACAGGAAATACACGTCTAAAATTCACGTTGTGCATATTTGTGGAAATTAAGGCTTACAATTGACTAAGATATCACCACACACAAGAGTTGGGATGTAGTGATAGGTTCATTTGATGACCATCTTTCACGAAACTGCATAGATATTTTTCATCAATATTAGAATAATCAAGAATTGATTTACTGACATATTTGGTTTCTTTGTTGGGTGACTTGTTGACCATTAAATTATTAATTTATTATGCAATATTTTCCACAGTGTCACATAATTTTCATGTAAGGCCAAAGATTCATGTCGTGGACATTTGCATGCGTGGAAGTCATGATTGAGTAAAATATCACAAGTTTGCGCTCTTAATTACATGATTGACTTAGTGATAACATAGGCTTTAAGCCAAACCCCCAAAGATTAATGCTCACCACACACAAGTGAAGAGATGTAGTGTTGTGTTCATTTAGTGACCATCCTTCATGTAACCACATAGAGATTTTTCATCAATATCAAAATTATCAAAATTTTGACTTACTAACATCTTTTGCTTTTGTTTTTTTTGTTTTTTTTTTTATTTATTTTTTTTTTATTTATGGGTGACTTGTTGTCCATTAATCTATTATGCAATATTTTTCACTATGCAGCATAATTTTCATGTGAGGCCAAAGATTCATGTTGTGGACAATTGTGTGGAAGTCATGATTGAGCAAAATATTATGTGTTTGTGCCCTTAATGACATGATTGACTTAATGATAACATAGACTTTAATCCAAACCCCCAAAGAGCAAAGATCAATGCTCACCACACACAAGTGATAAGATGTAGTGTTGGATTCATTTGACGACCATCTTTTACATAACCACGTAGAGATTTTTCATCAATATAAAAATCATAAAAAAAAAAATTGACTTGTTGACAACTTTTGTTTTTTGGTTGGGTGACTTGTTGACCATTAATCCATTATACAATATTTTCCATTGTAGGGCATAATGAGAGGGTGTAATTAAGTGTGTGTGTGTGTGTGTGTGTGTGTGTGTGTGTGTGTTTAGTAGTTAGTTTGTTTCTCAAATAAATAAAATAAAAGAAAGGTTGAACATTGACGGCCACGTGAACTTGAAAAAAGTGTGAGACAAATTGTGGAAATACAATCTTCATCTTCTTCCACAAAATATGGACCGTCCTGAGGGGGGGGGGGGGGGAGGCATAGGGGCCTGAGTCTCCCTCAACCAAAAGAAGACTTTTTTTTTTTTTTCTAAGCATAATTTTTTATGAATTTTATTATCGTATAGGGCATATGTTAGCAAACCATTTTAGAAAAATTTTTATAAGAAAACTTTTTCCAAAAAAATTTCTCATAAGAAATTTCCTACAATAGATTACTAATAGATTACATTAACCAGACTTTTTTTTTTTTTTAATAGTTGGGCCCCCTATCCTCCGAGATTATTAGCTCACTAAATTAGATAAATTTATAAATTGAAAACTAGTAAATCTATAAATTGTGATTGCACTATAATATATTTAAAAATGATGTCGTGGAAGCCTGAAGAAAGCATACACGATAGTCCCTTTAATGAAACAAAAACTAAACTGTTAGTTTATTGTAATAAACCTTGAATTTACGAGGAGTTCCTTGAATCCACAAGGTGATAGGTCTAGAATCCACCAGAGAAAACAATAGACAAAAGTTTTAATTTTTATTGATAATAAACTATGAAAAACATTTACAGGCATAGAGGCCTATTTAAGGGCTCCATAAAACTTGACAGACAAAAAAATATATTTTAAAATAACTCCTAATTAATACCTAACCATAACAGGAACCAAATTTGATCTAAAAAACATTAAAAGCATCTAAAAATAAGGAAATAAATCACCTAAATCTAAAATATATAATGCTTTTACTTTTAAAATTAAATAAATACAAAAACTAAATTATAGATTCTATCTTACATCAAAAAACAATGGTAGTTTGTATTTTTTTTTTTCTTTGTTAATAGATGATTGTATCTAAATGTATTAAAAAAACAATAATTTTGTGTATTTGTCATAGTTTGTTAATACTATATAGATACTTATTTTAAGTTTTTTTTTTTTTTTCTTATACTCAGGCACCCTAGCTTGATATCTTGTGTCCATCTTGTGCAAAAGTATATAAAGCTGGAAGGAGGTTCAAGCAGTGTGGGTGATACCGTACCGTACCGTACCGGCCGGTACGACCGAAAAATACCGTACCGGCCAGTGCACCGGTACAGGTACACCTCCTGTTTCGTACCGAAAAAAATATCGGCTGTTCCGGCCGCATACCGGCCGTACCTGCGAAATTCAGCTGTTTCGGCCGATAAATGGATACCGAACCGAAATACAAATCTGAGTAAGCTAAGAAAACACAAACACAATCCTCCTCTTTTCTTTGTTTATCTGTCTCTCTCTTAAAAGGTAACCCAATCAAAACACAAACACAATCTAAATTTTAGAAACGACGGATCAAGAACAGGGAAAAATACAAATTAATTAGAACAAAAAATCTAAAATCAAAACAAAAACAAAAAATTAAGAACATGAAAGCCTATCTAAGCTCCATTGTAACAACAAAGTGAATCAGAACAAGAAAAGAAGGAAGGAAAAAAAAAAAAAAAAAAAAGCCAGACAGACAGACGAAGGCCATTCGGCTGTGTGTGTGTGTGAAGTGAGATGAAGAAGAAAGAAAAAAAAAATGCAAACATAGAGGTTGGCTGTGTCACCTGTGTGTGTGAAGTGAGCCGAAGAGGAAAGGAAAAAAAAAAAAAGGAAGCACGGATGAAGAGGAGAAAGAGAGAGGCAGGTTTTGGAAAGTGGAGATAAGAAAGGAGAGGATGAGATATATGGGAAATGGGAATAGGTCAGGACTCAAGTGTGTGGTGGAGAAAAATCAGGAGAAAAAAGAAAAAGAAAAAAAGAAAAGGAAACGTATGGATAAGGATGAAAGAAAGGAAAAGAATAGGAAATGACCCTTAGAAACACTATTACAATATTTTCACATTAAATTTCAAGTAATTAGCTAATAATGATGAGTAAAAAAATAATTTCAGCGGTGTGTTCAAATTAGAACTAGTAACAACTTTTCACATAAGATTTTGATGTAATTCTTGTAAAATTATTGTGAAAAATATTGTGAATATAACACTTTTTATTATTTATTTAAATTTCCTTTAGTTTAAACTTAAAAGGCCAATACTTGGCCTAGGACCCTAGATGATGTGATAGTGAATTGATTTTAAAGAGATGACAATTTTGTATTTTTACTTTTCCATATAATTTTTTGAAAAGTATTTTTTATTCACTTTTTTTTTTCTCAAAAAATCCCTCTCTGTTTTTTAGACAAAAAACAAACCTCTCTTTATTTACTCCAAAGTATTATATAAAACAATAAACATACTAATAAAATAATCATTATAACTAAATGTTTATAAAAAAAAAATCATTATAATCTTGTATATTGTATAAAATAGTAAAAAATAGTGGTAAACCCGAAACGGTACACCGATATTGACCGGTATCCGAAATATATCGTACCGCTAGCCAAACCGGTACAGCCTCCAATACGGTATTGACTTCCTTGAGTTCAAGGCTTTGTTGACTAAGCTACTCAAGTCAACTTGCAAAAGCTAAGGTAATTATCAATATGCATGTACCAAAAGATAGGGAAAGAATCATGGCTTGTTTTTGCAGACTACAAAACATCAATTGGTGCATTGCCTAATTCACTACATGGAATTTTTAATTTATATTGATCATTAAATAATAATTATTATTTTTCTTTTAATTATATATAGGCGAGATTCAATCAGATGTCTACTATTTGATAATAAAAAAACTTTACATTCAATAAAATGATTAAAAAAATGATATTTTACATCAATATATATACTTACATGAAGGTTTCTTGTTTTTTTTCTTTTTTCTTTTTATCTCAGGAATATTTAAAGTTGACTTGAAAATAGTATGACAAGAATACAAAAGAATTGGTAGAATTGTCGATTTGAAAAAAAAAAATCACCATCATTTGAGGGCTAGATATCGCCGTATCTAACACTTGTAATGTGGACTTGTACAACTTTAGAGGACTAAATCACAAAAATCTCCACCACTCACGTGGCTCGTTGCCAAAACAAACATACTTTGTATCTCGATTCTCATTTCTCAACACTTTCATTGTGATAGATTCCTAGAAATGAAGCAAATTCTAACTTTTCTATTAGTCTATTTTAATAAATTTCTCCTGTGTTATTACATTTGGATCTAAAGTTTTTTACAATTTTTACTGTTATTTTTGGTTTAGATTTGTGCAATGTGTGAATTTATTTACATTTTAGTCATAAGAGGGTTCACATTATAGAAAAAAAGAGTGTATTTGATGTTAATGTTGAATGTTTATAATGTTTTTGTTGTTAATACTAAACCAAGACTTCACTTTGGAGCGCAATGTAATGTTAATGTAAGATCTACTAGTGACTATTTGGAGGGGAAATTATTGCATAGTCTGGGACTATGATCTCTACCTCTCACAGAGAGATGGGCCCCATGGTGGGTGAGACCCACCCATCTATGAGAAAGAGGGAGCATAGTCCCAGACTATGCAAAACAGCCTTGTTTGGAGAGCTTGGGATTACTCTAGGGTCTATAAATAGGGTAGCAAAGTCCATGAAATAAGGGAAATCAAATCATAATTCATAATTTTAGCAAAAAAAAAAATTCATAATTAAGATTGCATTCAAACCTTTAAAAGTTAAAACCCTCGAAACAAAATTCGAATCCCAAAATATGGACTAGTGGAATCAATTGGCATTAACTTGGTGTCCGCACCACTGTACAAAAATTCAGTCCTTTGGATTAAAATATGTTGCATCTGAATGGTGCATCATTGTTTTCATGATCTCAGCGATGCTAGAAACTACAAAAGTAGGTTTCAAACTCAACATAGCAACTAAGATAGTATCGCATCTCATGGTAAACGTCCAAATATGTCATCATTTGTTTAATAATATCTTTCCATCTTGATCATTTCATAAAAGAATTAATTGCAAAAGGAAAGCAATCACGACCAATCCCTCAAAACAGTTGCTAATCCAAACTTTGTATGTGAAGAAAACTCAAGCATACAGAACTTTTTATTTTATTATTATTATTATTATTATTTTAATAACAAGGGTGTTCAAACCCCTTTGAGTATCTGACTATTCCCTCGGGCAATCCTTCTATCCCACACACACCGGGTAATTACGAAGAGGAATCACTTGGAAGTGGCCCCAAGATATTAGCAAGAGATTTTGAACCAATAATCTCATGGATATGATGAAGCCTTAACAACTACTAAGTCAACCCCTTAGCATAAAGTAAACTTGAAAGAAAACTTGAGCATAGAGTAGTACAATCTTCATCTAGATGTCATAACTCTGCAATTTACAAAGGTTGGCAATTGCAGCTTCAAAACAGTAAAATGAAAAATATGATTGCTAACTAATAAACATGGAAAAAGTACGCCAGGGTGAGAAGGTGTGTGGAATAAAATTATGGCTAACCAACATACATGAAGCTCCATCTCCTTTGGTCCTCTTCATACATTGGAGTTTATCATGCGTCGTCGCTTTAAGTTGCTCAATCTGTAAGTCTAACAGCGCTTCTTCATTATGAAGTACCTTAGTAGCCACCAAAACCCCAATGTTGGGCATTGATCATAGTTCCATCATACCTTGTTATCTTATATGTGTTCTGCACATCAACTTTTGGGTATCCAAGACTGCAATGTATAGTACGCTGGTAGAGTATACTACACCAGGCTAGAAGGCCACGACAGCACCAACATCAGTTTCACTTTCACCATCTAAATATAATCCTTGGCTGGCTTCCTTGTGTGGCATTTAAGATGGCTTGATATCAAGCTTGTAACAATGAGGTCCTGTAGTCTTTCGGGAGTTTAGCACAATTCAATGGCTTTGTTTCAGGTTCAACTGTGCTGAACAATCATTAATAGTTAGTACTTAAAATGGGAGAACTAGAGCGTACACACATCACACACAATCTCTTACATAATCAGAACCAAATAGTGGACATTTTGAATCACTAATTGAAACTTCTTCTATACCAAAACATAAGATGGATACACAAAACCCAAAACACTGTGTCCTTTCTCTTTTTTCTATGCACAAATTCACAAGTTGTTATCATAAAAATTAAAATGCCATAAATTGCATTCTAACTTCATGTGTTTTCCATGTTTAATTAGGCCAAAAATGGCATTGCTTAGCTATGTTAATGGTGACATATGTAAAAACAGTTCATTGTTGACAATTTGATGAAAAACTAACCATGAAAAAAATAATGATAGTAATAATAATAATAAAAAGAACTTATCAAGTACGAGGAAGAGCAGTTCAAGTATTATTGAAGACAGCAAGGTCAACAAAAAAAATCAAATGAAAGTGTCAGATGACGGAAATGTCAAGAGAGCCTCTGCACCACAAGATGCAGAAGAGAGCACGATACATGGTCATGTATATCAAACTAAGTGTGGCAGACAAGACACAGAAACGTTGCTACTAAAGGATATCTATGGCATTTCACAATTGTAGGACAAGCAAGCAGCTCAGCAGAAGACAACAACACAGATTTCTGGAGTTTGATGTTTTCCTGTAATATGAAATTTATCCAAACTCAACATGTACCTATAAGCTAGTACAATAAACAAAACTGATAGCCTTGCAGAAAATCTGGGTGCAGAAACTCTTCTAATTTGATTCCAACTAGAGCACATTATCATTACAAAAATATAAAATCAACAGTTCTTCTAAGAATATTATTTTAGAAGAAAAGTTAAAATGTATAGAACTACCTATGAATCACATCACAAACACAAACATGATTTCGAGAAAGACCTTATAGAAGCTATAGATAATGGATATAGCATTAGATACCCCAACAACTCCCAGTAGGCATTCTGGACAGTAATTAAATACTCCTTGAATATACCTTCCATAAAATCAATTTAAGTATCCTCAAGAAATCTTCACCTCCCCTCCCCTCCCCCACCCCTGAAGGGCACCATCCCATTTCCCACACTTTGCTGCCCAATTGTAGATTTCTTTTGTCGACACTTCAGTTCAAAAGTGATTGGATGTTAACATTGAGTCATTAACTCTACTTGAATAACATTAAACTTTTTAAATAACTAGTAAAGAAGCTAAGGTAATCAACGGAACAAATCAAAAGATCTTTCCCTCGAATCAAGATAATCCCACTACTTCAAACATAGAAAGGATGGGTCACAAGAAAATTCTAAGATCCTGAACATCTCAAGACACACTCACACATCTTCAAGCTCATAATACAACATTGGAAAAAGCTTCCGGATTGCAAAATAGAACCTTACCAGGATGGTCAGTAGGTTGGCCATTCCAGCGAACCGCAAAACCAAGGCCACTCCAACAAGGAGCAGCTATTGGTTGTTGAGGCAATTCATGTCCATCACCTGTCCTTTTAGTATCAAGAATAAGAATTTCATCCATAGTCATGGAGAAACTTTTAATCTGAGCATGTACATTTTCTTGGAGTTGGCTCTGTTGATCAGCAATAGAGGCTTCACTAGCCATTCTATGATCTCCTCTGCATCTGCCTCATCAGCATTCCTTCCCAAACGATTGTAGCTGGATGTTCAAGTCTGTCATGAGAAAAAAATTGGGATTAGAGGAAACCCAATGAAGCCGTACCCCAAGTGACAAAGGTAGCATAAATTCACATGAAGCCAAGTGGCAAAGTAGGGAACAAACAAAAGTTGTATTATTTGTTTGGTGATAAAATCAATATATATATAAAAGCAGAGACCTCATGCGAAAATGCATGAGGTCTTGCCATGTGGCACTCTAAGCTTCCATTTAGTCTTTTTAACCTTTTTTAAATTAAAATTTTTAATTGTAACCCAATAATTTATGGTAACTTATTTTTACTATCACATATATGGCCTGAGGTTAACAATGACCAAACAATTGTAATTTTTTTAAAAAAATAACCACGTTGTCAAAGTAGATAAAAGGACCAAGCCCATAAATATTGACCCAAATATGAATTTTCCACCAACATGTAGCTGAAAGGCTACAACCTTTGACCCACCCCAACTTTCAACCCTTGCCAATGTATACCTCAAAAGATAACCCATGCTGAACACCCCACCAACATGTAGCTCAAAGGCTACCATCTAAATTCCCCACCAACGTGTAGCTCAAAGGCTAACTCACGCCAAGGCTGACCCACCCCATAGTTCAGTAGATGAGAGCTTAAATATTTACACACAAACCCTCTTCTTCCTTCCCAGCCAAGAATTTCAATCATAGCGAACCTTTGTTTCTCTATACAAAAACTCTTAAACTTCTAAGAAAACAATGGTTTCCATTCCAACTCAGTGATTATCTGTACAAACACTCTTCAACTTCTAAAAAAAACAACGGTTTTCACTCCGACTCGGTGGTTATTTGAAGACATAAATGCAGGAGCTTAAAAGATTTCAGCGTTTAGTATTTTGGGCTTCAATGTAGCCACTTCCAACCAATTGTACAATGCAGTTAGCACCAGGTAAATGCCACCTAATTTATGAAATTAAAGAGTTAGTTTCATTTAATGTTTTTTTTGCAGGTTGTAAAATCTATTCTTTTATATATCTCCGTCTCCTTATGTCTCAAAACTTAGGCCACTATAATTTATCACAATTCATTTCAGAGTGGTATGTTTACTTTCCTAATTTTATGTTCCTCTTAAATAGTTTGTTTATTAATTTATTTTTGAAGCCAAAAATACTATGTTCGTTGTTATGCCACTATAATCTTACATCTCATTTCACATTCGTTGTTAATTTCATGTTTCTCTTCAATAGTTTTTTTATTGATTTGTTGTTAATTTAGTTTAACCATCTTTGAAAAATATTTATAATTCAATAGTTGTTAACCCACAGAATCAATATTGATTTGTTTGTTCAACCAAAAAAAAAAACACAAATAAAACAAAACAAAGGAAGTATTTACAATTAATTTCAAATTCTTTTTCAAAAACCACGAGGTCCCTTAACAGTTTTGAGTAGAGGAATTTATTGGGGGGGAAATGGAGGCTGCAAGACTTGCATGCCAAAGAAGGCGTATGATCATGTACAAGAAAAGGATGGCCAAGATGCATTCCACAAACATAGTGTCATCAAAGAGATTTGGAAGTGGAAGCCATAGGAGTAAAAAGCATAAAGACATAGCAATGATCCATGATACAGATAGTTGTAAGCGAGCAAGACTTAATAGGCGAATGGTACTCAACCTTGACTGTACTTGGGAAAGTAGTTCAAATGCTCAATGCTTGCAGCAATCAACCCCTTCAGTTATAAATGTTTTTTCTCACTCGATTGTTGGGCTTAATGGTGATGTTGCTACAACAACTATTGTGAAAGAATTCAGGATACATCTGCCTACAAATGCCAGTGCCTTGGATAAGCATCTGCCTACAACTGAGCTTACATGTACTAATTCCATAATTTGGAATGATTGTAATGATATAATAATTAGCTTGGTTGGAGTATTTCTTTGGTTGTCACTTGCCTAAAAGTCTGTTGAAAATTACACAGTTGCTAAAATTTTTGATGCACCTTCAAATGAGAAAAATGTATGGAAGAAAAAAAAAAAAAGCACAAGCCAGTATGCTATATTGTTTATTTCTCTACACTACACTGATGTAAATAATGTGCTCAAACTTAATATAGATGGAAATACCTATGCAAAATCGTAGCGACAACAAATCTGCCAGCACAAACTTTGTAAGATTCAGCCAAGAATCTTCCAGTGCCATTTCATCAATGATCAACATAAATGATGCAACAAAAGGAGAAAATGATAAAAGCTCACAAATTGAACAAATAAGGACAGATTATGATAACATACCCCTCAATATGCTCTACAAGCGTCAACATACTTCAAAAAAACAAAGCATTCAAGAAACAAAAAAACAAAATTTCGCAATAAAGCTCTTTATTACATCACAAAATAAATAACAATAATATGGAATGAATTACCAAGCTTTTATCAACTTTTATAAAGCTCTTTATTACATCACAAAATAAATATCAATAATATGGAATGTTACCATGCTTTTATCAACTTTTATTATACAATATTACTCTAAAGTTTATTCTTTTTGATGAAAATAGATGGCTAGGGTTTTTTTAATTGCAACATTTTTTTACTTTTTATTTTAACCGTTTTTTTTTAATATACCAAAAGAAGCAGTCAAACGGTGTTTTTTTTTGCAAGCGTGGCAGAGTTTTTAAAGCCCAAACATTGTAATGTGTGGCTGTTTCACTTTAAAACTGTATACGTGGCAGCATTTTAAGGGGTCTTTTTTCCTATTTGTCAATACCTCCTTAAACATAGGAATCAACTTTCTCTCAGCTTCTGCTATTATATATAGTATATGTGTTTGCAATCTATAATTGTTACTTCTTATGATAAACTCAGTACTAACAAAGTTTTATAACAAATATGTTATAATATATGTACAATATTCTTCATAAAAAATTACATAAACTATTACGACATTATCCGTGCATCGCACGGGCAACTTACTAGTTCATATAACGGTAGAACTTCAAAACTTGACATAACTTGATTTTAATGTTTGCCTGGCTTCCATCCAAGTTTTAGCTTCTTTGATATTGTGCATCTACACAAAATGCAAGACATGATTTAAAAGTTCACTATTGGCTTGATTTATCAACAAGTTAAAAGAAATTTTAGCTTTGTTAAAGTACTTGACATAGATACACAAGATCAAAGAAGCTAAAACTTGGATGGAAGTCAGGCAATAATTAAAATCAAGTTATGTCAAGTTTTGAACTTCTATTATTTGAGTTTAATCACCTCGCAAATAGTACAACTTTTGGGTTGATTTTTAGAAGCTTGAAAACCAAAAATAGGCTCAAAATATAAATTAATTAGTGGTCATATAAACCTAAAATACCTCAGTATTATAGTAAAACAATCACTTCTAACTTTAAAAACCATCAAGATAGGAACAAAAAATTAGTAGGTGCCTCTATGAATGTTATACACTAAGGTTCTGTTTGTTTTGGCTTAGAAATATCAGCTTCTTTTCACCATCATCTTATGTAAATCTTTTTAATGCCTCACTTTTTCTAAGAATAGTTGTACTGTTCTACAGGTTATTTTTCAACAAAGTAAGGCAGTCAAAATAAGCTCATCCAACACACATTCGTGAAAATTTATTCAATACTACTTTATGAACATATTTATTCACTTATTACAAAAGGAGCTTAGGATTTTGATTATTAAAATGGGTTATCCTCAAAGTTACACCAGGCTAGAAGGGTATGACAGTACCAACATCAGCTTCACCGTTTAAACATATACCTTGGCTGGCTTCCTAGTGAAGTATTTCACCATCAAGCTTGTAAACAAGGAGGTCCTTTAGTCTTTCAGAGAGTTCAGCACTATTCAATGATGTGCAGAAAAATCATTAGTAATTGTTACTTTAATGGGAAAACTAGAACACACCCACATGCTCTTAAGTAATCAGAACCAAATGTGGAAATTTTGTAATAATTAAATGAGACTTCTTCTGTACCTAAACAGAAGATAGGTACTAAAAACCCAAATAATGCAGTTATGCTCAAAAAAACAAAAATGTGTTGTACATATAAACCTTTCTCTTTTATCCTCTTCACAAATTCATAAGTTTTATTATAAAAATTAAAATGCCATAAATTGCATTCTAGCTATGTTAATAGTGGCATAAGTAAAAACAGTTTATTGTTGACAATTTGATAAAAAAACTAACCATGAAAAAAAGCAACTTATTAAATACTAGGGAGGAGCTGTTCTATAATTATTGAAGACAGCAAGGTCAACAAGAAAAATCAAATGTAAGTGTCAGATGATGGAAATGTGGAGAGCCTCTGCACCACAAAATGCAGAAGAGAGTGGCGATACATGATCATGCAAATCAAATTAAGTGCAGCAGACAACGCAAAGCAATGTTGCCACCAAAGGAAACCTAAGGAATTTAACAATTGTTGAACAAGCAACTCAGCAGAAGACAACAATATAGATTTCTGGATTTTGATGTTTTCTTGTAATACAAAATATATCCAAGCTCAACAAGTACATATACTCAAGTACATTAAGAAGAAACTTGATGGTTTTGCAATCAAATCTGGGTGTAGAAACATTCTAATTTGATTCCAGCACAGAGATTATGACATGGGGCCCTGCTTATATGCGCAATTGTAACGAATTTTGTAACAATCAAACATATTTGACAGTTGTGTATTAGAACAGGCACCCAGTTGAAGCCTTCTCATCCGGTCTTTGATGCGGCAAGGGTCGATTTGATGTTATTGGGAAATATATTCAAGAAAATTTTTGAAACATTAACCTTATAATTAAAAGAACACCGATTAGTTCTTACCACACAAGGAGATTAAACTGAAGGGCATAAGTCCAGCTTGGAGGACATCCTTGTACTTCTAGAGATATTGATCCCCTTTTTTTTCCCACATATCCATGTATTTGTTACCAGCAACATGCCATCCAAATACTAAAATAAGAATTGATCACAATCTAGCACTTTCTTGCAGTAAAATAATCTAAACCTCTATATGTGTTACCTCCAATACAATGACTTCCAATCAAGGCCCTGTCGAGTATCAATCAAAACTGAGAACTTCACATAACCTTTATAATCAATTTGGTTTCCAAGGTTTCAACCCAAATAATGTCATGTTTTAGGTTACAAACTGGTTGAATTCCTTGTTTGGCTGCAATAAGAATGGCATTCAAAAATGAACATACACTATTTTAGATTTAGAGCTTTAACCTCAATGAAAAGAAGCCAAGAGATATTCTAGAAGGTATTAACAGCATCAAAGCTTGCAAGTAATCTTTTTGTTTTATTGGTAAGTTACACATATGGGTGGGTCATGAACCCTCAATCTCACTTGCCACCTTGTTCTTAAAAAGAGGGAAATGCTCATTCGCAACATTGAAGTTTGCAAGAAATCTAACAACTAGAGCATATTATCTTTCCAAAAAAAATATATAAAATCAACATTTCATCTAAGAATATTAATTTAGAAGTAAAAAGGTTAAAAATTATAGAACGAATCACATCACAAACACAAAAACATGATTTCAAGAAAGGCCTTATAGAAGCTAGAGATAACAAACTCCCAATGAGTATTCTGAAAACAGTAATTAAAAGCTCATTGAAGATGCCTTTCCAAAAAATCAATTTAAGTATCCCCAAGGCATCTTCCCCTCCACTTCGCTACCCAAATGTAGATTTCTTTTGTTGATACTTCAGTGCAAAAGTGATTGGATGTTAACTTCAACTCTACTTGAATAACTTTAAGTATTTTAAATAATTAAATTTGTTTAAGGAAAAAATTAAAGAAGTTAGGGTACTCAATGGACAAATCAAAAGATCATTCATTTGAATCAATATAATCCCCCTACTTCAAGGGTGAGCCACAAGAAAATTCAAAGATCCTGAACATCTCAAGCTACACTCACACAACTTCAAGCTCATAATACAACATTGGAAAGGGGTTTTTTATTACAAACAGATCTTACCAAGAAAGTTTGTAGGTTGGCCATTCCTGCCAACAGCAAAACCAAAGCCACTCTGACAAGGAGCATTTATTGGTTGTGGAGGCAGTTCTTGAGCCTCACCTATCATTTTAGTATAAGGCAGACGAATTTCATTTATACACATGGAGAAACTTTTAGTCTGAGCATGAATGTTTTCTTGGACCTGCTTCTGTTGATAAGTAAGAGAGGCTATACAAGCCATTTCATTGAACTTCTTTGCTTTTGCCTCATCAGCATCCCTTCCCAAATAGTTAATGATTAATAAAAATGAGATTAAAGGACAACCAATGAAGTAGTACACTGAATGACAAAGGTAGCATAAATTCACATGAAGCTAAGTTATGTCACATCTACTATTATTTGTCTATTATCACCTTGCAAGTAATTCAACTTTTTCAATAATTAAGATTTAAGAAGTTTTGAAACTAAAATAGGCACAAAATATATAATTAATAGTGGTGATCTAACCTAAAATTCTTAATCATTATAATACTACATTCACTTCTATCTTTAAATACCATAGAGATAGGAACCAGAAAATAGTTGATGCCTAACCATGAACTTTATATGCTAAGGTTCTGTTTGTTTTAGATTAAAATGTAAATTTAATTTCAACAAACAACTTATGAAAAGTTTTTTGAAGCCTCACTTTTTTTAACTATAGTTGTATTTTTAAACAACGTAAGTTAGTCAAAATAAGGTCATCCAAACACAATCTCAATGATAATTTATCACTTCTTTCAAGTAAATTTAAAATTAAAAAATAAATAAAAATAAAAATCCTTAACTAATGCATTCACCTATTACAAATAGATATGACACAATATATGACAATTGATAGGGTTGAAACTTAGGGAATAGTCTTTTTTTATCATTATTATTATTATTGGTATATTATGCATTCATAAAGTTTTGAATCAAATTCAAAACCTCACCCTCTATCTCATTATTATGGAAGAGGAAGTCATTTGAGGTAGATCTCATTGTTATGGTAAATTTGCTTTAATTAATTTGACCATAACATCAAAATCCATACAATTTCTACTTCAAACATAATCATGTATATCAACATAATTGGGTAAAACATTCATTCAAGAGGTTAATAAAAACCAATATCAAATGGTCTACACTATTGATATGGTCCCTATCTTTTCACACACATACAATATCCTTAGTGAAACTGGCCAGTACCAATAGCCGCATATAGTTCGTATGCAGAGGTAACAAACAAGATAATTCAGATGACAAAGTCATAGTTACACTGAACTCGTATAGAAACAATTTATTTATATCTGCTTCTAATTGTAATTGTCTTGGATTGCAAGAGTTTTCACAACCTGTGAATATTTTTTGCAAAAGAGCAAAAGGGTCATACAAAAGCACGAAAAAGAAGAAGAAGATAAGAAAGTATAGCATAAGTGAAAGAAAGTTTTAAACTTTATTGAGTAGAGTTTATTGACTAATATTGTTATCAAAACCCAACTCAATTCAAAGTCAATCATAGATTTGGTTCAATTGAGTAGAGTTTGTTAGTTCCAAAATGAGAAACCCATTTTTAAAATAGGGAATAGTATTTTCAGTAAAACTATTATGTCATAAACCAAGGCTAAAGTTATGTCATATTTGTGAAATAAAAACCAAATGACTATCACATTTAGCTATGAATTAAATTGTATATTAAAAGTATTTGACTACAACAATAACATGAAAGAAAAAAATATTCAAGACATATAACTTGAAGCAATACCTTTTGGCTAGATAACAAAGCCTCACTTACTAAGGCAGACTCTTAGCTTTTCCAGTAAATTCATCTTTATCATTGTAGTCACATAAATCCAATCTTTTATTTCATCCGCAAATCTAAAATAAGCATGCCTCCAAGTCCTATTAAAGAAGAGAGCTCCACAAATTGCCCAAAAGCCAGTTGCGAATCCAACTCCCATACCAATGTAGAAGCTGGAGTTTTCAAAATCATCTTCAACACTGCCAATTGGTGATTTATTCAAAGATTGTTCCTCAATTGCGCAGCTTTTTGGAAGAGGATCACCACATAACTGAGGATTTCCAATGTACCTAAGGGCATCAAATGATTGAAGCTGGGTGCTTGAAGGAATTCTACCCGAGAGGTTGTTGTATGACAAGTCCAAGAGACTAAGAAATGTCAAATTAGATATGCTTGGAGGAATTTCACCTGATAAATGATTTCGTGAGAGATCAACTGACTCTAACTCTTTCATACTCCCAATTTTTTCTGGTATCTTTCCCATCAAATGATTTCGAGACAAATTCAAAAAACGTAATTCGAAAAGATCTGAAATCTCAGTAGGGATTGATCCAGACAAGTTGTTACTTGAAAGGTCTATGAGCCTAAGTAATTTAAGGTTTTCTTTGTATTCCATTTCTTTCCCTTTGGGAGCCAACTGAACATTCTCAACATAGGATGCATATGCATAAAAATAAAAAGACGAATAAGACATAAAATAAGAAAATGAAATATCATAGGATTCTGGTAATGCCATGGCGCTAATATTTTTCAAGCAGTTTGGTATGGATCCTGATAGGCTATTATTGGCAAGATCCAATACTCTAAGAGAAGAAAGTTGGCATATTTGTCGAGGTATATAACCCTTGAAGTCACTTGATCTTAGACGAAGAACTATAAGATTTGTTATTTCTCCAATCCATAGTGGTATAATGGACAAATGATTATCACCCATATCAATAAGCCTCAGATTTGAGCATTTTTTCAACGATGAAGGAATATCTCCATAGATGCTATTGTTTTGTAAACGCAATGATTGGAGGTTAACTAAAGCCCCCATGGAGTAGGAAATTCCACCTACTAGATTATTGCTCCCTAAGTTTAAATGGATCAAAGATTGCCAATACTTCCAGCAGTGAGAAAGTTCTCCTGATAAGAGATTGTTTGATGCATCTAAAACTTCTAATTTATTCTTTCTAATTTTCTTTTGGCATAAGAAACTAGAAATGGGTCCATAAAATGAGTTGTTAGCTATATTGAGCACTTTGACAGTAGAACTCAGAAAAATGTCTGATACATCACATTCTATGTGGTTGTTAGAGAGATTGATAAATGTAATGTTTGAAGTCCAATTCCAGAACCAAACCGGAGCTTTGCCTGAAATTCCTGACATGGACATATCTAAAATATTGAGGGATCTTTGTGATTGTAGCCATGAAGGAAAATTAGGACCTATCTTGATTGAGCTCATGTAGGCATAGCAAAGTTGGAAGGGGGGAACCCAATTGGAATTGACATTAAAGAACAAAGGTGCTTCAGACATATAGAGATCCTTTAATTTTGAGAGTTTTCTGAAATGCCCTTCATCTATGGTACCTGTTAAAGAATTTTTTCCGACATACAACGTCTCTAACTTAGAGAGAAGCCCAAGACTCTTTGGAATGGTGCCATTCATTTGATTTTGGTCGAGGTATAATGATCTTATATGAGATAAATTCCCAAAGGAAGAAGGTATAGAACCATTTAAAGAATTACGTCCGAGATCAAGATATTCTAATTTCTCTAAATTGAAAATGCTAGGCGGTATATTGCCTTTCAAAGAATTGTTGTACAGGCTAAGCCATAAGAGGCTTGTACTGAGATTAGAGAACCAATTAGGTATCTCATGATTGAAATGATATCCAGAAAGATCAAGGACTCCAAGAGACGTGAAATTGATAAATCCAAGAGATGGATTCAGGCTATCAAGCTGACAATTGTACAAGTATAGGTCTGAAAGAGATGGGAACTTACTCATTATTTGAAGCCAATCAACTTCTCTGTGAAGGTCAGCATCGCCCAGGTCAAGGAATTGAATGGCAGAGAGACCAGACATCCAACGAAGGTTATCTACATAGAGGTCAGAATTATTTCCAAGTGACAGATAGCGAAGGCTTGAAAGGTTCCCAAGCTGATGAGAAACGAGTCCACAGAAGTTAGCACCAAAGAGGTTAAGATGAGTGAGACTGATCATTGAACCAAGGAAAGTCGGAATCGGAGTACAATTAAAGTCATTGCGACTCAAATCCAAGTAATTCAAATGTTCTAATTGGAGCAACGAACCACTAATCTCACCGCCTAACGTCAAATAATTGAGGTGGAGCTCAGAGACTCGGCCAATTTTCTTGTCGCAGAAAACTCCGTCCCAAATACAGCAATCTTTATGGTCAGACCAGGATGAGAGGACGTGTTCTTGATCAGTGAGACCATGTTTGAGGGTTAGAAGGGCTTGCTTGTCTTTTTCATTGCAAGAGACATTTGAGATTGACTCTGCTTTGAAGAAAAAGAAGCTTAGACTGAAGGCAATGGGAAGGAACCATACTAAAAAAAGCACATGATGAAGAGTTACAAAAGAGGCGGCCATGGTAACGAATTGAAGGAAGGGAAGTTTGAAGGAAGAAAAGCTGAAGTGTGGGTATATAGTTATTAGAGCTCATCGTAATATATATATAGTGATTCTTCAAACCCTTTCTCCTTTTCCTTATTATTATATTATTTTAATAAAGAACTTGACTTGTTGACTTGTGCTTTTAAATTCATCCGATGTGCATGTGAAACACTATTTAGTGGCCTATGATACGACGGTGGAATTAACATTTCATTCAAAATTTTCACGCTAAAGGTTGGTTTTTGGTGAAGAATTTCCATTACAGTGTTGTTGATACAATAATTAAGCAAGGTTAAATTATCGATGGTCTCAAAAGTTTAATTTATTAAAATATGAAAATTTTAATTATTTAGCAACACAATTCTAACAAGCAATGAGCCTTGTCGGAATATTAGAAAATGAGAGTATATCAGAAACACAAATTCAAAATTTTGAAAATAAGATAATTTTAGAAATATGGTAGGATAGTACATAACATTTTTAATATTAATTTAATAAAATGCAATTGGATATCAATGGAGTGTCATTTCTCCCTAGAAGAAAGTGCAGTTACCCTTTTAATTTTAATGAAGGCTTTTGACTGGATGACTTCAACCAAATGCCAAAGACCAATCCTCATGTTTCACGAAATTGCGTAGGAATTGCAGTTCAAGACTTTGATTTGTTGACTACTTTTTGTTTTCTTTTTTGCGTTCAGTAACTTAGGGCTCAATTGGTAGTAGTGTTTAAGTATTGTTATTTAGTTTTCAGTATTAAAATATGAAAATTTTAATTATTTAGCAACACAATTCTAACAAGCAATGAACCTTGACGGAATATTAGAAAATGAGAGTACCAATGGACATCTCACAGTTTACCTGTAAGTTGTTTACCAATGAACACTAAAACTGTTGTTTAAAAGTCACTACCAAACATACCCTTAATTGCTTCTTCTTCTTTTTTTGGTTCAGTGACTTTTGTTTGCCAATGGACATCTCACAGTTTACTTGTAAGGTATTTTTTAAAAAATAATTAAAAAATACTCCAATAATGATTAAGCCTGTAAGGTGTTTGATAAAATTGTTTGAAGAAAGGCTTTTTCCCATGAGCATAGTGTATATATATAGCTTTGTTCTAACCTCCCGCACGTTTAGCAAAAGAGTAATGCCCATGGTTGATTAAAATCTCATTTATGTGCTTTCCAATTCTTCATTTATGCAAGTGTTACTGTTTAGTGGCCTTACTAACATGATTGCACCCATAAAGAAAGACACGATTGCAGTATAATTACCATTTCAGGGTAGATACAGTGGAACCCCATGTGTTCAATAACCAACCTTAACATTCCCATGTATGTGATTCCATGGAATCTAGCATTACGCAAATGAAACACCACCTAATTGGTAAATGGTGATGGATTGAGCATAACCAACTAACCAAGTCATCCAAAGAACAAATGGTTTCAAACGATCTATTGTAGGTAGCTATTTTTCTATATCACTTTTTATGACGTATAAGATGTATACAAAGACTTACTATTTAATGGAATCTACACTTTATAAATGTGATAATATATAAAACACATTAAATTAATACAATGCAATTATCTCCTCTCAAATCTACATTTATATATCTAAAGTTAAAACATAGCATTTATTATTGCTATGCACTTATTGCAATTTGCCACATGCCACTTTTTCTAATAAATTAATCAAAGTGGAATAAGACCCATAGTATTACAATTGGTGGAGCATAAAATTGAATATTCATAGTGAAACAAAGGACTATTAGTTTTTATATAAACCACAGATTTTCTTTATTAGTATCAATGTTATCAACTTTCTGACTTGTTTCTAAAAATTATAAAAAAAAAAAAAAAAAAAAAAACTTTTTGACTTCTTTTGCCTTAACCCCCACTCCAATCTTGGGGTGGGAGGTGAGTTGTTAACCACTACACATTTTCTACCATGTGGCATAGTTTCCATGTAAAATCATATGTCAAATGTCCAACTTCTAGATGCCATGTTCTTTTTATTATATTTTTTCAAAAACAATCATTGATGAGCCAAATAAAGTTGGCTCCCACTAGTAATATTGAAAACTTTGTCTGCCTAATAGTTGATTCCTTTTTTCACCTTCTTTTGCCTTGAACTTTTATTTATTTAACTTGAACTAAAGGAAGTGGAGGAAGATTTAAAGAAAACTTATTATTGTTATATAATGATAATTTTTCTGCTAGTGATATCATTGCAACGAAGGAATGGTGACTCCACACAAACTGGCAAACGGAATAAAGGTTAAATGGGCACCATTTTAAAAGATGGTCACCACCACGCACCCTTAGCATGAAGGCTACTCCATAAATATAAGTGCTTGTGGGGTGTTTTTTCAAAATATGGGATCATTATTCCCTACATTCTCTTCTTCCAGTTGAGTTCATATTCGATACAATAATTAAGCAATATACTTGTTAGGTCAAGAATACACATTCAAAAATTCATGTGGAGGACATTTGTCCAGAACCTAAGGTTCATGATGGTGAAAAATCTTATGCGTATGCATGTGTGCTCTTAATGGCATAATTCTTTTAGTGATAGTAAACCAAACCCTGCTAGATCAATATTTGCCAAAGACAAGTGATGAGATGTGCTAGGTTTATTGGACGAAATAAAAGTTCCATGTTCCACTTTTATCCTTCGTTTATTGCAAATTACTACACGCCACGTTTTCTAATAAAGTAATCAAAGTGGAAAGAAATAAGACCCATAGTATATTACATTTGTGGTGCATAAAATTGAATACTCATAGTGGAACAAAGGACTATCATTTCACTTAACGATCATTTTTCAGATAAACCGCATAGATTTTCTTCATCAATATCAATGTTATCGACTTTCTAGATTCTTTTTCTTTAACTCCCACCCCATCCTGGGGTGAAAGGTGACTTTTCAACAATTACACATTTTCTACCGTGTGACATAATTTTCATGTAAGACCATATGTCAAATATCCAACTTCTAGATGCCGTGTTCTTTCTATTATATTTTTTAAACAATAATCATTAATGAGCCAAATAAAGTTGAATCCCACTAGTAATGTTGAAAACTTTGTCTGCGTAATAGTTGATTTTTTTTTTTTCACCTTCTTTTGCCTTGAAATTTTATTTATTTACACTAACCTAAACTAAAGGAAGTGGAGGTAGATTTACTTGATATTGTTGTAATTGTGAAACAAAATATTATTGTGGTTATTGTTGATACCCATTTTCGCGACACATTTTGTATAAGCCTAATTCAACCAAGCCCGACTTCCCTGTGGGCTCAATTAATGTATTATATTATATTATATTATATTTTTTTAAGTATAGCCCAATCCCATACGATTTATTCGGGAAATTGAGGAAGTGTGGCTACCAAGTGGGTAAGGGATAATAGTAGCACCTCAGGTTCATGGACGAGGTCTTATACCCAAAATTTCCACCCCAAAAGAGTTTTTATGCTCTGACTATTTGTAACTCAAAGTTTCTGCCCTAAACCATTTTTTCCTTTAAAATATAGTTGACTCTTATTCGCCAACTCCAGCTGCTAGCCCTTACTTAGGTGAGTATTCCAATAATCTAAAATGGTTGACGAAAGGCAGCCAATTAGAGCAAACCCCATTTATTTCCCAAATCATGTTAAATACATGCAAGCTATTCCCTAAACAAAAGCAACCTAAGCCAAGACACCAAATTAGTATCATGTTGGATAAAAGTCTCTACTACTACCAAAAAACCAGTCATTAGCAACACCCCAAACTCGATACGAAACTCTCTCTTCAACTTAAATGAACGAACCATGTTTTACCCGCGTAGCTGAAACTTTAGAGCAAAAACCCATTCAATCAACCAACATTCTCACAATTTCGAAGCTTAGGAATGGAAATATGGGTACAGAAGAACTTTCCCTCTCTTCCTCACAACCTCTTTCAATTTCCTCTTCTCGCTGACTATGGGTCAAAGTTTCAGACCTGTTGTATTCCTATGCATTTTTCAGCATTTTTGTTATTAGCATTTTGATTTCTCTCTTGTTAAAGCACCATTAGCCTTTGTTTATTATACATTTGAAATTTTGGGCTTGATTCTCCACAAATAATCACTTTTAAAGAACTAAAGGGAAGATTTAGGTCATTCTCGCATTTTTTGCCCTTGTCACAAAAACGTCCCCGACAATTATATAATGATAATTTTTCTAGATGTTGATGATATCAATACAGCGAAGAATAGTTGACTCCACACAAACTGATAAAGGAAAAAATGGTTAAATCTTAAATGGCCAACCGTTCAAAAGATGGTCCAAGCAAAGTGACAATAAAAATGAGTGTACACCTCATAAACATGAAAGGAGACATTCAATGGTCAAATTTAAGAATGGTTTCCCTTTTGGATAAGCTTGGGATTGGTTTTGGAATTGATGGGTGGTTGATTTGGGTTCAAATTTTGTGATCTATGTGTCACATTGGCTGTGAAATGTTATCCACTTTGGGGTTTTGATCAGTGTTGGATCTTGTGGCAGTTGTTGGGAGACTCTAGGATTGGTTCTGGGAATGATTGGGGTTTGATTTATATCCAAATTGTGTGATTTATGTGTAATAGCAGTTGTGATTAGATGGTGGGGATCACATTTTTGTGTTAGAATTATTTGACTATGAAATTTTAACCATTTTTGGGGTTTTGATCAATGTAGGATGTCATGGCAGCTGTAGGAGAGTTTAGGATTGGTTTTGGAAATGATGGGTGGTTGATTTGGGTTCAGAATGTGTGAACTGTGTGGATTAGTCGTAGTAATTTAGGTGGTGGGGATCAGATTGACCGTGTTAGGCTTATTTGACTATGAAACGTTATCCAGTTTAAGGTTTTGATCAATTTAGGATCTTGTGGCAGTTGGTAGGAGGCTTTAATTGGACATGATGGGGGTTGTTTTAGCTCCAAATGATGAGAATCATATTGGTTGTGTTAGTCAATATTCGGCAATGTTTGTGACGAAAACTCAACCAAGAGTTAAGTTTATGGACCTATGATATGTTTGCTATTTTGGGCTTTGATTAATGTAGGATTTTATGGGACTTATTAGATTTTAGGTTTGGTTTTGCAAATGATGGGCTGTTGATTTAAATCCCAATGTGTGATCTATATTCATTAGTAGTAGTAATTAAATGGTGGTCCCAATGTGTGATCCATGTTCAGTAGTAGTAGTTTTTTTTTTTTTTTTTAGAGTTTCAAACCTGTGGCGTCCACTCCTGATGATAACTTTTTATCATCAGACCAAAACACCAATCAGTTTTTTGTGTAGGCGAGGATTGAACCCCAAATCTCTTATACAACCATCAAAGACTTTACAAGTTGAGCTATCTGGAACTCATAGTAGTAGTAGTTATTAAATTGCTGTGTTAGGGATTATTTAATGAAAATTGATAGGGTTGGAATCTAAGCATCGACTCCTTTTTATTAATACTGGTGAGATAAACAGCCAACAAATTCTGAATTCAAGACCATACTACAAAACAAAACAAAAAAAAAAAAAAAAAAAGTGGGCTATAGCTATAGATCCTAAAAACATGGCTATAAGTCAATTCGGTCTATAACGGCATTTTCTATAGCCACATTTTTAGCCGTTGCCTAAAACCTGTAACTATAGGTCTGATAGGTCCATAGGTATTATTTCAGCCGTGTTTTTAAGCCGCAGCTATAGGGTGTACATTAGCCACGTTTATTAAACATGGCTCTAGATCCTCAGCCCACAACCACATTTTGAAAATACAGCTATGGGGTTTTTATTTATTTGTTTGAATTGTCTGTAGCCACGTTTTTAAAACGCGACTATAGATCCTCAGCCTACAGCCTCATTTTGAAAACACGGCTATAGAATTTTTTTAATATGTTTTACAAACGCGACAATAGGTTTTACAAATGTGACTATAAAATCATCAACCTTTCAATATTTACCCTTTCAAAGAAGGCATTCCATTGTTTATTTTCACAACAACAAAAAAGACTACTACTCAAAATACTTAAACTCACTCTTCAACAACAATAACAGGTTTATCACAATCAACTTGCAATACTAGTAGAGAATCAAATTATTTTCCCTTTACAGAATTACCAATACAGCAAGTCACATATTCTAGTGGTTTATTTCTTTTCTTGGCTTTCACAGTTCTCCAATGTTCATGCAGTCCACACCCACCTTGTATTCCTTTCCACCAATAGTCCACACCCACCTTTTATTCCTTTCCCCACGCACATGCAATTTTTTTTTTTTTTTAAACTTCCAAGTGGTGGTGACTACACTGACTGTCAATCTCAACATTCCTTTCTTTTGATATTATTCATTGATTTTCAGAGCCTTGACATTACCAAGCAAACACTAACTCTAAATTTATTTAGAAAACAAAATAGAATAAGCACTAACCCATACACAATAAGTATAAGCACAGTATGAATGATGAGATACAAGGGGGTTTCCTAACAATCAGTGTTCTATTTCATAATTTTTTTTTTTTTTTGATAAATAACGCAATTCATTGAAAAGAAAAAAAAACACAACATATACAGGACTTATACTAGAGACCATCAATCATGGTGTAGAGTACAATGATCAATGAAATCATATAAATTATAACAATTTGTTTCACAATCCCCATTGTTTGTAGTCTAGGTCGTCCCAGACTACATGTGGAACTCGCAAAAGTAGGAGGCAAAATGGCCAGCCATTATAGTTATATTTGCATATATCTAAAGAGGCCAAAGACTGCAATGCAGCCAGCAAGGTTAGAACTAAGTAAGATTTCATCTTCTTCCAAATAAGTTTTATAATTAACTAAGTTGATTTTTTTTAATAGTAATTTTCTGTCTTACTGGCAACAATCATATCTAGCAAGTAGCAACAAAAGGATGCCCCGTGTTGGTAAATAAAAAATGGTTAACCCAAGTTCAATTAGTTGTCAAAATTTCCCAGTATAGTTGTTATTCAGCGTTGTGGGTCAAGAAGAAAAGCTGTCCATGTAGTTTTTATGTTTGGATTCTTTGGAATAGTTTTTGGAGTAGTTTTTAGAAGTATAATTTATAGGAATCTTTTTAAAAATGAAATATTATGTTAATGGAAAGTTACATGTTGCATTTATACAAACCTTAATGAATGAAGTTTCCTTTCATAAACTGTTTAGGGGAAGTGTCATTTTAGAAAACCACAAGGAGGTTGGTGTTAGAGTCTAATCAACTAAGGGCCAACTATAGGGATGTAAAAATGTGAAAAGTAATTATTTTTACCAACATATTTTAGAAGAGATTTCAAATTAAAACTTATAATATAAAATTAAAAACTGAATTTTATGAACTATTATAAATTAGAGATAGACTTCCTGAAGACCATAAAAAGGGAAGAACTTGAAATCAAATAATTCAGTACTAATGCTTGGTTGTTGTATGGACTATAGAGTCCTTTAGGAAAGAATCACTTTAGGAGTACCATTTGCTTGGCTTTCACTTTTTATCTGTACAATAGCAGGTGTATTATATATATATATATATATATATATATATATATATATATATATATATATATATTTGTTATGACCTTATTTTCACACATTCTAAGCTCTGAAGTTGAGAATCTCATGTTTAATACTGTATAAGTTTACTACTGTATAAAGCAACTTTTACAAGCAGCCTGGATAAGGTAGACCTTCATTTCAAGAAGGTAAGCTTATTTATATATATATATATATATATATATATATATATATATGCTTTTTTAGTTCTTTTACATGGACTACTTTCTAATGTGTTTTAACTATTAGAGTAGGCAGGATATTGGCAAGCGAAAGGTACTTGGACAAGCGGTTCAGTTTCAGTTGACTTTCATAAAATCCAGGTCTATAAATATTTGCCTTGGAAGCTCCATCAGAGAACTTTTCTTGTACTACACCTCCTGGAATATATGCAGTTTAAGCAAACTGTTACAATTGATTGTGACTTCCATGCACAAGAGTCGTCAATTGATGACTCCACATGTTCTCAAACTGTTACAATTGCTGGAGGCTTTGAAATTATTGGATGTTAAGGAAGGGGAGCATGGCCTTTCTGAAGAGGAGTTAGGTGAGAGGGCTGGGTTGAGATCTCAAATACAGAACCTTCTCTCTTTGGAAGAGGTTTCATGGAGACAGAAATCGAGGATGCTTTGCATTAAGGAAGAAGATAACAATACCAAATTTTTCCACAAGATGGCCAATTCTTGGAGAAGGTATAACCATATTAGTATGTTGGAAGTGAATGGGGTTATCTATGAGGACGAATCTGAGATGGCTAACCAAGCTGTACAATTTTATAAAAATTTGTACAAGGAGACAAAGGAGTGGAGGCCTTTTGTGGAAGGATTGGAGTTTGATCAGATAGAGGGGTTGGAGAGGGATTGGCTTGAACGGAGATTTGAACCTATGAAGCACGGGTGCGGGTGTGGGTGCGGGTGCAGGTGCGGGTGCGGCGGGACTTGGCAATTAAAAAATTATTAAAAATATTTTTATTTATATTTTATTTATATTTTTACTATTAAAATATTCTTAAAAAACATATTACTATGCCTTGATTCACAAAATAAAGAAAGAAGAAAGCAAGAAACACAAAACCAAAAAGAAAACACAAAAGAAGCAACAAATATTCAAAATAAAATTAAGGACAAATTTAGGGTTTTTGGGTCTCATTCAGAGCCAATTTTGGCTGTTCCGGCATGATTCAAGGCCGATTTCGGCCTGTTTCGGCCGTTTCAGTCGCCGACCGATACGGGCCGATACTGCCCGATTCTGGCCGAATCAGCACGAATCGGTGACAATTCGGCATGATTCAAGCCGCGTCGACGCGAGTCGGCTGAAAAAAAAAAAAAAAAAAAAAAAAAAAAAAAAACCACGTGGCAGATGCGGCCCGACGCGTGAGCAGCGGCGTCCCTCGCGCGTCGCCGTGTTGGATGTGGGTGCGGCACCTCCGGCACCGCGTCCATGCATCCTAGGTTTGAACAGGAGGAGGTCCTTCGAGTTGTCAAAGAGATGGAAGGAGATAAAACTCTAGGTCTTGATGGTTTCTCTTTGGATTTTTATCACCATTGTTGGGGAGTTGTGAAAAGAGATATCTTAGCTGTGTTTGAAGAGTTTTATCAACACAGTAAGTTTGAAAAATCTCTTAATGCAACTTTCATAGCCTTAATCCCTAAGAAGAATGGTGCTTTCAATATTCGAGATTTTAGACCTATTAGTTTGGTGGGGAGTGTCTACAAGATTTTGGCCAAGGTGTTGGCAAACTGCATGAAAGAGGTTTTGGATCAGTTGATATCTGAGTCTCAGAACAGTTTTGTGGGTGGTAGACAGATTCTTGATTCAGTTCTCATTGCTAATGAGTGTGTTGATAGTAGGGTGAAAAGTAAGCTTCCGGGGGTTATCTGTAAATTAGATATTGAGAAAGTTTATGATCATGTGAACTGGGAGGCCCTTCTTAATTTTTTGAAGAAAATGGGATTTGGGGTGAGGTGGTGTAGGTAGATCCGCACATGCATATCTACAACCCAATTCTCTGTATTGTTTAATGGGTCTCTAGCTGATTTTTTTGGGAGTTCAAGGGGATTGAGACAAGGGGACCCGCTTTCGCCAATGTTGTTTCTGGTTATGATGGAGGTTATCAGTAAGATGATGAAAAGAGCTGAAGAGGCTGGTTTGTTTCGAGGCTTTAGGGCCGACGATGGGCGGGGGGGGGGGGGGGGGGGGAGGGGTATGTGTATTGCATCTTTTGTTTGCGGATGATACGATTCTGTTTTGCGATGCTGATGAGGAGCAGATTCTTCATATTCGGATGCTTTTTCTTTGTTTCCAGGCAGTGACAGGTTTAAATGTTAATGCGCTGAAAAGTGAGATGGTTCCCATTGGGGAGGTTCCTAATGTCCATGTCCTAGCAGAGATTTTGGGATGCCGGATTGGGTCTTTGCCTATGACCTATCTTGGTATTCCTTTGGGGGCATCCTACAAGTCCCTTACTATTTGGAATCCTATCTTGGAAAATTTTGAGCGTAAGTTGGCCGGTTGGAAGAAGATGTGTTTGTCAAAAGGTGAAAGACTAACGTTACTTAAAAGCACTTTATCTAGTCTCCCCACTTATTATTTGTCTCTTTTTACCATCCCTACGCATGTGGCCAATAAAATTGAGAGGTTGCAAAGGGATTCCTTGTGGGGGGACTCCAAGTTTCATTTGGTGGGATGGGACAAGGTGTGTGAACCTTTGAAAAATGGTGGATTAGGAGTAAGGAAATTAACTACTTTTAATAAAGCTTTACTAGGGAAGTGGTTATGGCGGTTTGGAATTGAGGAGACAAGATTTTGGAGAAGGGTTATAGCCATTAAGTTTGGGGAAGAATGGGGGGGATGGAAGTCCAAGCTAGGTAAAAGGGAGCATGGTGTGGCTTGTGAAGAAGTATCCGCATGGGATGGGAGGATTTTAGCAAGAATACTCTCTTTGAGGTAGGGGTGGGGGATAGAGTGAAGCTTTGGACTAATCAATTGTGTGGGGAGTCTCCATTTCAACTATCTTTTCCGAGCGTGTATGAGATTGCATCCAATAAAGAGGCATTGGTGGCCTCTTTTCTTGAACGGTTGGGGATTGAGGAGCGGAGAAGTTGGAATGTTCATTTTATTTGGAGACTAAATGATTGGGAAATGGGTGGGGTGAATGATTTTCTTCGTACCTTGGGTTCTAATCTTCCTCCTACTGAGAATGGAAATCGTATTCGATGAAAGTTGACAAAGAATGGAGACTTTGATATTCGTTCATTTTACAATAAGTTGAAAAGCCCCTAGCCCATTATTTTTCCTTAGAAAGGTGTTTGGAAGGTTAAGGCACCTCGGCGTGTTTCCTTCTTTGTGTGGACTACTATATGGGATAGGATCTTTACAGGGGATAATTTGAGGGGTAGAGGGTTAGATTTTGTTGATTGGTGTATCATGTGCCGCAGTAATGAGGAGAGGGCGGATTATTTGTTACTACATTGTGGAAAGGCTTCTCGACTATGGAGTTTGTTATTTAGATCCTTTGGGTTTTCTTGGGTCTTGCCTAGATCAGTTACAGATACTCTATTCAGTTGGTGGAATTGGCCTGGAAAGTATTTGTCTAGCATTTGGAATTTAGCTCCTTTATGCTTGATGTGGTGTCTCTAGAGAGAGCGCAATAAGAGGACGTTCGAGGACATGGAAAGTTCGGATGACCAGCTATTGGCCTATTTTAGTGGCACTCTGTTTGATTGGTCTAGGGCTTGGGGACTCACCTCTAGTGATTCTCTCCCTATTTTCCTTAGCCCTCTCCTGTGTACTTAGTTTTTTTTCCTTTCCTTTCCTTTTTACTCTTTCTTTTCCCTATGTATTTTTCTCTCTACCTTATGTTTATCTGCATAAGGTAGTGTTCCTAAATATTTATCTTTTTTACCTATAAAAAAAAAAAAGTCACAATCTTTTGTGATCTAGCTAATGTAAACGTGAAATTTTGTAGCTAAATGGTGCAGACTTATATAATTAATTTGATGCCCAGCAAAAAAAAGAAAAAAGAAAAAAGAAAAAGGAAACAAAGAACAATAAGAGGGAGAGACATTCGTTGGTTGACTGTTAGATATATGGAAGAAATATCTGATCAAGCAATCAGCACATGGTTGATAACATTATGTGATTATTTGGTTTTCATTTTCTTGAACCTTCGGATTAAGTTTCCAGCTTATGGTTTAAAAGCAACTGTCATATTCGTGATCTAGTTTCCGGATTAAGTTTCTCAGGCTTATATGCCATGCAAATAAACTTTATCCGGTGTCCTTAGTTATGTCATATCTTGTATTCCTAATGTTATAGAGCATCTTCTTCATCCTTTAGTGTTCACTTGATAATTAGATAAATTAGCCATCATATCTATCAGAGCCTTTTCTGTTTCTCTATAGAAATAATTCACAATTTCCACTGCCATCTGAAACCTAACTGATAGAAGGAACATGCAATGGAAACAAAAGCTGCAAACTAGGGGATAAAGTCATTTTTAATTTGGAAATCCACATCATTCTGACTTCACTGATGATAATCATCAAGTAAGATGCCACAAAATGAGGAAAAAAGGCAGGTGCACACATTGATAATCCTTTGTCCCCATAACCTTCTTAATCCTTTATAGGTAAATCTAGTTACAAAAGTTTATGAAGACTTTGTAAAACAACTAAAAACAAAGCTATCAGTAGAAATAGAAAGCAAACATAGGCAACAGGCTTGATCAGTACATACCTAGGGCAAATGTGACACAAGTCGTCAAGGATAATTCTTTTTGTTCTCGTAAAATATATGTCAACAGCGCAGCGGTACCACCACCATGTGAATGCCCAACAATCTGAAAATGACAAAATGAAAAACTAAGGCAAAAAAAAATTATATATATGAAAGCATATATTGCATGAACTAATTCAGTACAGTAATTTAAATTTCAAAACTGACTGGATGATGACATAGCATGGTAGAGAGTAACAAAGAATTAGAGGTTTATATCTTAGGGAAAGGATCCTCTCCCATCTAGCTAAAAATTGGAAGGAATTGGAGGATATAAATGGAGTGGATCTTATCCCTATATGTTACAGAGAAGATCTAGCAAAGCAAAGTACCTGCAAATATCATATCCTAGCAAAGCAATGTAGTTTGTATCAGAGTGTTAAATTTATCTCATGTATTGAAATTCAATGCCCCTGTTCGTAATTTGTAATTATGGTCCTCCTGTTGATTACGATTAATTGTTGCTACTTGTTCCAATTGTTAAACTCCATATTTCCCATTTGCTATCAACTTGAACAAGAGCATTTCTAGTTGAATCTGTAGCTCACAAACTAAACTTGAGCCTTTTCTTGAGATTTCCTTGTGACTTGAGATTTGCAATTCTACAGTCTTTCATCTCATATTAAGGAGATTAATTTTATATAAAGAACAGAATTTCTGAGGATCTAGTCTTTTGCTTCAGGCTCAAGGTGAAGTTGTCACTGGCACCAATGTCTTTTTTTTGATATGTAATAACAAACTTTATTGATAATAAAAGTACATTGAATTTACGATAGTAAACTCACAGCACTGAAAAGAATACAAACCAATCAAAAAGAAAGACTAACAAAATTAAGTAATTCAAATAAAGAATGACAATGCGTAAATCCCAAAAAACGGGACCACTCAAACAAAGTCCTAAGTAGCAAAGACTTCACACAGTCTACAAGTCTCTCAATTTTCTCAAAAGTTTGGGCATTGCGCTCCTTCCAAATTAACCACATAAGACATACTGGAACCATATTCCACACTTTTGAAGTGTGACGCCCCAACCAATTCCACCATGCAGAGAAAAGAGAAACAACATTCTTCGGCATCACCCACTGAACCCCAAACAAACGAAGGACTTCACTCCACAAGGTATGAGCATACTTACAATGGATCAATAAGTGATCCACAGTTTCCTCTTCACATCAACAAAGGCAGCACCAATTAACAAGAGGTAAATTCTTCTTAACGAGGTTGTCTATAGTAAGAATCTCACCCTTAGCAGCTGTCCATAAGAAGAAAGCCACCCTTTTAGGTACCTTAACACACCAAATCCTCTTCCAAGGAAAAGACACCAATGGGGCTGCTAGCAATGAAAACTAGAAAGAGCGCACATCAAAACCACCACTACGATTAAATTGCCATATCATGGTATCATCACCCCCTCTAGGTAACTTGGATGAGATATGCACAAAAAAATCATAAAAGATCCCTGTCTCCCAATCTTGAAAAGCATGATGGAAGCGTAAGTTCTAGCTTCTACCACCCTCATCCATAGCAAACTCAACCATATCAAAAATTGTAGCTGCCTTATCCACAGCAATAGCAAACATTGCTAGATATAAATCTTTCAAGGCAGTAGGGCTACTCCAAAGGTCATACCAGAATCTGATACGAAAACCCTCACCCGCCGCATACAACACATGACCAAAGAAGCTCTCAGCCCACTTCCTAATGTTCTTCCACATACCACATCCATGCGTTCCTCTAACAACTCTAGTACACCATCCCCCACTGGCCTCCCCATATTTGGAAGCTATAACTTGCCTCCATAAACTTGTGACCTCATTCCCAAATCGCCATAGCCACTTCCCAAGCAAAGCTTGGTTAAACAGCTCAATCTTCCGAATCCCCAAGCCTTAACTGGCCACACAACTTTCTCCCAAGCAACAAGTGATAATTTAAAAAACATCATTAGATCTCCCCCAAAGGAAATTCCTCTGAATCCTCTCTAATCTATCTACCACATGTTGTGGAAT
This sequence comes from Castanea sativa, assembly GCF_040712315.1. Lineage (NCBI taxonomy): Eukaryota > Viridiplantae > Streptophyta > Magnoliopsida > Fagales > Fagaceae > Castanea > Castanea sativa. Next base: position 10,127,993 of record NC_134017.1, read on the forward strand.
AGTGAACAAAGATAAAAAATAAGTAGAGAGACTTGATAAGGTACTCTTCAATAAAGTAAGTCTACCCCCTTTTGACAAATATAACTGCTTCCAACCTGCGAGCTTTTTTTTCCATCCGTTCAATGATAGGGTTCCATATTGAGGAATCCTTATAATGTGCCCCCAAATGCATACCCAAATAAGACATGGGTAAACATCCTACCTTACAACATAAAATACAAGATAAGGCATCCAAATTCCCAATTTCACCAACCGGCACAATCTCACTCTTACTAACATTTACTTTCAATCTTGTGATAGCTTCAAAGAAAATTAAAACCATACGAATATGTAATAATTGTTCCTCGGATGCATCACAAAAGAGAATAGTATCATCAGCAAACAAAAGGTGAGAGATATGCAAACCTCCACTTGTATTGGGACTTGCTTGGAATCCACTGAGAAAGCCTCCATCTTTTGTCCTTTTCAACAACCTACTCAACACCTCCATTACCAATAAGAATAGGAGTAGAGATAAAGGATCCCCTTGGCGAAGACCACGAGAGTTGCCAAAGAAGCCAGCTGGAGACCCATTAATAAGCACTGAAAAACGGGCAGTAGAAATACACATCTTCATCCATCTCCCCCACTTCTCCCCAAAACCCATTCTCTCCATAAGGTAAAATAAGTCACTTCAACTCACATGATCATAAGCTTTCTCAGTATCCAATTTAATATTCACACCCGAAATACCACTCTTCAATCTAATGTCCAAGCATTCATTTGCGATAAGAACAGAGTCAAGAAGCTGTCTTCTTCTTGTAAGGAGTTTCCACAAATTCCTAAACCTGTGAGAACAAAGAATATAGAGAAAAACACACGCCAAAGAAAAAGTAATCACACGCACAAGACAATATTTACATGGTTCGGTAATTTGCCTCCCAACTGTTTGGCAAAGAAGCTAAAACGATCAGTGCATGGATCTCATCATCAAAATCAATTTCTACAGACGACAATTGATTTGTGATAGTGTAGAATTCATTCAGATGTTGTGCTACTGATGCGTTCTCTGCCATCTTCAGATTGAATAGTTTCTTCATCAAATGCACCTTGTTGTTTGCTGACGGCTTTTCATACATATGAGACAAAGCCTTCATCAGATCTACTGTAGTCTTCTCCTTTACAACATTGTGTGCAACAAACCTAGACAACATTAACCTGATACCCCCAACAAAAGAATTCTGGGAGTTGGAAATAAGTTTATCCAAAACACAACGTAGTCTATGTGCCAAGATCTTTGAAAGTAGCTTGTACAAACTACCCACAAGGCTAACAAGGCAAAAATCTCTAATATTGACTACACTAAGCTTCTTGGATATCAAACACAAAAAGGTGGCATTGAGAGATTTTTCAAAGATACATTCTTTGTGGAAGTCTGCAAAACAAGCCAAGATCTCCTTCTCAAGAACACACCAGCAATTTTGAAATAAAGTCATATTAAAGTCATCTGGACCGGGAGCCTTATCACCCTTAGCCTCCCATAGGGCTGCAATGATCTCCTTCTCAAACTCCCTTTCTAAAGTAAGCCTCTCGGTTTCATCCAGATTTGAAAACTCTAAACCATCAATAGTGGGCCTCCAAGATTCGGTCTCCTAGTACAAAGACTTATAAAAACCCACCACTTGATCCTGAATTGCAAACTCATCCTCATACAAAATGCCCTCAACCTCCACAGCTCTCATAGTATTTGTACGTCTATGAGACTTAGCAAGCCTATGAAAAAACCCAATATTATTATTCCCTTCTTTTAAGTACAAAGCCTTCGATTTCTGCCTCCAAGAAATCTCCTCCAAAGAAGCTAAATACTCAATATCAGCCTTTATCTCAGCTCTTCTTGCACTATCTGCCGGTGACAAAGATTGCATCCCTTCTCTCAAATCTAAGTCCAAAAGCTCAAACAGCAAGCATTTTTTCCTAAAAGACACATCACCAAATACATGTTTATTTTAATGTTTCAAATCTCCATTAAGAGCCTACGATTTGCAAGCTAGAACATAACTAGGAGACCCACAAAATGGTATCCGTTCCACCAACCTCACACTAGATCCACAAATCCCTCCACCTTAAGCCACATATTCTCAAATTTGAAAGAAGTCTTTCCCCTCAACATTCCACCTGCCTCCACTAGAAGAGGACAGTGGTCCAAAATCACTTGAGGAAGAGGCCTTTGAGTCACATCCAAAAAGTGATCCTCCCAATCAGTGGATACCAACACTTTATCAATTCTAGACATAGAAGGGTTCTCTGAGTCATGAAACCATGTATACTCTCCCCCCACCAAAGGTATATCAACCAAAAAATTCCTCTCAATAAAGTCTGAGAATTGAACATGGCTGGACTAAAAGAAGTGCAACCAAGACGCTCTACTCTATGATGCACGGACATGGACACAGACACGGACATAGATACGGCAATGGCAATTTTTGAAAAATTAGGACACGACACGGCATGGACACGGCAATTAAATAATTAATTAAATTTTATATTTAGGCATATTTTTAAATATTTTTAGACATAAAATACGTTTATATCTAGAATTTAAATTATGTATGAACTACAAATAAGTAAACTAACACCCAAAGTAGTACAATAATACACATAAAATGTTTAGAGTACAAACCAAAAGTTTAAATAGGCTACATTCAATATCAAACAAAAAACATAAAAGGAAATAAGCAGGACACACAAAAACAAGCTTTAGTAAAATCACCTACAATATTTAACTTTAATAAATAAATAAAACTATAACAGGACACACAAAAACAAAAATCACTAAATTCATAATTAACATTATAATTTATAAGGCAAGGTTGAGTAAAGAAGAAAAAAAAAAAATATATATATATATATATATACACACAGTAAAGTATAACACAGTGAGTGGGACTAAAAAAAAAAAGCTTTGGGTGTTATAAATATAACACGCCACAATACACCAAACCAAAGGTCCAAAGCAGTCAGCAGATAAAAGAAAGAAAAAAGAAAAAAAGAAAAAAAGAAATCGCGAAACAGAAAGAGAGAAGAGAAGAAGCTCGGACCTGTCCACGCCAAGAGAGAGAGAGACATCGGAAGGAACAGAGGGAGAGAGGGAGCTTGCCGACTCACCGATCGACTCGATGTAGCTCCGGCGAGGGATAGAGGGCAGAGGGAAATCAAAGGTTGGGCTGTGTGGGTTTTTGTTTTTTTTTTTTTTCCATTGCTGGCGTGTCCACCGCGTTGGCGCCGTGTCAGAGAAGTGAAAAAAAAAAAAAAAAAAAAAAAAAAAAAAAACGACACTGCTCGAACACTGGTGTCCTGCGAGTCTTACCGGTACGTTGGCAAAAATGCCGTGTCGGTGCAACCTAGGCTCTACTAGATATCTGATGATATTAAAATCACCAAAAACACGCCAAACTACACTCCACCTCCTTCTCACACTATCAAGTTTAGTCCACAAAGCATCCCTAAGACCATCAGCATTCAGACCATACACCCCTGTACATATCCAAGCAAAACCGTTTGCCACACCCTCTTACAAAATAGAAGCAGAAAAGCACCCAACCAGACAATCCATTTTTTTATATACCCTCGTGTCCCATGCCAAAATAACCCCCCTGCTGTATGAATGGCATCCAAAGCTACCCAATCAATAAAAGGGCTACTCCAAAGACTTTTCACAACAGCAGAATTAACAGAATCCAATTTAGTTTCTTGGAAACACACTACATCACACTTCCACTCCTTGAGTAAATTCTTCACCGTATCCCTCTTTTGAGGATTGTTTAATCCTCTCACATTCCAAGATAAGATTTTCAAATTCATGGACAACGAACTGAACCCATCCCACAAAAATTCTCAATCCCTTTAGTTTGTCGACCAGATTGCCCCTCATAGTTGACTGAAGAAACTAAATTCCTCAATTTCATCATTCCTTTTTTAGTTGAAGAGGTATTGTGGTGAAGACTACCTACCGTAGCTTGATTTTCCCACACCTTCTCAAGCTTTTGAAAGAAGGCAATGCACTGCTGCTCACATGAATCAATAGGAAATCCCACAAATTTACTAAAGCCTTTAATCTTTCTCTTCACCCGCACTGAAGGTTCCAGATCCTCCCCCACAAGAAAATCATCCAGTGTAGCCTCTGATACTATTTCCAAACCCCCATGAGGATCCCACTTAGCCAGAGGTACACAATCCAAAGCATTCCTACCCTCCTCATCCTTACCAGACCTCGTGGGGTTGACCCAATCCAACAACAAAAGTTCATCTTCCTAAGAATTAAAACCCAGCTCAGAAAGAGGAGAGAAACAATTTTTACCCAGCAGCTTATGGTGGCGGATCATATCAGAGAATTCAAAAACTGAAAGAGATGGGGAAGCAACGGGCTCAGCGTTGACAGACTGCCCATCAGAGTTTAGAACAGCCCCGGAGTTTGGGAAGTCCTCCGCTGGACTATCGACGACAAGCACAGTGTCACCCAAACAACCCACCTCAGCCCCGCTTGATTTAGGGCCCACCGAAAGACCACCGACAGCCCCAACCTCATCACCATACCCATCAGACCTTGGAAGGACTCCACCCATCTCGCTGAAACCTAGAAACACCATCAGAAGCTTCTCGGCTGAGCCATGGGGGTCCAGTCCTTCACTACACTAGGATCCCGCCGAAGAATCGCGAGTCAAAATCTCATCCACACACCCATCGACCCTTGGGAGGTCCTTACCCAACTAGTCGGTGCTCGGTGACAGCTTCAGAACCTTCTCAGTTGAGGCATGTGACCCCGACCCTTCGCCCACCTCCCATGAACTTCTTTCAGTCAACCTTTCCAGATTTTTAATAAACTCATTTTGGGCTTTAGTTGGTTTAGCCCGCTAAGCTTGATCAAATATTACTGGGCCCAACTTAGCTCCTATTGGTTTGACAAAAGTACTCCAGCGGACCTTACGTTGTGTATTCCCATCAAAAGCAGCAGTAATTTTTATGGAGAAGTGGGCCTGGGTCCATTTGGCAGAAGAGCCACGTAAGGGGCAACTATTTATGGGATGCTTATTTGAATTTTGAAGAAAGTCAAATCCCCCCAAAACTCTCCTTCTGATTTGAATTCCCATGAATATTTGGAAACTGATTCTCCAGACATAACTCCCTTCCTGATTTCACGTCTCCATTAAGATTTTTCCAAACTTGATTCCTTGAATTTCTGGTGGATTTTTCTAGCCCACCACCGCCAGCAACCGCCTCCTTCCCCATCCTAGAAGCTGATTTTCCCAAAAAGAATTCACGTAGCTTCATTTCAAGGAAAGCCCAACCACCCTTATTCCTCCCTTCCGGGACACAAACAACCACGTCTTGGCCCATTATGATACTCAGAGATTTCAACAAAAAGACCACTCTTGTTCAACCTACTAGAAAACTCCAAGATTTTATATTGCTCATGAAACCGTTTGAAAGAGTGTTTCTTGCTAAAGTCCCACCAGCATAGCTCTACCAAACAAGCAATGGTCCAATTTAACCCCGATCTACCAACCCGGATAGAGCCATGATGCCTACCCCTTTTTTCAGTAATGGCATAAGCATCCATACGTCCCCCATCAAAAGCCAAGAGAAATGACTTTGAATCAATACGAAAAGAAAAAGAGTGTTTCACCTCTGGTACCCCTGGTTTGGCTGAAAAAGGCTTGGGAGTGGGTTTTGGCGAGTGCTGTGTAGGCTTGGGATTTAAGGGTAAGGAGGTCTAGGTTTGGGTATAATGAGGAATGTACTGACTGAACTGAATTGGCCAATAGAAGGGTTGTGTGAGAGGGCAAGGATATGGGGGAAGGACTTGTTGTGGAGTAGGTAAAAAATTTTGGGAGGCAAGCGGTAGAATTGGATATGTCACCGGTGGAGGCTGGGTTGGCTGGGAAGGAGAGAGATGGTAGTGGTTGTGGTGGAGGGAAGGGGTAAGGTGGAGGGGGATAGTTGGCGGAGGGAGGGGGGAGGGGGTGAGTCATTTATTAATTACTAATTGAACAACACCATAAAGTAGGATAGAAATACAAAGGAAAAAAAAATCATAACCTAACCACCAAGACAAGAGAAGAAGGAAACCTACTGGCACCAATGTCTAGTAGTACTAGTTCTTGAATCAACACCTGAAGTTGTTGATTTTAATTTCGATTTATCCAGCTTATTAAGATATAAAATTTACATCTAATCAATAATTTCTTATGTATTTGGTCTGGGAGATGAGTGTGGTTATCATACCTTCCTTTGATTGAGCTCATTATATCGATGCATTTGGATGGATTGCTTTTCTGTGACTTCTATGAGTTCACTATTGTTGTGACATTATTTAAAGCATATTGGGAAACATGTCTTCTATACTGGACGGTTCTTTTCTCCCCCCACCCCCCTCCCAATCCTCCTTTCTTAATCTTTGGATCTTCTCTAATTTCTGCTATTGTCCCCTTAGAAATATTTCTTTAACTAAGTCAGATCACTTACCTTGTGTTTGGATGAAGTAATTGATATTTACAAGGAAAATCTAAAATGAATGGATTTATAATCTCATCATTTAAAATCCCATCAATTATTAATTACACTGTTTTGTCTTATTAAAAAACATAATAATTTCCATTGTTTGGATTTAAGTTGGAAATTCCATTTATCTAAATCCACACAAATTGAGAAACATCCATAGTTGATTAGAAACTCATCCCATCTACCATCAAGCTAATCAGACTTTAAAAATCATTTTTAAAATTTTCAAATCAAGCTTAATCTTTAGAATGATTAAATCTTAAAGCATTCCACACAAATATATACTAAAGCAATATATCCACACCGATAGGACCATTGTCTATAAAAGGAGGATACAGTACCATTAAGTATATAAAAGAAGTAATGTGACAATACAATTCAAGGCCTCCAAATTGCCTGGTTAAACTTGACGGAGTAGGAGCTATGGTGGGTTTGTCCTGCCTTAAGTTCTTGAATCTAGAAACTACTTTGCTGGTGGGGTATTCAGTCTTATTTAGAACGACTCACTCTCTCCCTCTCTCTAAAACTCTTATCTTTAAACCTCCTTTTCACCCATGTAATCAATTTCTAAATTGAAGAGATGGGTCAACAAGCTCACTGCATTTGTTCTATCTGTGGTGGAAATAGATGCAATTGGACAAACGAGTGAACAACAACCTGAGAAAGAACTTGAGATGTACTCAAGCTGACCCATGATAGGGTCAAAGTTGATCTTGTTGTTTAGATGTATTGGGGTGAAATCTGATCTATGAGGAATTTTTTGCTGATGCATTGGACATTTTAGCATTGGTAGAGAGGGGAGAGGTTAGGGGGATAGCCCCAGAGATTTTTCAACCGTCGTCCTCTTTGATATTTGCTAAGCCTTATTTATAGACCTTTGTAAATAATAGTGATATTTTGAACCTCATGGTAGGTACTTTAAATAATAGTGAAAATTGATTTTATTCGTCATTCTAACTACGCTGTGGCAGGCTACTAGAGAGGATATAACTGCACAAGGTAAGCTTCAGGGAAGGGGTAGTGCGGTACTGTCAATAACATAAGATGCTTGGTAACACGAGATTCCTTCATAGGTTGAACTAGAAAAGATAATATTGAATGTAATATTCACGGAAATACAAGCAGAAACATAAAAAAATAAAAATTAAATTTTTAATAGGAAAACATCAAGAAATTAATTTATGCTTTTTGTCCCTTTATTATCCATCCAAAAAGAAAAGATTAAGATCTACCACAAGATGCCATTTTATTTTATTTTATTTTTTGATAAGTAAGAAAAAACAGTATAAATAAAGCTTCTTTATGCAAAGGAGGACAAAGAAGTCAAAAAGTATGCCATTTTAATTTGTTTGACAGAAAGAAAAGTTATCAGCAGAATTAGCACAATTAAATAGTGATTTATAATATCAAATTATAACTAACAGCACATACCTTAACTTTGTAGTCAGGATATTTATCAAGAGCTTTGAGCAGAAAAAGGAGCGCTAAGCTTTGCAATCCAACGAGCAGCAGCAACCATTACCATTCCACAATGAGCATATGCTAAAACTAAATTGCTTATTCCACGATCATGTAAAACTGAGTGGTGAAAAGGGACCACCGCTCCAGTTGCTGCTGTTAGTGTATCTTTAATGCTATGAGTACCACGAATCAATAGAAGGAAACATTTTGAGTCTTTATCTCATATAATTGCGAAAGCAGGCTTCAAAAGCTGCAATCATTGTTCTGGTAATTAAAACAATATTCAATTTTAATTTTAATTTAAAAACGAAACACATAAGCAAACTAGCAATACATGCTTGATCGCATATATCATGATTAGTAAGAAGACAAAAGGTTCAACAACCACAATAGGAGAAAGCCAAAACCTAAAAGTTGAAATTTGTCAAGTTTAGCACACATCAGAAGTCTCATAAGTTTACAGGAAAAATATGCAAAAATTTAAAAGGCTATTTTTCTCAAGTTTTAAACTCCTTTCTGTTATTTAGCTCAAGGGTTTCTTATTATAGTCTACTATTTTTTATCTCCTCATAAATTGTGGAGCCAGGCATCAACTTATGGCAACCACTCAGTCCTGTGGATAATTGTTTCCCATGCGAAGAGCCCTCTGACACAGTAGCATTCATATGGGAAATAACTAGTCTCAGATGCACTTATAATGTTTAAGGTCCACTTCCAGACAACCTCTCACTGCATCATAGCTGGAATTTTCTATCATCACCAACAGAGTCATGCAGTTTACCTCGTTTTATCTCCTATTACACATTTCTTCATCCAAGCAGAATTAAAATATTTGTATCATCTCTTTTTCTTTTTGGATAAGTAAATAAATTCATTAAAAATAAAAAAGAAAAAGGCACTGCCCAAGTACACAGGCTGTATACAATAGGGAACCAGAAAAAAAAAAAAAAAAAACCCCATTTTCATTTTCTATCAAAATTTTTTCTAAGAAACAACAGCAACTCATGAACAGACCCAACAAAAACTATAAAACCCATTTTCATTCTCGATCAAAGTTTCTTGAAAACCGCAGCTAAACATGAAGTAACAAGAAAACGAGGAAAACAGTCATATTCCTCGGCGTCGCACGGCACGACACGGCGAGTCTCTCTGTTTCTGTATCGAGAAAATTTCAGACTAGGGGCTTTGATTTTGGGGGAGATTTTAAATGACATTTTTAAGTTTTTAATGGGCTGGGCTGGGCTTTGATTTTGGGGGAGATTTTTTAAATGACATTTTCTTACCCAGGCTGTATACAATAGGTCGGCGGCCTCGACGTGCTTCTTGCAGTACTCGACGGCATGGATCGGAGATCGGATGCTCGAGGCGTGAAGAGATCGGAGATCAGATGAGAGTGTTGTCGCGTGGTTTGGTGACTGTTTGGAGAAGCACGAGCGTGACTATAGCAAGAGATTGATGGTGAACAAAAAAATAATGATCAGTTTTTTATTTTATATTTATGCCAATCCTATAGCAGCTACAGGCAAATTCTTTTTTTCCCCTTTTTCCAGATAAGGCCTATGGCCATGTTTTATAAACGCAGCTACTAATATGGTACCTATGGCCATTCCCAGTAAAAATTTATCTTTCCTTATGCTGGAAGACATATTGCATCTTTAATTTTTTGGATAATTACACTTTATCCATTTGTGATTTGCCTCTAATATGATGTGCCTACCCGTGGTTTAAATTTTGATACTTTACCCACTCGTGACTCTCACGGTTACTGTGCCGTAACTCACCTCTCCCTCTGCCATTACTCTAACAGAAATATGTAAAAAACAAAAACCCAAACAAATCAAAACTCACTCACTCCCATCCGGCTTGCTCACCAAACTAAGATCCTACAATGGGCTTCACTTGAGATAACTGGGTTTTGATCGTGTATGCAAACCGAGCCGAGGAAGAAGAAGACACAGTTGCTCCTCTGTTCAGCTGTGGCAGGTAGATTAGAATCACCTAAGACAATGCAATGCGCTTCGCTTCTCTTGAGATAACTAAGTTTTGATCGTGCATGCAAACCGAGCCGAGGAAGAAGGAGACACAGTTGCTCCTCTGTTCAGCTGTGGCAAGTAGATTAGAATCACCTAAGACAATGCAATGCGCTTCGCTTCGCTTGAGATAACTAAGTTTTGATCGTGCATGCAAACCGAGCCGAGGAAGAAGGAGACACAGTTGCTCCTCTATTCAGTTGTTGCAGGTAGATCAGGATTATTACTTTTTAATTTTTGAAACCTAGGGTTTTAAATTGGGTTTTAAAATTCTTTCTTCCAAATTGGGTTTTTGCTTAACCATGGAACTAGTACTGCTTGTGATCTAACTGGTAGTGCTGTGATCGAACTAGTAGTGCTTGTTGAACAACTATGTTTCAATTTCATCAAACTGGTTTTTGCTTCCTAAAGTACAAGTTGTGATCTACCATGGAACTTGTTAAACAACTGGTTTTTGCTTCCTAAAGTACAAGCTTTTTGCTCTATTAAACCTGAGGATTACTATGTTTTACATACTATGAATATGTTCTATGCCAACATATATACTCTGATTTTCAAACCAAATGTGAAAAAAAAGGAATATGCTTGTCATAAAAAAAATAAAAAAAATAAAAAGGGGCAATGCAAATAGGTTCAATTCTAAGCTATGTTTTCTCATGAAATTGGGTTTTTGCTTCTATTCTTCAATGTGGAGCTGCTGGACCATAGTATTGATTATTGTTTTTTTGCTTTCCCTTTCCATGGGTTTGTCTCCCAAAAACAAAACAAAAACTTTTAATAATATTGTCTGTTTTTGTGTTGTGCTTTGTGTGGACCACAGGACCACATGATAGTTTTCCACATGCAAGCCCATCTCATACTTTATTCTATTGTATTTTATATGCAAATGGTTGACTTGACATTCAATTTTGAGATTCATCATGGAGGCCAGTTTGTGTGGAACCCAGATTTGGTATATTTAGGAGGTAGTATTTCTTTTATTGATAATGTTGACTCAGATAAACTTAGTTATTTTGAAATACAAGATATTTGTTCTGATGTGGGGGCAATTAGTACAAGTAAATTTCATTATCTTATTCCTGGAGGTAATTTGGAGCAAGGGTTAAGGCTTATAAATGGAGATGATAATGTAGTTTATATGTGTGAGAGTCATGCTGCATGCCCTACAGATAAGATAACACTATATGTTGAGGGTGGTGAGGAGCCACTTGCAGTTGAACAACCATTTGGTAATGAGGAAGTAGCAAATGATGATGATGTGCATAAGGCACCTCAAAATGTTGATGATGTGCATGAGGTGGGTCAGAATGATGATGATGTGCATGAGATGCATAAGGGAGCTAATGTGGATGCTGAAGGAGATGGTGGACAAGATTTTGATTGGTTGGAGGAAGGGTTTAAAGGGCCAGATTTTGATGATGATGTATTTGGAAATGTAGATGATGGGTCATCTACACGTGATGGAGTTAGTGTCAATGCAGCAGCCCCACATAGGCCCTCTGAGGGAGATGATGGGCCATCTACACATGAGAATCTACCTGTGTATGTAGCCCCACATAGGACTACTGCAGCTGACAATGACCCACCTCTTGAAGATGATATGGAAAGTCTAGTAGGGTTTGATGATGATCAACCAGCACCAACTACTGCAAAAGAACCTGAGTTTAATGTCCAAACTGACATGAGAAAACCAAAGTTAAAGAAAGGAATGAAGTTTCCAAACTCTGAGGTATTTAGGGAGGCATTGAGGGAATATGCTATAAAGAAGCCAGTAGATATCAAGTTCAAGCTGAATGAGAAGAAGAAGATATCAGTTTATTGCATAAATGAATGTGGATGGAGGTGTTATGCATCTCAACTATCTAGGGAGTTGACATTCCAAATAAAAAAATTCAATCCAGAGTGCACCTACCCTAAATCCTTCAAACACAGCCAAATGACTTCAAGTTATGTTGCAAAGAATTTTATGGAGGTGTTTGACAAAAATCTCAATTGGAAAGTGGCTGGTGTTCAACATCATGTGAAGCAAGCACTTGAAATTAACATAAGTTATAGTCAGGTGTATAGGGCAAAAAGGAAAGCTCCTGACTTGATTACTGGGGATGAACAGTTGCAATATGGGAAGGTTAGGGATTATGCAGAGATGATAACATTGAATGATAAAAGAAGTAGGGTTATTTTGCAAATTGAAATGAAAGATGAAAATGCACAGCCCATATTTAAGAGAATGTATATCAGATATAATGCACAAAAAGTTGGTTTTTTGGGAGGCTGTAGACTAATCATTGGTTTAGATGGGTGCCACCTGAAAGGGAGATTTGAGGGGCAAATACTTTCTGCCATAGCTAGAGATGCAAATGATAACATTTTTCCAGTTTTATAATTACATTGGGAATCCGAAGCAACTTAATCTGGTCTTCATCACTGATAGACAAAAGGTATGACCTACAATTGTACTAACATATTTAACCCATATATTTAAAGTTCAATAATACATGCCTCAGTTCATTTTAACATGTTTAACTAACATATTTACTTGATCTGTTTTGTATATGAATTAGGGCCTTATACCTGCAATTGAGATGTTGTTCCCAACTTCTGAGCATAGGTATTGTGTGAAGCATATCTATAATAATTTTAAAGTGGATTATAAGGGCTTGGAGTTGAAGGATGCACTGTGGAGATGTGCTGGAGCCACAACAATCAGGGAGTTTAAGAGAAGAATGCAGGAACTGAAGGATTTGGATGTCAAGGCATGGGAGTATCTTGCTGACATCAACCGTGCACAATGGTCTAAGTCTCACTTTAGTAGTAGAGCTTTGTGTGACTATTCAGCTAATAACTTGAGTGAGTCTTTTAATGCCATGATCTTAGAAGCTAGGGATAAGCCAGTTTTAGCAATGTTGGAGTGGATCAGAGTTAGGCTTATGACCAAACAATACAAAAAGATGAAAGATATAGCAAAATACATAAGAAAGCTGTGTCCTATTCTTCAAGACAAATTAGAGAAGTTAAAACATGAATCTATACCTTTCAGTGCTACTCCAGCAGGCAGCTTCATGTATGAGGTTGATAATGGTCGTGAGAGATACGTGGTTGACTTGGCTAGGAAAGCATGCAGCTGTAGGATTTGGGATTTAACAGGACTTCCTTGCAAACATGGGATCTCTGCTATTGTTAAGAACCTGCAGAAAGTGGAGAACTATGTGCATCCTTGTTACTTGAAAGAGACATTTGTTAAAACTAACAAAGAGATAATACAGCCAATGTCTGGCCAAACTGAGTGGGTTGAGACTAACCAACCTACTCCTGTTGCTCCTCATGTGTATAAACCACCTAGCAAACCACCAAAGCAAAGAAAAAGAGATCCTGGAGAGCCAAGGAGCCCTTATAGAGTTTCTAGGATGAACAAGACAATCAAGTGTGGGAAGTGCTAGAAAGAAGGACATAATGCAAGAGGGTGCAAGGCAGACATCACTAGTGAAACTCCATAGCAGAAAAGAGATAGACTTACTAAATCAAAAGTCGTAAGTATTTCCATGCTTTGAACTATATTCATTTCCTCAAGTATTTCATGTGTATGTAACTTATACAACCCTCTTTGTAGGCACAAGGCAGTAAATCTACAAAAACAAAGCAAACTGCAACACCTCAAACTGCATCTCAGCCACCAAGTACTAGATCTCAGCCTGCATATAGAGCTTTTGGTCAAACTGCATCTTAACCTGCACCAAACAATAGATCTGAGGCAGCAACTCAACCTCCAACTAGATCTAGGGCAAACTAGTTCTCTTCATCCTTAATTAATCATGCTCAAAAAGATCTTCCAGTCACTATTTATGAAAGTGGTATGTAACCTGCATCATTACCTCTTAGAAGGAAGGATAATCCCAACTAAAATAGCAAAGGTATTAACTTTAACTTTAACTAAAACAAGTTCCCTCACAGTACAAGTACAAGATAAAGAGACTTAGGTTCATGCAGCCCCACATTGATGAAGGAAAGGTCCAGCAATCCCACATTAATGAATACAAAAACAAACAAAAAAACAAAACATAGATTTGCATTTAAATTGTCCTTGCAACAACCCAATTTCGAATTTTTTTTTTAAACCCTAGGTTTCAAAAAATCAGATGAACAGAGCATATGAAAGTAAAAAACCAAAACTTGAAGCTCACCTAAGCAACAGATGAACCCATAATCAAAGCTCTTTCTTCCTCGGGTTACTTGCACGATCAAAGCCCAGATGGTTCTCGGTCTAGAGTCTCAAGCGAAGCGCATTGCATTGTGTAGGATCTTCGTTTGGTGAGCAAGTTGGGTTGGATGGGAGTGAGTGTGTTTTGATCTATTTGGGCTTTTGTTTTTTACATATTCTATGTTAGAGTAACGGCTGAGGGAGAGGTGGGTTATGGCACAGTAACGGTGGGAATCACAGGTGGGTAAAGTGTTAAAATTTAAACCACGGGTAGGCACATCAAATTAAAGGCAAACCACTGGTGAATAAAGTGTAATTATCCCTTAATTTTTCTCCAAAAAATAGAGATGCTTCATCTATCATGTATAATTAAAAAAATAATTAGTAGAAATTTCAACCCAAAAACCAAATCCACGATTATCAACGTGAGTCTAACATACCTAATAAAAATTTATTGTTCCCTGGGCTGGAAGACATAGGTTGCATCTTTGATTTTTCTCCAAAAAAATAGAGATGTTTTATCTGCCATGTATAATAAAAAAAAATAATTAGTAGAAATTTCAACCCAAAAACCCAACCCCCGATTATCAACGTGAGTCTCTTTTTTTTCAAAGTTAGTCTTTTTTCTTTTTTCTTTTTTGTTGAGTCCTATCATGATTTTTGTTTTTATATAGATTATCAACATTTAAGATAGAGTTTCACTCATTTTTAAGTTTTTATTAAACAAAAATAATTTTATTTAAAAAAATGATAATGTTGAGTTTGAGTTTAAGTTAGGCTTATTAGAGAAATAGAGTTTCACTCCTAGTTAAGTTTGAACTAAAAAAAATAATTTTATTTAAATATTATGCTGACGTGGAAAATTGTGAGAGTTTCAGAGGTTTCGATTTTATATATATATATATATATATATATATATATATATATATATTATTATTATTATTATATAACTTAAGGCTTTGACCTAGTTTTGACTTCTTCTTTTTTAATTTTAACTTCCACATTTTTACAAATCAGTATTATTTAAAAAAACTTATTATGTCTGACCCAAAAATTTTACTGTAGCTTAAAAAAAAAAACTAAAATCCTCAAACACTCTGGAAAAAACCTGACTACAACACCAATACGCATAAAACCCCCAAACTGAAAAGAGAAAACCTTCAGTAAGGAGTTGGCATAAAGAGCCTTCTTTACGCCACCAATGAATAAACGCCACATCATATTTCTATTGAAAACCCAATGCACTCGAACACACACAATTATAACCCAATCTCAAACACGTATTAGGCTTGAAGAACTAAACAGCTCCAACGCCTAAACCCATTCCACCTCCTCTCCTTATACCATCGGACCTCCACCCCGCCGTTGAAGTTGCCACACATGTCGGTTAGGAGTTGGCGTCGCGCACCGGAGCTCCACCTCGTCGTTCAAGGTTTCTTACTTAATGGGTCTTCGTTATTTTGATTCTTTTGGCTCTATACTTGTTGTTAACATTATGGGTTTGCCTTTTTCTCATCTGGGTGTTGATTAGTTATTGATTTTTCTCTTCTAAACATTGATTGCTAATGTGGGTGTATATTTGTTATCAATTTGTGATTGTTCTTTTTGTGATTTCTAAACGATGCTGGTTTGGCAATATGATTCTTGATTTTGGGCGATTCTTGGTCATATATTGACTACTTGTTCTTGTTTTGACATGAATGTATTATATGAGTGTGTTATCTAGAATAGAAGGGGAAAAATTTGAGTCTTTCTTTCCTATTTTATGGCTTTTCAGTTTTCTGTGTGGGTGTTTTATTTGCTTTATGTTGCTTGGTATATAGCCCACAAAGCAAATATAAGATTGTGAGGAGTGTATGGAGATTTAGTTAGTTAGTTACAATTCCAAGCATGTTAATCACATGTAGCACATGTTCGAATTATTAATACACATGGGGAATAATAGAACCAATGTTAATCACATTTAGCACATGTTGGAATTATTAATGCACATAAGGATTAATAGAACCAATAGAATGAGATCATGTGGGCCAATGAGATTAGAGACAATCTCCTATAAATACATGATTATAATCCAATATGAGATATCAATTGAAGAACAAACCAACTTCTTAGTGCATTAGTGCATCTCTCTCTTTCTTTTAATCTCTCTATTTCTCTATAGAAGGTAACTACCTTGAATTAAGTCAATTTCCCTACAATTCCCATCAATCCCCCTACAATTCATACTCATCCCCATTAGGAACCTCTAGTTCCTAACAAGGAGAGGAGAGGAGGAGATGAAATGGGTTTAGACGTTGGAGCTATTTAGTTCTTCAGGCCTGATTGTGTTTGAGGATTTTGAGTTTAATTGAGTTATAATTATGTGTGCTAGAGTGTATTGGGTTTTCAATAGAAATATGATGTGGTATTTATTTATTGGTGGCATAAAGAAGGCTCTTTATGCCAGCTCCTAACCGAAGGTTCTCTCGACTGAAAAACCCTATTGCTCAATTGCCCTCTTCTCTCTCCATCCAGTCGCTATCTCCAAAACTTCTACCTTTACCGGTCTTTTTGTTTACCAAAGGGTGGTTATATTACTATTCTTTGAGGCAAGCTTGCTTTCACTCTCTCTATTGGCGTCATAACATTCATTTATATATATTTGTGATAAAAAGCCACTCTTATTTGACTCCCTTTCAATAACAAATTTTTCTCCTTTTCTCAACCTTCAACCCCCAATATTTATCCAATCTCCATCGTTTCCACCAACCCTCCCCTGTTACTGCCTTCAGTCATCAATTTGCTACCCTCACCGAATCTACTTCTCCCCTTTCTTTCTTTTCTTTAATTTACAAACAAAACCCGATAACCTCTCTATCCCTCATAAGCCAAACCAAACCATTCGAGTGCTTTTTGATATATTACTATCAGACCCACAAATGTCTCTCGCCAATTCTCACTTCCTTCCTCTCCTAATATTGCGACTTTGTCCTCCACGGCAACGAGTATACTCCTCCGTTCCCGACTATGCTCTAGTAACAAGGTCAGGTCAGGCGCTCCAAGATTGGGTTTTTTTTTTCTTAAATTTTTTAATAATCATGAAGTGGGCTGAGTTATGATTTTGATAAGCTACCTTATAGTTTTTACTTGGCTAATTCACTTTTGATTAGAATATGGGAAGAGCTAAGCTAATGTTGTTTCTAGAAAAATTTTGGAGTTGGGTATTGTCAAAGAGTTTGGAGAACTTAGTCTATCAAAGGATTTAGTTGCTGGCTTTTGATTTGAATGTATTTGTGGGTAGTTCTTTGATAAGATTATATGCAGCAATGGTTGCAACAATAATGCTTGATGTGTGTTTGATAAAATGCCTCGAGAAGATCATATTATATGAAAATATTTTGCTAAATGGTTTACTTATTGTAGTAATTCTCTAGAGCTTTTTTTGAAATCAGATTAGCATGTGCATGAATTGCTTACTTATTGGGTTAATAATAGATTGTTAGTGTTTAATTGGAACAAAAGCTAAGTTTGAAATTGATCCAATCAAACTTATCCAACATAATCCAACATAGGCATTTTTGCATGGCAACTGCTAGGTCCTAAGAATGGCCTTAAGTTCAAGTTTTGTACAAGTTGCCTCGAGGTCCACTTATTTGTAGCCTAAGATATATGGTTATTTATAATTGTATAATTATGGCACGTAAGGATTGATCCGAAAGTATGTATGTAATCAGCTATATGTGTTGATTCAATAATTACAGAGTATGGCCTGCATGATTGAATTTATGGCCTATGGGACCAGGGTTAGTGTTAGATTTGGCCCTTATTCCCAATGTTAACCATGCAATTCATTTTGTTATGAGTTTTCCTTGATAAGTTGTTGATAGCATGGTCCTTAGAAATCAACTATTTTTAAATTTGTGATTGCCCTTTCCTACTGCTTGCAGTTCAGTTGTACGGCCATGTTGTAGTTTTTGAAAGTTTTTGAGCACCATGCTTAGTAGCAAAAAAGAAAAAAAAAATTTAATGTTATGTAGAAGGTAGAAGTGTTTAAGGGTATGAAAATGCCTTGAGTACTGTTTCTTTTTTGGGAATTTTGGTTGACAAGGCCAATGATAGGAGGGTTTAAACCTTGGTTTTCCTCCTTATGTGTTTATTTTCTTGCTCAAACAAGTATTAGAAGTCTAATGAAATTTTTGATTGGTCAGTATGGTTTTTTACACAAGTTTTGTAATCATGTTGACTCGCCCAATATTTTTTTCGTAATGGCTTATGAAAGCTAGGTTGCACCGACACGCCATTTTTGGCATCGTGTCGGTGTCCAACACGTGTCGAACACTAAAACCGATATGACTCGCCGAACTTCGGTGTTCGAGCAGTGTCTTTTTTTTCTTTTTTCTTTTTTTTTTCTTTTTTTGCATCTCCAACACGGCTCTGACACATCCGACACGCTAGCAATGAAAAAAAAAAAGAAAAGAAGAAAATCACAGATTTTGAAACCCACATCTCAAGTTCTCAACCCACCCTCCCCCTAGCCTCTGCTCACTGCCGCTGGCCTCTATCCCTCATTGGAGCTAGATCGGGCCGATCGGCGAGCTCCATAGACGTCGACGCCACCCTTGTCCCTTCCGATCTCTCTCTCTCTCTCTCTCTCTCTCTCTCTCTCTCTCGGCATGGACAACAGGTCCGACCACTTCTCTTCTCTCTCTTTGTTTTTTTTTTCTTTCTTTCTTTCAGATGTTTGGGTGAATTTGAATGGGTTACTATTTACTAACGCGTTTTGTGTTATAACTTATAACACGTTTTGTGTGAGTGTGTGTGTGTGTGTTTTTTTTTAATCCCACGTATAAGTCACTGTGTTATACTTATTATTATGATTTTTTTTTAATTTTTTTTGTTTCTTCACTCAGCCTTTTATTTTTCCTTATAAATTATAATGTTTATTATGAATTTAGTGATTTTTTTTTGTGTGTAGTCCTTACATAATTTAAATTCTAGACATAAACATATTTTTTGTCTAAAAATATTTAAAAATAGGCATAAATATAAAATTTAATTAATTATTTAATTGTAGTGTCCACGCCGTGTCGTATCCTTATTTTTCAAAAATTGCCGAATCCCCGTGTCCGTGTTTGTGTCTGTGCATCATAGTATGAAAGTGATCAAGTCTGCTAATCATAGCACTATCTAGCTCATTTTTTTTAAACCGGTGCATCCATGTCCTCTTAGGTCCCTTAAAATCAGGCTGACTTCTCACAAAAGCTTTCCTCTTTGCTTATCGGACTGTAGTTCACCATTAGGCCTGCTTCCTCCCATTGTATAGCATCCTGCTACCATCTTTTCAAAGTCATTGCCTTACAGTTTGACATCAAGAACATGTTTACCATGATCAGACTGGTCTTTCTCCAAAAGCTTTACCAGTAACGTTTCCATTTTTTTTTTTTTTTTTTACTTCCAATTAAATATGATTTAGGCTTTTGGCATTTCAATTGGCTTGATTTTGATTTAGGGTCACGTTTGGGGGTGCTTTTATTTTGAATAATTAGCAGAGATTAATGAGGTAGAGTGGTTTTTGATAATTCAATTATTCGGCGCATTGCCTTCTATTTGGAAAAAAAATAATGGCAATTGCAAGGCCAGAACAACACAACAGGTTCAACACATTAGATATTTGTAAATCATTTTAACTTTTATTCAATTTAGTTTTAGTTTCAATTTTAATTTATTAACTGTTGGCAATTGACTTTTAGTTTGAGTATTATTGATTTCTAAAGTCAATTTGGATTTAAAAAGTGTGATATGCACCCAAAAAATTTGTAAATTAGATTGTGTTTGTTTGTTAATATAATTCATAGTCGATAAAACACTTCCTCCCTGCTCTTTCTTTTGTCTAATTTAGATTTGTCTCTCTTCACTGCGAAAGCACTTCTCACGGTCCCAAAAATTCAAACTTTTGGGTATTGGATTTGGGTTGTGAGATTTGTATTATAGTTGTGTTTACAGGTTGGTTGAATTGTGGGTTAGTTTGTAAAGTCAGCATTTGATCCATTACAATTTACAAAGTGGACAATTTGCCATTCAAGAAGCTTTGCTACTGGAGCCTATATTGGCATGCTAGAGATCGGTATGTGACATGTGATTACCCTTATCCTATGATGCATAGACACGGACACGGACACGGGAATTCGGCAATTTTTGAAAAATAAGGATACGACACGACGTGGACACGACAATTAAATAATTAATTCAATTTTATATTTATGCATATTTTTAAATATTTTTAGACAATAAATATGTTTATGTCTAGAATTTAAATTATGTAAGGACTACACAAAAATAAATCACTAAATTCATTATAAACATTATAATTTATAAGGAAAAATAAAAGGCTAAGTGAAGAAACAGAATTAAAAAAAAAATCATAATAATAAGTATAACATAGTGACTTATACATGGGATTAAAAAAAAACACACACACACAAAACGCGTTATAAGTTATAACACAAAACGCGTTAGTAAATAGTAACCCATTCAGATTCACCCAAATATTTGAAAGAAAGAAAAAAAAACAGAGAGAGAGAAGAGAAGTGGTCAAACCTGTTGTCCACACCGAGAGAGACAGAGAGAGAGAGAGATCAGAAGGGACAAGGGTGGCGTCAACGTCTATGGAGCTCGCCCATTGGCCCGATCTAGCTCCGGCGAGGGACAGAGGCCAGCGACAGCGGGCATAGGTTAGAGGGAGGGTGGGTTGAGAATTTGAGATGTGGGTTTCAAAATCTATTATTTTCTTCTTCTTCTTCTTCTTCTTTTTCATTGCTGGCATGTCAAACGTGTCGGAGCCGCATCGAAGCCGTGTCGGAGATGAAAAAAAAAAAATAGAGACACTGCTTGGAGATCGGAGTCCGACGAGTCGTATCGGTTTCGGTGTCTGACACAACGCCAAAAATGGCATGTCGGTGCAACCTAGCCTTTATCTACTTTTTTATTGTTAGCCCACCAAAAACGTAAATATACTTTCAAACCATTAATATTGAACCATCACTTGCTTTTATATTTTGTTCAGAAAGATTAAAATGCAGAATAGTTATAAATATACTACAAGTTGAACATTTATATGTCTGCAAATCACATTTACAAATATGCAGAGACAGTAGTGTGTGTGGATGTGTGCAATTGAACCGTCTATCTTAATCGATTCCCTTGCTCCTGCAGAAATATCTTCTGAGGGTGGGCAACACCTTTACTTGCAATGTTGAGGCTGAGTTGCATGAAATAGAGATTGACTCTATTGATGTAACTAGAAAAGCAGAAGGATGCAGAAGAATGCACTATTATAATGGTAAGTTTTCTCTAATGGTCAAATTTGCATGAATTGCATGAAATAGCAAACTTCCTATGCCTTAGATATACCTTGCAACCATAGTCAGATCTATTTGAACTTGAATCTTCACTGCCTTCTCCCTTTAAGTTTTATTGTTTCTGAATATGCCTTAGTAAAAGGAAAACATCACAAAATACAATGAGATTATGGTTTTTGTAAGAAGAAACAATAGTCATGTGGATTTTGTTAGGTTTTACGAACTACATACATTATAGTAATAGTCATAAATAAATAAAAAAGTTCTAATAGTTAGAGTTAACATTATGAGACAATGGTTTATGTTTTTAGGTTTTTTCTTATTTTTTGGTCTAAATTTTGTGATTTTTTATTTGGCTTCATGTGCCCTTCTTGTTTTGTTAATTAAAGCTGTGATTTTTGGTTAATTAAAATTGTTATTATGTGGGCTAATTCTTAAAAACTTGATTTTTTTACACTATTGCAAATCAGCCATTTAGTAGGTTTGCTCTATCATTCTTATTTCTGAAGTCTACCCAATATATTCTGATCAATACCTACAAATAAAATTAATTAAGAATGCGTTGGATGCTATGAAAGCAAACTTAGTTGTTGATATGACCCTTAGTTGAGAAAGAAAAGAAAAATTATGACGGGTTGATTAAAATTTGGTGTGTTTGATGCTCACTAATTGTTTATTAGGTTTAAGATAATTTTTCAGTTGACTCTTACTCAGATAACAGCTCATATTGAGGGAACAATTTTGCTGGTAGTCTGCAAAATTTTCAGGGAATCAATTAAGAAATATATAGAGGAAAAGAGACAAACATGGTTGCCATTGTTCTCGATCTCTTACCTGGCCTCAACATCTCTCTAGGCTATTCTCAATTAATTTAGGTCTCTACATTAATAATGTAATTAATTTTAGGTTCAGGTTTTGTAATTTTCTTCCTCCCTATGTACTTTTTATCTCTTTTTACTATTCCTAAAGCTGTGGCTGCTAAATTGGAAAGTCTTCAAAGGAATTTTCTATGGGGGTCTTCGGAGGGGAGTTTCAAGTATCCTTTGGTGGCTTGAGAAAAGGTGTGTTTACGTGTTGAGATGGGTGGATTGGGGATAAGAAGTGTGGTGTCTTTCAATCAAGCTTTATTAGGGAAATGGCTGTGGAGATATGGTCATGAAGTTACCGATCTCTGGCGGAGAGTTATCTCTACTAAATATGGCGAGGGGGTGGAGTACTAAAGTCTGCAGGAGGACTCATGGGTGTGGCCTTTGGAGAAGCATTAATGAAGGGTGGGAGAGCTTTTCTAAGCATCTGTCTTTTGTAGTGGGTGAAGGCACTCGTATCCGTTTTTGGCAGATAAGTGGATTGGTAATAATACTCTAAAAGATCTCTATCCTAAGCTCTATGTGTGTTCAGTGATCAAGGATGCTTATATCTCTGAGGTCTTGTGGATTCCAGAAGGGGGTATTGTTAGAGTGTGGAATTTAAGGTTTTATAGAGCTTTTGAAGATTGGGAGTTGGCTGCTTCTTATTCTTTGCTTCAAGTTATCCAAACTCGTATTCCTCGAGATGAGAGGAGAGATACACTTTGCTGGCGGCTAGAAGGTGATGGTAAGTTTGACACTCGGTCTTACTATAATGCGATTCGGGGTGATTCAAATTCTTTGTTTCCTTGGAAGGGGATTTGGAAACCAAAGATTCCTAAGCGCGTGGTGGTCTTTTTGTGGACAGCTGCTCATGGTCAGATCCTCACTTTGGATAATCTAATGCTTAAGGATCGCCCCTTGGCTAATTAGTGTTGTATGTATCGCTGTGATGGGGAGTTGGTAGACCACCTTCTTCTTCATTGTCCTGTTACTCATTCCCTATGGTCTTTTATGCTTCAGGCTTTTGGTTTTCATTGGGTCTGCCAGGTTCAATGGCAGGTTTGTTATCTTATTGGCATCAGTGGCTTGGAAAGCATAAGTCAGACATTTGAAATTTGGTTCAGGGTGCTTGTTATGGACTATGTGGTTGGAATGAAATCGCCGATCTTTTGAGGACAAGGAGAAAACGTTGGATGAATTAAAGGTGTTAAGTCATCGCAATCTTTTGGAGTGGTTGCGTTGTTAGGGTTTTACTAATTGTTTTTCTATCTTTGAGTTTATGTCTTCCCTTAGCTTTGTTTCTTGATTTCCCTCTTAGTGTTGTGCTGTGTGCATTTTTTTCCCCTGTTGTTCATCATCATGAACATCTTGTACTTTTCTCTTTTTGTTTTATCATTAATATATTTTTTCTGTTTACCTATAAAAAAAAAAGTCTTTGTTCTGTTTCTTCTTTTCCTCAAACCTATTGTAGTCTGCCTCCTCTGTAACTTCTCTTCCTGCAAACAAAATCCCAACAAAATTAGCGGTATTTTGCACCTAAGTTGTCCACCTATTTCAAACCTATGCACCACTCCTTTCATTTCTGACTACAAAGTCTCTCTCTCTCTCTCTCTCTCTCTCTCTCTCTCTCTCTTTGTATATGTGTATGCGAAGTTTGTCTTTTACAAGTTTTCAATGGGTAATATTTTGGTTTTGATTGGGATTGCTTAGGTTTTTTAAATTAGAGTGTGTTTTGAGAAGGATGTGCAAAGCAAGAGGCAGCCAAGAAGATATATGCTAGGTACAAGAAACTTTCCCTTCTAATTTTAATTGAGTTTTTGTTTTTGTGAATTATGGTGGGGTAATGGTTTAGTTAAAATTTTACCCAATTTTCCTTGGAAACGGGAATTTGGAGGAATATTTTTAGGGTGATTCAAGTGTGGTTATTAATGCTCTGCAGATTGGTTCAGAAAGTTCATCAACAACACCACCAGTTGTTGAAGAAGCTAAGGCCATATTTGCCCACTTGTGAGAATGGGAATTTCTGCATACGAGGAAGGATGCAAATGAAGCTGACTATCCTGAATGCCTAATGTATTAGGCAAGCAATACAAAATGTTTTAATGCTGTTGTGGTTTTCTCTGTTATTATTCTGTTTCATCATTGATAGCTATAAAGATTCTTTCTTTCTTTTTTTTTTCTTTTTTTTGGTGGCATAGTGAGTTCCTGTTGGGTTTTCATTGTTGGTGGGAAAGTAACTTTTTCATCTTTATTTTAAAAGAAGTGGTTTTGAGAAATTCACAGTTTACTGATCACTGACTTTTTGACATCTATGTCTCTCATTGTTCCCTTTTATTTGATATTTGTGGCTTAGGTGATCCTTTTTAATGTTTGGCTTATAAAAAACTTCTTTAAAGATGTAACACCACTAACGGCAGTTGGTAAAAGGACTAATACAATTGAGTTTTAAAACTTGAGGGACCAATTATGCTCACTTCAAAATTAAGAGACCAATTGCGTACATAGGGCAAACTTTAGGGACCACTTATCAAAAAAAAAAAAACTTCTTTAAAGATAACATTCTTAATCTCTCTCAAAGATTCAAATAAATATGTAGCCAAATATTTTCAAAACTCCAGTGTGAATGTTCAGTTATTTATTTGTAGTTTTGGTTGTATTTTGATTAGAGCAATGGTTATTAGTTCATCTCATACGCACAATCGTGCAGTAGTATTTTCCATTTTTATTATATAGTGTTTTTTTACAATTTAATTTTAAAACCAACCTTTCATGATTTGCATTTATTCATATGCTATGCATAACCTGTCCCCTCTCTCATCCGTTGTTCTTCCCATTGTCAATCTCTCATACGTAGACCCAACAAAGTAATACCCTGCAAGGGCATGACCATGTCTGCCATCTCCAACTTGACCTTAGTATCAGACCATTCTCTATTGGTAATTTTTAATTAATCTATGACTAATTTCTTTTATTGTCTATAATTAGGTTTGTTGTTAATTTTGGGATTTTGATTCCTAACCCTTTTTCCTCTCTATTCTTTTTTTTGGTTGAAGTCAAGGAAGCACCCTAGAAGTTCAAATACTACCACCTGAGTTGTTATTAGGGTATGGGTTTTGTAAAGCGTGGAGAGACAGAATAGAGGGATGTCTCCACCAGCCTACAGCCACCGTTAAACAGTGGAACCACTACAGGTAAGACCCTACAATTCAATCAAACCCAGATATATCTCCTTACTATATTCTTCTATATTGTAAAATTGACATTTTTTGTTTTTTCTTTCCGTTTTACTGATTCTTTTTTGTGATAAGAGTTCATAACCAAGTAAGTATGCTATTCATAAATTACCATTGTTTCTTTCCTCTCTTTTAAATATATATATATATATATATATATATATATATATATATATATATATATATATATATAGTTATTAAAGTTTAGGCAGTTTCTCTTTACCTATGTGCGTGAGATTTACTTTCTTAATCTTCTTCTATTTTGTTTAGAATTGGTTTTTGTGGAATTGCATAATCTGGTGTATTCAGTATTCTTTTCCATTGCCAACATTAATGTTAAAGCAATTTAAGATATCAAAAGGCAAAGAAAAACCTATGGAGGCATTCCCTAGAATTTTGATATTTTTCTTCTGCGTTTTAATTTCGTATTCTTTGAGGATTTTCAGTTTAATTGGATATAAAGTTCTGTATTTTTATATTCTTCTTATGGGTTTTAATTTCATGTATTCTTTGAGAGATGAATGGCCATTGACGTAAATTATACTAAATTTGCTTAAAAATTTAGACTACATTTAAAGTAGACATATAAGTTCAGTTGTTTGATGCAAGGTGTTTTACTTTGTCATCTGTCATCTATTGCTGTGTGAAATTATTATAGTGGGCAAAAGATAATCTCTCTTCCTTGATTTTCCTACGCACATACCTCATTTTAAATGAATTAGAAAAAAAAAAAAATTGCCCCCTTCTCAATACTTTTTCCCTTAGAACTTGGTTGACAATGATAAACCATGCCTTTTATTCTTTATATTTATGCAAGTTCATTCATTATTTTTTATGTTTGCAGTATTAGGTGAAGCATATCAGTTTTAAATGATCCACTGCATGTTCTCAAAAAAAAAAAATGATCCATTGATCGAGATGGAAAAATTTTGCATATCTAGGTATGATTTTATGCTTGCACTTAGGGAAAAATTTGTGAGTTTCATATTACCATTAAAGTAGAGTGAGGATTCTACAAGTAGAACAATATTTGAATTTCAAATCCATTTCCTCTACTTTAGGTTTATGGGAAATCAGGATGACTTTTTTTACGTAAATTTTGGCTTCAGTTCTATAGAGTTTGTTTCATAATGAATTGTTAGACCTAAAAATCCCACTCATCTTGCTAGACCTAATAGTTAAACACAACATGTAATTGTCATAAACTTAATTATGATTATATATTATTAAAGAAATGTGATTGGAAACCCTTATAAGATAACAAGATGTTAGTTTTATGAATATTTTTAGCTACTTAAATTCTGTCAAATGCAAACTTACATTTAAAACATACTTGGTATGCTGTTGAAAAAATTAAGGTTGAAGTTTGATTTCGGGTTTGAGACACAGTCCTATCTAGGCAGATAATCTTTGACTCTAATTTTTCCCCCCCAATAATAAAGTGACATTTTTGCATGTGTAAATTTTAGGTTATTTATAATGGGTAAGATTCAAAATTGTAGTGGTCATTGATCTGAGCATCCGTTTGATATGAGTGGGAGGTTTATAATTTTAGAACTTTTACCCTAGTCTTTTCATAATTTTTCCCAGAGTCGAAGTGGTATGTGGTTAGTTTTGAGGATAAATTATGATGGATAAGGATAAAGATTTAGATTTGTGTTTGTAGCTACTACTTCTATTGCATATCACAATGAATTTTAGTTACATAAATGTATTGATTGACCTAAGAAAGCCGCTTTTCCCAAGTTTCTCAATTGGTTGGGTTATGACAATCATGATTTGAATACAAACAATAATAAAAACATCCCCGTTTTAGGAACCATCGTTTTGGATGGGTGGTAAAGGGAGGGAAGTGGATAGTGCATACGAATTGCAAGTCTCCATTAACAGGAGAAAATAGATATTGATTCCTTTTATATCCTTTTAAATGAATTATTTTTTGGTTATGAATTCTATTATTTTGCAGATAATATTTTCAAGTGGAGATTAGCAGTTGTGCACAAAAGATCTCGTTTTGCCATTGTGTGTAAAGACAAACCACACCATTGTTTATGACAACTGTTAAGTGAAATAGCACAATATCTTTTCAAAGGGTCAACAAAGAATGCAATGGCATTATCATGAGAATATTGTTTTCTTAGGAATTTCTAGATATTGATGTGAAAACATTTTAGTACTTCTCTATTTAATGCTGCTTTTGCATAGCAATTTTTTAAAGTTTGCGAGAGAAAGGGTATTTATAACTTATGGATGAATTTAGTAATAAAATTATCTCTAAAAATAGCTAATCATTAAATTATTATCCCTAATGTTTGTTATGAGTTTTTTCCTTTATATTTTTTAGAAAAATTGTATTCTCTTGATATTTTTCCTCCTTTAACTCTTAAATTTTAACTACTTTGTGCTCATGTAGAATATGAGTATCATTTAATATTCTAGATTATAGAGTATAAGGAATATATTTATTCAATAAAAAAAAATGATATATTTGTCTATCAGGATTTGTACAGAGGAAGCATTCATTTATTATATATTTTTTGTTCATCTACATATTTTGCAATAATTGTATACAATTGTTTAATTTTCCTTTAATGTTTGATTACATTTCAAATATAATAATACTCTGTAGCATACTTAAAGTAAATATATATAATTTGTTGGGACCTATCTTGCAGGAGATCATGGAAACATATTCAAGTTGAAAAGGAGGAGCCCAATTGGAATTCACGTTAAAGAACAAAGGTGTATAAGAGATTTCCAGTTCTTTTAATTTCCCTAATTTGGAGAAATGTGCTTCATCAAGACTGCCTGTGAAGAAATTATGTGAAATAGATACCGCAAATAGATTTGAGAGAAGTCCAAGACTTTTTGGAACGGTGCCATTTAATTTATTTACACCAAGGAGTAAGGCTTGCATTTGAGATTAATTCCCAAGGGATGAAGGATTAATAGGACCACTTGAAGAATTATCGCTAAGATCGAGATCCGTTAGATGCTTAAGCTGCCCTAGCAAATCTAGAATTTTTCCGCTCAAAGAATTATCCCTAAGATCGAGATATTCTAAGAGACTTGTACTACGATTAGAGAACCAATTAGGTATCTCTTGATTGAAAAGATTTTCAGAAAGATCAAGGACCCGAAAAGACGTGGAATTGACAAATCCAATCGATGGAGTCAAACTATCAAGTTGACAATTGTTTAAGATTAGTTCCAAAAGAGATGAGAGTGAACTTACAGTTTGAAGCCAATCAACCTCTCAGTGAAGGTCGGGGTGGCTTAGATCAAGGTGTTGCATGGAAGAGAGATGAAACATCCAATGAAGGTTATCAACATAAAGGCCATTATTTTCTTTTAAGATTTAGATCGAGAAGGCTTGAAAGGTTCCCAAGCTGATGAGGAATGTGTCCACAAAATTGGGCATCATTGAGGTCAAGATGTGTCAAACTGACCATTGATCCAAGGAAACTTGAAATAGAAGTACAATTAAAGAAATTCTCGCTCAAGTCCAAGTAATTCAAAAATTCTAACTCAACCAATGAAGGATTAATCTTACCGCCTACATATTTTACTGATAGCTCTGTGACTTTGAGCAGTTTTGTTGTCACAGTGAACTCCTTCCCACCTGCAGCAATCTTCTTGGTCAGACCAGGATGAGACTAAGCTCAGTTAATAAGGATCAGTTAAACCTCGTTGGAAGCCTAGAAGTGTGTTTTTCTCTTTTTCACAACAAGAAACGTTTGACTCTGCTTTGAAGAAACATAAACTGAAGGTTATGACAAAGAACAATGGTAAGAAAAGCACATGAATTGCAAAAGAGGCAACCATGATAGAGCAAGAACAGTGGAAGAGAAGAGAATGGTTTTTTTTTTTTTTCCTGAATTTAGATAAGAGAAAGGGTTGAAAGAGAACTTTAAAGGAAAAGAAGCTGAGTGTGAGTAGTGGTGGTGATTCAATTGGAGATTTATAGAGCTTGTGATAAGTGATTCTTAAAAAGTCACCTTTTTTTTTTTTATGAAGACTTTGACTTGTTTGACTTAAAGCCAAACGACAAAGACCAATGCCCATCTCTCACGTAACCACGGAGTGATAGTTGTATACAAACTTCGAATTGTTGAATACTTTTGTTCGTTCGGAGACTTGTTTGCCAATTATACCTATGTTAATTTGCCTGTAAACTGTTTGATAATTGTACCAAGATATGCTTTTTTCCCTTGATCAGATATGGCTTTGTTCTAACTTCTAACCATCCGCACTTTGGTCTCTTCTTTCGTATTCACTTACTATTTTGCACAAAAGTAATGCCCATGATCAACTTAAATCTCGTGCATGTGTTCTTATATTCCTCTGTTATGCATATGCAGATATGTTTAGGGGCGTTAATGACATGATTGCATTGCAGGCTCATTACTGTTTCAAGATAGATTCCTCAGCTCAGTTTACTGCTAGTAAATATAAATAGTAAGATGTATTTAAATTTAGCCGTTGGATATTAATTGGAGAGAGTATTGTGGTAATTTTTATGTTAGATCTACTCATCAACCAAATTTGGGCACTTCAAACTGTGGTAGTGCCCGCAAGGATCAATGCTAACCACACAAGTGATGAGATTTGGTGTTAGGTTCATTTGATATCTATCTTTCACATAACAACATAGAGATTTTCCATCAATTTCATAATCATCAAGAATTTGAATTATTGAATTTTTTTTGGTTGGGTGACTTGTTGAACATTAAGCCATTATGCAATATTTTTCCACCACGTGACATAATTTTCATGTAGGGCAAGAAATTCATGTTGAGGAAATTTTTTTGGAACTTAAGGCTCATTATTAGGTAGAATGTTATGTGTATGTGCTCTGAATGACACAATTAAATTAGTGATAATATAGGCTTTAAGCCAAAACCCCATCGGTTAATGCTCACCACACACAACTGATAAGATGTAGTGTTGGTCTTTCATGTAACCTCGTAGAGATTTTTCATCAATATTAGAATCATTAATTATTTGACTTACTGATATTTTTTGTTTTTTGGTTGAGTGACTTATTGACCATTAATCCATTTAGCAATATAATCCACTGTGACGTCACAAAAGCCTGAAGAAAGCACACACGATGCTCTCTTGATAGAAAAGAAACTAAACTATTAGCTTCTGGTAGTAAATCTCAAATCCACGAGGGTTTTTACTGAATCCACAAGGAGATAAACTGAAATCCACCAGAGAAAAAATTTGACAAAAGTCTGTGTTTATTGAAAAATAGTGTCAAAAATAAATTGTCTTTGAAGGCTACAATGAGTTTAAATAGTAAAAAGAAAACCTAGGGTGGCTAGAAACCCTAAGGCGGCTACAAAAGCATGTAAAACCTTACTTTGACTAAAAAAACGTTAAATCACCTAAAACAAGGAAATAAATCACCTAAACCTAAAATAACAAAAATTACATAAAAATACTAAAGTTAAATAATTACAAAAATGAAATGTTAAACTGTGTCCTACGTCACACTGTGTAGCATAATTTTGATCTAAGGCTGTAAATTCATGTTGAGGAAATTATCAAGAACTAAAGGATCATGATTGAGTAGAATACCATGAACATGCTCTTACTGACATGATTAAATTAGTGATAATATATGCTTTAAGCCAAACCCCTAGAGATCAATGCTCACCACACAAGTGATAATATGTAGTGTTAGGTTCATTCAATGATCATCTTTCATGTAACCGTGTAGAGATTTTTCATCAATATTAAAATCATTAAGAATTTGACTTATTGACATATTTGTTTTTAAATTGGATGACTTGTTGACCATTCATCCATTATTCAATATTTTCCACCATGTGACATAATTTCATGTAAGGCCAAAAATTCATGAACTTAAGCCTTATGATTGAGTAGAATATCATGTGAATGTGCTCTTAATGACATGATTAAATTAAATGATAATATTGGCTTTAAGCCCAACTTCCAAAAATCAATGTTCACCACACACAAGTGATGAGATGTAGTGTTAGGTTCATTTAACGACTGTCTCTCACATAACCATGTAGAGATTTTTTATCAATATCAAAATTATCAAGGATTTAACTTATTGACATCTTTTGTTTTTTGGTTGGGTGACTTGTTGACCATTAATTTTTATCTAAGACCATAAATTCATGTTGAGTACATTTGTTTGGATTCTAAGGTTCATGATGGAGTAAAATATCATGTGTGCGTGCTCTTAATAACATGGTTAAATTAATGATAATAAGGCTTTAAGTAAAACCTCCAAAGATCAATGCTCACCACACACAAGTGATGAGATGTTGCATTAGGTTCATTTGTCAACCATCTTTCAAGTAACCATGTAGAGGATGTTCATGTGCAGGCCAAAAATATGTTGTTAACATTTTTTAGCTCGCAATCTATTTGTTTTGTGGGCTTTGAGTTTCCTACTATGGGTGATCCTTCACTTTGATACCCATGCAGTCACTTAAAATTCTGTAAGCTCCTCCCTTTTCTCTAAGTCTCTCTCCCACTTCTTATAGTAGTCTTTCTCTTCTCATTGTAGTCTCTCTCTTCTCTTTGTGTTTCTCTCTAAAATTACCAACCCTCATTTCTCCTTTCATTTTTCTATTTACATCCCTAGATAAGTGGAGGTGCCATGATTATTTCTCCTTACTAGTGAAAATGAGGGTCCAATTCTATCATCTTTAGGTGGGTTTCTGGTAGGAAAGTGGGAGTGGCATTGGAACTAATTCCCACCATCATGAACCTGCCCGGCAGCTATATTCCAGAAGGCACTACTGTGCAACCGGGTATGGGGGTTATCCTAGCAATGATACCTCCGACCAGGTTAAAGACGATCCGGCGAGAGGGGGGGGGGGAATTTGCCATGGTATTTAAGTTAGCGAGGTCCTATTTGAGTTTTGGTGCACAGATTGGGCCTTGGGGCGTCAGGATCGAGGCTGATGGGCAAGGTTTGGGCATGGGGCTTGAGGCCTATTTCCATACCGAGGCTTGGGCTCGAGGCCCATGGGGCCTAGGGCCCAACCCCGTACAATAGCCCCCCCCCCCTTGATTCGTGTTCGGATCACGAGCAAGAATCAAGGAAGGCACGCACCTAAGGTTCCCCGAAAAGCTCGAGCATCAATTACTGAACAGATGGGACGTTCATTTATGTGCCCTCGAATGGTGCATCGTGCTAGGCCGTCAGATATTAACTGTCACCATGTCTTGACAGATTGTGAATCGAAGCGGTGTGCTTGTCAATTACGAAAAGAATCCGAAAAGTTTTTCCTGCTTCCCCTTGGCATTAAATGTTTCCACCCCCATCTAGCCTATATAAATAGTTCCCTCTGATTCTCCATATCACTCTTTACATCCCTTCTCCTTCAATCTCTTCTCTGCCGAGCATCCTCCTCTTGTGCGTAAACACTCCACTCTAGTTCATCACTCTCTAGAGCCCAAAGTAAGTTTTCTTTACCCTTTGTCCCTTTCAATTTTTTTTCGCTCCATAGTTTAGAAATGGGATACTCTCATCTTCTTACACCTGGGGCTGCCTTGACCAATTTTAGAAAGGTCTATGGTGTCCCAAGGGATGTCGACATTGGTGCTTTCCCTAGGTACTCCTTTAGGTCCTAAAAAACCTTTTCACATTCCTCATTCCATTGGAATCCCTTCCATTTCCTCAGGTCTCGCCTAATAGCGCCTTACTAGGCCAAGAGGATAAAGGAAAGAGAGTGGTTAGCGAGCCTTCAAAATAAGGGTCTTGCCTCCGATGTTTCAAATGTAGTGGAGTTGGTCCTATTGCAAATCACTGTCCTTCTAAGACCCTTGTCATTCAAGAAGAGGAAGAGAAGGTAGAAGATACAGAAAAACTTGTGTATGACCCGAATGTTGAAGAGACGATCCTAGGATGTTGAGGCACAATGGGAAGACTATCCTAGCTACCTCGCATGCATTAAAGTCATATCTCCCCAAATTGATGATTTTGAAGACATCCTTGGTGTCCTCAAAGTGATGTAGTAAGGTGTGCTTTGACATAGTAAAAGAACAAGGATGATTAGCAAAGGAGTGTCATCTTCCAAACTTACACTAAGTGTGGGATCAAAACTTGCAAGGTTATTATAGATAGTGGGAGTTTTATTAAAGTAGTGTCTCCTAGTGTTGTTTCTTGCCTAGGCTTGAAATCGATTCCATGCCCTAACTCATATAAAGTGTCTTGGGTAGATACCTCCTCCATAACCATAAAAGACAATAGGGGTGTCTACGAGTCGGTTAAGTTCAGGTTTGGGCTCAATCTAGAACCGATGTGATCCCGTTGGGGTGGCAAGACAAAAGACCCATTGCCGACTACGAAAAACCAAGGGTCGAGTTGGATTGGCCTCCAGTGGACGGCGGCCACCTTCTACTTCAACCAAAAGAGAGAGAGATGAAAGACCAAACTTAGTACATACATCACAAATCTGAAGAACAAATCTACAAACCCAAACACCAGTAGACCACAAATCCAAAGAACACAAACAGAAATAGAGAGAGATGATAGCAAATCTAAACTTGCAAGAGAATGAAATGAAGAAATAGAGAGAGAACATGATTGAAAATCAGTCTTGAGAGAGTCGCAAATAGGGAGTCAAATTGGTGAGTTAGCGATGGGGGCGAATCGAAGATTTGAATTGGATGCGTTGGCCGTTGAGAAATCAAGAGAGAGAGAGAGAGAGAGTGTGTGTGTGTGTGAAGAGTCTGAATTGAAGAGACTCTAAACTAACTAACTAAGGGTTATATATCACTATTAGGTCAAGTGTATCAGGTTTTCGAAGGGAAGACATGTCACTTGACTTGCTAGCATCAATTTGGAAAGGTAGGGACCCACATTTGACCACTAGGCAGTCAGATCAAGTGGTAGACAATTCAGGTCTGGTCGATTTTGCTAGGTAGGTTAGGTCTGCGATTTGGTTGGACAGACCTAAAAGAGAGATGTGTACTCCTGCCTCAATTCCTTACTTAAGGCTGAAATATGGTGTGATGTAACCCCTAAGGATGTAGGGCATATTATTTTAGGTAGGCCTTAGCTTTATAATTTAGATGTCAACCTCTATGGACAAACAAATTCTTGTTCATCTGTGTTTAAAAGTAAGAAAATTATGCTCACACCATTGAAACCCAAGCCAATTGACATGAGCAAGAAGAAAGATGTGACAAAAGTGAAAGGTTTGAATATCATAAGCCCAAAGGTATTTGACAGGGTAGCAGTTCAAGAATCAGTTGTGTTCACCCTGATTGCCAAAAAGATTACTATGCATGCAAGTGAGGAGCCACTTGAAGAAGTGAAGTTAGTTGTCATGCCCTAAACCCAAAAGGGTCCAAAGTGTGAGAGGATAACCATTAAGAGCAAGAATGTAGGAGATTTTTTTCTTTTCCCTTTCCTTCCCACGAGATAAGAATAAATAACCATACTAAAATCTCCACATTACAAGTCAGAGCTTTATAACACATATACAAACAATAACTAAAATCATGTGCCTCCAAGTACGAATTGAATATATTTTAGAGCTCCAAATGGATAACACAAAACCACAATCCATTTTAGAATACGCAACCTCAACATTGAATCTAGGTCTGCCATGCCTAAGGCTAACAAACCTCAAGTGCCCAACCTCTAGTAGAATTAGCAATGTTATCAATAAATTTAGTAAGTTGAGTCACCAACAATTTATAGCACAAATCTCCCACTTAGCATAGTTTTCCAATCACTACCAATAAACTAAGCTCCATGCCCAACGTATAGTTAATTTATCTATAAAACTGTTGGAGAGTGGGATGAGCTAAAATCCAGTGAGTAATATAATAAATGGAGGTGGGGGAAATGCAAGTTTCACGATAATAAACATTTTACAAAACATGCTATAATTTGGGAATTTCCATTTAATTTATGCAAAATCAATTTCATTAACAATAGGACAAGAATGATAAAAATAAT
Source organism: Castanea sativa (assembly GCF_040712315.1). Lineage (NCBI taxonomy): Eukaryota > Viridiplantae > Streptophyta > Magnoliopsida > Fagales > Fagaceae > Castanea > Castanea sativa. Next base: position 10,163,598 of record NC_134017.1, read on the forward strand.
ATAGCGCCAAGCTTTCCAAAATAACTATAAAACTATACTTTATTCATTATAAGCCATAAAAACATCTAATACTATTTCAAAACCAAAAATCTCACCCAAGGTGCCACAAAGGCAAAAACAAATGTCACCAAGACATCATACCACCACAGACAAGTCAGAACCTAAACATACTAGCATGATATGTACCACTTTTGGCATGTGGTCTATCGGCTCTACCTAGCCCCACCTATACTCTCAAGGATTTACCTATCCCCCCATGGGCAGAAGGGGATAACACGCCATGTAGTACCTCTTTTGCATGTGGTCTCTTGGCCCTACCTAACCTCACCCATACACTCAAAGATTTACCTATTCCCCTCATGGGTAACAAGGGATGACACGTCACACGGTACCCATTTTGCATTTGGTCTTTTGGCTCTATAGGCAGCAGCCTCACCCACACACTTAAGGATTTACCTGTGTCATGCAAAGTGGGAGCCTTTGACCTAGCTTGTCATCACAAAGACAGGGTAATCACACGTTACAAAGACATTGTCACAAAGACGAAATAATCACACGCCACAAAGATAGAGAAATCACCAATATCATAGTACAAAGGCAAATTCACATCAAAATCTCACAAGTTAAATGTATTCAATATACATAGTTTACTTTCAAGTAGGTTCATAAAATATTCAATAACCATATATCCACAATATTCTCAAAGTCCTCAAAACCATTTCTTGTCAGAAATGTTTTGCATCAATTTCCCAACTAATACAAGTTAAGAAAAAGTGTCTTTAGTATTTCAATTAATACCATAAATCCATGAAATCCATTATCAAAGGAATTCAAAGATGCTTGTCTTTTCCATGCCAAATATTCATGCATTTCCCCATATGCAATACCAAATATGATGCATCATAAATAGTTATATATAACAGGATCACAACACTTTACTTTTTAAGAAAACATAGTTCCACAAATAATTTTCCAAAATGTGTTTGACCCAAAAACAATGTTTATGCAACATGGTTATTTTCCAAAAATCCCGTTAAAAAGCTACTTACCTCAGTAGTCCAATCCAAGTTTACCTCAACCGGGCACCGCATTCAACTAATCAAGTTACTAGGTCCATCGCCAAGTACCTTGGAACCTAGAAACACAAGTATCAAGTCTATTAATAACAAGGCTTATTGCAAATTACACTACCAAATTTGTCTCCATAAATAGGTAAGGATCCCCTCAAAAATGAAACCTATGGTCCTAAACCCTAACTTGACCATCCTAAGACAAGTGCCCCTACCCAAATGGGAACCAAGCAAGCATACAAGAAACTCATAGGGTTTATAATAAAACCTATTATTTTCCTACCACAACCACAAGTCAAGCAAATGCAACCTCATAACTCATTGAGGTCATCCATCAACCACTTGACAAACCTACATCATTTAAACAATTCTATAGTTACATTTTCATCTACTATTCACATAGCTACACTCATTTTTGCATGTCACAAAACCACTCAAAGATGCCAAGAAACCCATTTTTAAAATCAACTGAATTTTTTAATTTAAAAATTTACAATTGCAAGAACAAGAAAAACCATATGATCGTTCAAGAAAACCTAATTCTCAAATTTAGCTTTCAAAACCTCCTTACCATTCATCAAACTAATTTTACAAAAATATCACACAAAACCCAAACCCATAGATGCCATGAATTAAAACTCACAACCTATAACTTGAGATTTTCGGCCATCCATCCAAGACCACCTTCCATGTTAAATTGAACAAAACTCTAAGTAGTACTATTAACTAAAAATCACTTGGATCCACCGTTAATAACAAACATGCATATTTAAACTAAACTATTTGTTATGATGGCCAAGTATACAAGGGAAAATTAGAGCGTTCATATGAGATTGCAAGGAAGAAACCACCAAGAGAGACAGGTGGAGATGTCTATGGAGTGTGTCGGCTACTAAAGGAGGAAGAGAAAGAGAGAATTAGAGCATTCTCATCAAAGATCTCAAAAAATTTATCATTTAACATCTCAAAAACCTAATTTATCTATTTTAACAATTCACTTTACAATTCACCCAACATCAAAGGTTTTATATTTTTTACCACTTCATTAAATTTTTTTTTTTTTATTCTCAATCTCATCTATTCTACTACTCACAAACCCATTGCCACCAGCCACAGCCACAGCCACAGCCACAACCGCCACTACCCAACCCCCAATCACCAAAATCACAAACAAAAACAAACCATCGTAAACCCAACAAACCCACAGTCACCACAGCCACCATCACCCACCCACCTGCCACCACTATAAACTCCAACCCAAAATCAACCCACCACTACAAAACAACCACTAAATCACAAAACTCAACCATCAAACAACCAATCACCAAAACCCAGCCATCACAAATCACCAATTACAAAACACCACCAAAACCCATCCATCACAAAATCACCAATCACAAAACAAAAACCCAACCACCAAATCACAAATCACAAAACAACCACCATCACAAACACAAAATTTCACCCACCACCAAATCCGATCCACCACCAAACTGTAACCCACAACCCAGACCCATCGTGACCAGGTGACCCATAGTGATGGTCGAAGCACTATGACTTGCACCCATGGGAAACCGGTGAAAGAGAGAGAGATGAGCAAGAGAGGGCAAAGGCAAGAGGGCTGGAGAGAGGAAGAAAAAGAGAGAACCAGCCAGAAAGAAAGAAAAAAGATAGAGAAGAGAGAAACTAGTGAAAGAGAGAAGAAATTGAGAAAGAAGATAGAGAAAAGAGAGTCTGGAGAAAGAAGAAAAAAAGAGAATAGTGAGAGCGAGAGCGCGACGAAGAAAAGATATTTTAATTGAAAATGTATTAAAAAATTACTATTTTATAAGATTTTAGCTATAGTGGACTATCATAGATAGCAGTTCACTGTAACTCAACTGCTAAAAATTTTAACAATAACACCTTTGTTGTAACGTGTGTTTTTGGAATGAAATGCTAAAAGATAGAATTTTTAGTTTTTGAGAGCTTTAAGATGGAGAAAGAAGAATAAGATGAGAGAGGTGGGGGGGGTCTACCGTATGGTGATAATAGAGGGGGGTGGGTGTTGTTGAACAATGTGGACCACTTGTCCACTTGAAATATCTTAAGGGGAAAAATTTACAAACATATCTTCACTTAAAATATATTTCCAAACCTTTTTTTTTCCCTTTTGTTTTTGGAGTGTCACATTCCTCCCCCTTAAACAGATTTCATCCCCAAAATTATACTTGTAGAGAGATATTTTAAACAAAGACCAAGCAATCGTTGTCATTACCATTTTCGACATAAACCTTTAAACTCAAAGGGTCATAGACCACTTCAATCAATTATCGAATGAAAATTTATTTCATCATAGAGGTATGCCTTCAACTATGACTTAAAGCTTCAAACATGAATATGGAGTTCAAAATGAAAGTGCTCATATTCAATATGGGGTTTGAGGGTAACCATTCTTGAAACCAAGAGTATTAGTGTAGTCCACTAGATCCTTTCATCAACCAAATTGTTTGTTAGCAATGTTACTGCCAAGAAATTTCAAGCGGCACCTTACCTTCATACCAGTATTTATAAATGAGATGAAGAGATTCAAGAAATTACATGGAAGGGATGCAAAAGTACATCATCTTTTTTCACTAATATTGTATATTATTGAGTTTGGATAAATTAAAGTGAGTGATGTTCTAATTGCTATTCAAGGAGGAAAAGAGGAACCTATGATGGCGGTACTCTCGATGCTTGGTAAATTAATTGCTTATTATGCCAAGAGTAGGAGCGTGAAGGAGATAGAGATTTACCTGCTTAGATTGTTAACACTAGAATTTAGGCTTAAACTCATTACTCATCACTACATTGAATCATTCAGTATGTTTGAAAATCTTTGATGGTAACATTTTCAGCAATAGACTTTTGTGAATTTAATTTCTATCATGTAGCGCTTACAGAAAATCATAATTTAGTCATGATTGTGTTTTATGGAGTTCTATATAGGTTTCTGAAACTTGTGATCTTATGAAGCCCTTGGAGGAATTGGTAATAAGCTTCAAACTTAATAAATTCTTGACATATAGAAGATTGTGTGTTCTTCAAAGATAATATCCTTTGTAAAAGACTGTCTCCACCCAGAGTCCCAGAAAGATGAACCTTCAGATGCCAACATTGAAGTGAAAAATAGTCTTCAAGTGCACTTGGATATTCTCATGTGTTAGGTTCTAAAGATTTAGGATTAAATGTTTAGAATTTCATCTTGTATGTGTTGGCAAACTGAGAACCAAAAACATATCTAGAATAGGTTTTAGACATTACTCAAAGTTGTACAAGTCAAAACTCAAGAATGTACAAACTGCAGGAAAAATAATTATTTTTTTGTGAAGCTCAACTGATCAAATTGTGAAGCTCGATCAATTGAAAAACGCAAAAAAGGAATTTCTACAGAAGTTTAAATAGGCCCAAGCCTGTGAAAACGTTTAGGGTTACAGTCCAACTCTCCTACATATAAAAAGAAAACTCTAGTCACGTTTTAAAGACTCTTAGAAGACTTGTGAGTTACTCTTGTGAGATTTGAGAGGTTATGTATCTTCTAACTTTACAAGCATCTACCGAAACAAGATCTATAATGAAGTGCTGATGGAATCTAGTTGCTACATAGATCAACAAGTCGTGATCTAAAACCTTTGAGTGAGATCTCAAAGTCACAAGCATGGGTGCTTGTGTGTTGTAAATCCATGAGAGAAGGAGTTCGTGAATTCGGAACTTGCACGTAGTCGTGTCAGTAAGTTACTACTAGAGATAGCAATAGATTTAGGGTTAGATTTGATTGTAAAAACTTCAATTCTCTATAGTGGATTTGTTTTACCTTGAAGATAATTAGATCAAATCCTTCTTAAATTTTTACCTTGAAACTTTTGGTTTCATTGGTTTTCTTGAATTATCATATCGTGGTGTTTTTTATTTTCCGTTGTTTGTATGGTATGATTTATTATTATTTAACCTAGATCTAAATAATTAACCTAAATAACTACTTGGTTAATATATTAGGTTAAACAATCTATTTTAAGAAGTCTAAACAAACAAACACCATGAAAGATGAAAATATCCAAAAGTAGAAAATGCAAAGTGGTAACTGCAAAATAACTTGTTACTTTGTGTTCATCATTGTGAACTCATTGTTTTTATTATTTTTATCAATATAACTATTCTTATTAACTATAATAATAATAATAATAATAATAATAATAACAACAACTTCGACCTCTGCTTTCATTTACCTCAGACAATGCTATGTTTCCTCAACAATTTTGGTTATGGATTTAGCATTTTTCCATGCATGTTTCTCCCTCTATATTGGCAATTCAAAGTCTACCCCATAGTTCACTTTGTTCTTACTGCACAACTCCATAAGTCTACCCCGTAGTTGGATAAAAAAGGGATACGGATAGTCTATGCTTTCTATCTTAATAATCCAAAAATAGACTTAACGATTCTATATTAACCTAGAGCTAGTAATATTTTATGAATTAGATGGGTATGACTTTATCAATGCCTGCAAGTCAAAAGTTTACATATCTTTGACCCCTTATAGGTTTGCAATTTCCACATCTATTCTATGTAGGAAACATTTGGACGGAAAACCGTCTGCAGCAATTTGGATTTGGATACTTTTCCATGATCTCGTCATATAGGACCTGGAGTTTAGGTAAAACAACAATGAACATACACACTATGTATTAGCCACTTGAACTATGTAAGGAAACAAGTTTCTTTTTGTTGGAAATATATAGGATTATAAAAAATAAAACAACACACCTGTGTGAATTCGATGTTGTAACAAGATACAACAGATGGAATGTTCATCCACCTTTGAAACAACTCATCTAGAAGGCTTGCATAACTCATTGATGAAATGATTAAACTCAGAAACAAATCCTGGCGATCACAGGATAGCGAGAGGAAGATTTCACTCATTTCTTCAAAAATGATCACATCTTCACTCTGAACACACACACACACACACACACACACAAACATTATAACCTCATGGTGATTAACAAAAGATATATATGCTACTCCAAATTTGATGTTAGTGCTTCCCTTTGCACAATTTATATTCCAATTTCCAATCTACTCAATGTAAGATGATAATAAAGGGTACAAACAGCACTTCCCTCAAGAAATTTTAGTGAAATTAGGTATGATAAAAACACCAAAAGGCAAACAGGAAAAAAGAAACTAAAGATACCTTAATGCAGTTGATAGCCCATTCCAAAACTTTAAGACTCGTCACGCTTTACAAGAAATTGCTTCACATCATCCATGCTAATGTTAGGATTCCCAGGTTAAAACTCAAAACTTCACTTCAAGTAGATATGAGGTGTTTACAGAATACAACTGCATTTTATCGTTCAATAACTCAATTGAGAGTAGATTTGGAGAATCAATATGCACAACCATCAGAGTTGGAACCAAAAACTAGATTCTGAAATACATAGTCAAAAGTAGACATAATACCGCTCTAGCTTGGGCTCGAAAGTTGCTAAAGCTGAAGCAAGAAATCAAAGAAAGCAGTTGAAGAAAATAGCAGCGTATTGCATTTGCAGCAAAAGAATAGAAGAAACTAAAAGCAAAACGATGTCGTTTAGTTAAATAAGAAACGTTGTCGTGTAACTCAATAGGACGCACATGTTCTAGCACGTGACATAGCTGAGTTTGTTAGTGGATAGAACGTGTTGTAATCTTATTGGCTCTTCCTCTTAGATTCTTCTAGAAAGTTCCTCTCTTTACAAAAGTAAAACCTGATAAATACATCATTGTTAGAGCATTCACCTCTAGTTTCTATAAAAAAATTATATTTTATCATCTCAAAAGTTACTTTATCATTTATATCATACTATTTTACAACACACTTAATATCTTAATTTTTGAGATGATAAAAAAAAAATATATATATATCTTAATTTTTATTTCCCTATTCAACTTATTAAAATAATATATATTACTTAATAAAATAATATAATCCAATAAAGTAATAAATAGAAAGAATAAAATATAATAAAAACTTATAGAAGCTTGCTACAGTGCCATTATATATTTAGGTTTAGGATGACACTGTAACATGATTGCAAATTTTTATAATTTTTTTTTACAATTGTAGGACTTTGCAAAACAGTGTAACGAGGGATTTTGGGGCTTTGATGCTAAGTTGAACCAACATATAGCATTTGCAAAACCAATGTGAATGCTCTTAGATTCCAATATTGAAGAAATTCCAAGGTAAGCTATAAGGTATAAATTGCGAATGGTTAAATCACAATGAATGGATATTCATCATAAGATCTCTCTCTCTCTCTCTCTCTCTCTCTCTCTCTCTCTCTCTCTCTCTCCCTTTGCTGCCATGCAAAGCCATTGGTCCAAAGGTAAAATTGATTCATAATTGTAATCACAAAATTCAATGACCACGTTGAATTGCTGTACCCTCATGGCCTCATGTTTTTCTAAAGGACACTCCATAGATTTGTCTATAGATTCCATTAACTTGTTCCTCTTCATCCTAGATTATAGTAATATCTTTCTCAGCAGTGTGCATCCAAGTCCATTGTATGAAAATTCAAGATTGGGAATGTGGACAAAGTACGTTGCCATTCCTTAGACAACTTACTGGTATGAGCTGCATCTTTCAAGTCGAGCCTAAATAAGATCTTGATTCTTGTGAATGATTGTTTTGTGAAATCTTTTTTACGTTTGTTTCATCCACTCCATCGTTTAGGATGCTAAAATTTGTCTTTTTATAGTGTATTCAATAAATTTCTAGAAGAGAGAGAACCACAAATCTTATCAGAATTAGTAATAGAAAACAATAATAGCACTGCCACTATAAAGAATTAAGCACTTCCCCTAACCTACATAAATTCATCAGATATATAAAGAAGCAAGCACTTCCCCTTACTTCCATTCATATAATATCATTCAAAAACATAAATTCATTGCACACCACACACAAATAAATAATCTTATCTTTCACCAAGTAATGGTACTATTAAAATTAAGTCAAAATTTATACTCATGCTGTAATCAAATCTCCTCTGATTAAAAATATGAGATAAAACTATTGATAGTGACAACTTAGCAAATCAGACAGTTCCAATTTCATAAGCCTATATATTCAGTGCCAATAGGCTTTCTTGATTTTCTGTGATACGGCTGTCTCTCTGCTCTAAAAACTCGTAGCATTAAGTATACATATAGGTAGGGTTAACAAAAGGCTGTGCAAACAGTTTCAAAACAGACTCGGGAAAACAGAATTTGTGAATCTCGCTCGAGCGATGGTCAGGCGAGCTTACAGGTGGATTAATGACTCACTCAAGCTGTCAAGCACCTAGAACATCTGCTAAGTGAGCCTTGAGTGAAATGTCCAAGTTTTCACTTCTGTGAGCAGCTTTAACCATTACTTATTCTTCGATAAAGTACACATTACAAACCTTTTTCATATTACACTGTCAATGGGGTATTGCCAATCTAAAACCTAACATAGACCTTGCATCACTGGATTCTTTTTAATTGTATGCCATATTTACCAGACGTAAAAATTCCTTTGTTTAATAATTGTAACCAAATGCCCATAAATAATATATTAGAAACAGAGGGAAAAAAAAGAGAGATTGATATCTGAATTTCCTCTTTGGATTAAAGAAAATGAAAATAAGTACAAAATAATTATCACCTATTCCTTTTATATACGAAAGCAGATGCTAATGGAAGCTAACAAATTCCTAACAAATTCTTCTATCAAAATAACTAACTAACTAATTATTAATTCATCCAATTACAACTTGACATCTGTCACTCCTATTTCCTTCTTCTTGCTTCTTTGACACGTGGGGAACACTTGTCACTTCTTCTATTTCTTTCTTCTTGTTTCTCTGAGACGTGTACTCCACCTCAGTCTTTCTTTCTTTCTTCTTTACTCTGCTTTCTTTCTTCTTTACTCTGCCTGTTCCACCATGTTGACCTTCTTCAATTTTAATATAATAATAAAGATAATGATAACAAAAATCATACGACTTACAATTTGGATAATGATTTGTTACTCATTCCACTATTTGATTTACAGAATCAATGTCAGTTCTAGCAATTGCTAAAACGATAAACTATACGTGAAAAAAACAGAATCCATATTTTGACGTTTGGCATTTTATTGGTATTAATCTTTAATGTTCTTAGTTGTGTATTTCTGCCAATTTTTCACAACTTGAAGTTTTTAACATTACAGATTAAATAGATGCATGGCTGCTTTCTTTTATTGTTAGTGTCAACTTTACAGAAAACTATGAATCTATAGATAACCACGCTGCACAGTTGCAACTAAGATTCTGAAGGATTCAACTTCTGTACCACACAACACATGAACTCAATTAGGTGTTTTTTAACATAGATGACTTTAACAATCAAAGCTTCTTCTAATAACTTTTAGTAATATGTTTCGAGTACAAAGGATTAGAACATAGTAATGAAATTCTCAAGAATGCACTCTTTTGGATAAATAAAGTAAAAGGCACCAATATCTTCATGACTCAGAAATCATAATTAAGAAAAGAAAAATACAATTCTCTTTTGAAAATTAATAAATTTTATTGATATAAAAAAGGAACACCCTACTACACAGGGAGTGTACAGGAGTCAACAATCAAGTACAAAAATCATAAGAATAAAGAAAATCAAGGAAAGAGGTGAATAATTGGTTTTGCAAAGCAACCAACAAATCCAATAAAGTTCTAAAGAAAAATAATTTGAGGTCTGGTATGGATCTCTTGTTATTTTCAAAACACCTACTATTTATTTCCCTCCAAAGACACCACATTAAAAAATGGAGGACAATTAACCATATATGATCATTTCAATGAAGACCAAGCCTGCCTTGCTAGCAAGCTAGTAGCCCCACAATAAACTCCGGCATAACCCAGCTTACTCCAAATAAACCCAAGACCATATACCACAAATCCATAGCAACCGGACAATGAAGAAAGAGATGGTCCACCGATTCGTCATTACACTTACACATATAACACCAATCCAATATCCAGACCTTCATTTTGCATAAATTATCAATCATCAAGCATTTTCCTAAAATAGCAGTCCAAACAAAGAAAGCCACTCGAGAATGGATCTTTTGCTTCCAAATACTTTTCCTTGAAAAACAACTTTCATTAGAGCCCACTAGAAGTCTATAATAATCATTAACCATGAACCCCTTATTTCTATTTGGTTTCCAACCCATCTTATCCTCATCAAACCCCTTTACTGAAGAGCCATACATGGTATCCATGAAACTCAACACAACCTCTAATTCTTGAGCATAAACACCCTTAAAGAAATTTACATCCCAAAAGATGACCCTATTAGTGAACTTTATAAGCTCAGCCACACTTGCCTCCCTATCTCGGCAAAATCTAAACAATTCAAGATAGCTGGTTGCAAGAGATGTCTCCCCACACCAACTGTCATGCCAAAACATCACCCTTGACCTATCACCAATATCATACAGAATATAACGTGAAAAAGAAGGCCATCTCAGACTAATATTTTTCCAACACCACATGGATCAAAAACAAATCTGGTACACCGACCACCCTATACACATCCATATTTCACATTTATCACTTGCCTCCAAAGGGCATCCCTTTCAATCCCAAATCTCCATAGCCACTTCCCAAGCAAAGCTTCATTAAAAAGTCTTACCTTCCTTAACCCCAAGCCACCCAAAGAGAGAGGAGTACAAACATTAACCCATCGAACCAGGTAAAATTTAGGTTCATCACCTAGCCCACCCCATAAGAAATTCTTCTTAAGTTTCTCAATTAAGTCAGCTACAGCAGTAGGTATAGGGAATAAAGATAGAAATAAATAGGTAAATTAGATAGAATGTTTTTAATTAAAGTGACTCTACCTCCCTTAGATAAGTACAAATGTTTCCATCCCCCTAATCTCCTTTCCATCTTCTCCAATCCATATTGCCTTATCCTTGAATTCACACCCAAAGTAAGACCAAAGTATTTCACTGGAAGAGTACCTTGCTTGCAGCCAAGGATGTTCAATAATAACTCAAAATTATGCACCACTCCAACAGGAACCAATTCTGACTTACCCAGATATATTTTTAGACCAAAAACCACCTCAAACCAAATAACGACCATACAAAGAGTCAGAATCTGATCTAGATTAGCATCACAAAAAATTAGAGTGTCATTCGTAAAGAGGAGATGAGACACCACCAAGGATCTTTCCTCTCTATTACCCACACGAAAGCCTGACATGCGACCTTCATGGACACCTCTATCCAACATTCTTCCAAGGGCTTCCATGACTAAGAAAAACAGCAAAGGAGACAAAATGTAACACTGTCTTAACCCCCTTGAACTCTCAAAAAACTCACAAGGAGAACCATTAATCAAAATAGAGAAACAAACTGTAGACAGAAAAAAGAAAATCCGCCGCCTCCACTTAGTAGAGAATTCACTCCATTCTAGCAACTACATAAGAAAACTTCAGTTTACATTATCAAAAGCCTTCTTAACATCTAGTTTGCAAAGTAGCCTTGGCAAACTAGTTTTCAGTCTACCGTGAAGGTTTTTATTAGCAATAAGTATGAGATCAAGGATCTGTTTGTTCCTCACAAAAGCATTCTATGAAGCTGAAACTATATCTTCTATTACCATGCGTAGTCGAGTGGCCAAGACTTTAGCAATAATTTTATAAACCCCCCTCCCCCCTTAAACAAGACTGATAGGGCGAAAATCCCAAACTTCACTTGCTGCATTTTTTTGGGGATAAGAGTAATGAAGGTGGCATTCAAACTTTTCTCAAACTGACCTTTAGCAAAAAAATGATGAAACACAACCATAAAATCAAGTTTGAGAATCACCTAGTAAGCTTGAAAAAATGCCATTGGAAAACCATTTGATCCGGGGGATTTATCACCATTGAAATTTTGAATGACGTCATAAATCTCAACCTCCTCAAAGGGTCTCTCTAACCAATCCGCATCATCGCCAAATATCATAGGAAACTCCAATTCATCTGGAAATGGACAATCAACTTGCTGCTCAAAGTATAAATTCATAAAAAATTAAGTAATACAATTTACAATCATACCCTGATCGAAAGACAAACTGCCACTAACCATAAGGCTCTCAATATTATTATTACCCTGATCAAAAGACAAACTTCCTTTAACCATAAGGCTCTCAATACCATTATTTCTTCGGTTAGAATTAGTCATCCTATAAAAAAATCGGGTATTTGAACCCCCCCTCCTCCCCTCCCTCATGTGCAACACCCTAGACTTTTGTCTCCAACTAATCTTTTCTAATAGAGTCAACTTCTCAATATCTATACGAAGATTAACTTGTTCTAACATTTCCTCAACTGTTAAATTAATGAGTCCCCTCTCTTGCATCCAAAGCATTTAAATTACTCCAAAGTTGCTGTTTCTTATCGGTAACATTGTCAAACTCCGTTTCATTTCACTTTTTTAGATCCAACTTCAAAGTTGCCAACTTCTTAGCCAATATAAAACTAGGAGTTCCTTGGAACAAATAAGATGCTCACCAAGCCTTCACTTTGTCAACAAATTCTCCACTCTCAACCACACATTCTCAAAATGAAAAGGCATTCGCCTTCTCCATTGACTCCCACCCTCTAATAGAATTGAAAAGTGGTCCAATAGTGCTCTAGATAGCCTTTTTAGGAAAAAAGAGGGAAGTGATTTGTCAAGAGTGGAGAGAAAAGAAACTGATCTATTCTAGATGTAGAGGATGTATTAGACCAAGTGTAAAGGCCCCCTTCCATAGGTATATCCATCAGCCCATGAAGAAAGATGAGTAAAAAAATCCATGCATAGCTCGAGTATAACTTACGGTCCCTAATCTCTCTGATGGAAAATGAATTATATTAAAGTCACCTCCCAGACACCATGGCAAATCCCACAAACTAATCAACCCAATCAGTTTCTCCCACATTTTTCGACGCTTCTTATTCAAATTCAGCCCGTAGACACCTATAAAAGCCCAATCAAATTGATCACTAACATTTTTAAATTTGCAAGAAACTAAAAATTGTCCCATTGCTTCCTCCACCTTTTCCACAACCCTTCAATCCCACGTCAATAAAAAACCTCTAGAGGCACCTTTAGAACCCAGGTACAACCAATCTATACTAGGACAACTCTAGATACTTTGAACAATTCTTCTAGTAATCCATTCCAATTTAGTTTCCTGCAAACAAACAATGTCAACCCTCCAATTACGCAATAAGTTATGTATCTGAAGCCGCTTCTCCAATACTTTTAACCCTCTAACATTCCAAGATAGCATCTTCAAATTCATTGAGAAACAAGCAAAGCCTTATCCCTAACTTTACCACTACGCCTCGTTGATGTTGAACTATAATTGATAGAGCTGAATAAACCCCTTAGCTCTCTTATCCCTTTGACTCCTGAACTCTTCATTTTTAGTTGATTCTTTTCCGCAACAGCCCTCTGTTGTAGCTTAGCTTCAACAGCCAACAAAAAATTGGTTGCCTGCTCTTTTAAACCATTCAGAGATGTCCCCAGAAAATCATCAAACTCTTTGAATCTACTTTGGAACCACTTTGAGTGCAGTTCTTGACCCCTCGAACTGTCCACACCAACTTCTTTTTGGCCTACACAAAAATCCAAAGTCATAGACAAAACTAGTGGTTCAACTGATAAAGGTGACAAACAGCTCTCTTTTGACTGAGGAACATCCTCTGAACAAATATCAAAGACCCAATCCTCCACAATAACTTCATCCCCTTCTCCCAGCACTGTTGTCCTCACCATAGAGCCAGATGCTGTCATCAAAACCACCGCCAATTGATTCTGCTCACCAGGAACATCTACGACCTCACAAAGTGGAAATGAAATCTGTATCAAGATTGCCACCCTCCTCTCATCACGTAATTCGAGGACCCATTGCTCAGAATTCCTCCATTTCTTAATTACGTTACCGGAATGTTCCTGAAGAATCATTCGCAAGTCTTGTTGCAAGGCTTCATCGCAATCATATGTATATTCCGACCCTTTAAAGGACTCAACAGACTCATCGTAACAAATTGAGTTAGCCACCGCCTCATCGGAGGTCATCACAGTGCCAATCTGCTCAAGAAGTGTTTGGGTTGGCTCATGCACTGCAGTATCGAAGGTGGGTATCATAGGTAGAGAAGCCCCATGGCTTGCTAGAATAGAAGGGAGGATCGGCTTCTGTTGGTTAGATTTGGGCAAGGCAAAATAGTGGGTCTCCAGCATGTGAGAAGAAGTAGTGTGCTGAGAGGATTTGGGCCGCCACACCGAAATGGGTTTGAGTTTGAGAGTTGGGTTAGTTTTAGAATATTTGGTAACTACGGGCTTTGGCTTCAGATTCTAATCTTGGCCCATTTTCGTGAGGCTCACTTCCTGAACATTGGACCGTTGGACCCCCACACTTCCATCCAACCCACATTCCAGCCTTAAAGAGACATCTAACACCAAGCCATCTTTAATTCTGTTAGATACTATTCCATCTATAACTGACAAGATTTTAGCCCTAATCTGAGCATTCTCATTCCCAGAATTCCTCTCGCTTGAATTATGGTGTTGACTGCCCAAAACATAATTTTTTTGAATTTTGAAAAGAGAGATGTTACGTGCACAATATTTTTACAACATTTTCATAACAAATCACATGTGGTTAATTGTTATTAGTTTTTATTTGAATCAAACACTAAGATTATTTTTTTACCCTAACAATAACAACTAATAACAACCTGCTACTTAGGATTTGTTGTAAAAATGTTGTGAAAATATTGTGAATGTATCATTTCTTTTTTAAAAACTTGGAATTACTTGCTTTCCTTTATTATATTTATTACCTCCACAACCTTTGCTCTGCCGTCGCTCCCTCAGCTGCTGCTAGCAACAGAGTATTAGAATAACTTTGTTGGCGAATGGCAGCTCTAGGATTTTTTTTCTGAGAAATGATATGTCCACAACATTTTTACAACATTTTTACAACAAATCCTAAGTGGCAGGATGTTATTGGTTGTTATTGTTGGGGCAAAAAAGTAATCTTAGTGTTAGATTCAAATTTAAACCAATAACAACTAACCACCTATGATTTGTTGTAAAAATGTTGTAAAAATATTGTGGACGTAGCATCTCTCTTTTTTTCTAGGGGGTCAATAATGTCAAAACTAGAAATTTATTGTGGGAGGAGTAAAACATAAAATGATTATTATTTTTTGTATATACAACTTTCATATTATATAAAATAATCTAAAATAGTATTCTAAATACAATTTAGTATACAAACTATATTGTACAATAGCCTAAAAAATTATTAATAGTTTAAAGATTGATAAGACAACAACCATTGAATGCATGTGTAAGTGCACAATTGCACCTAGCCCCAAGAACAGTTACGGGCTCAGGCCCAATGAGCCTTAAACAATATGAATTTGTAGAGTGTGGGCTTGAAACCCAGGTTAGAAGTGTCTGAGGATTAAATGACAAGCCAAAGATTGCAAACACTTGAAAACAACAAGGAATATTGTAAATCAACCTGCTCGGACGTAAGCCGAGAGCTGTTCTTATATTATCTCTTTCTCTTTTTTCTTTTTCTTTTTGATTACAAAAAAGGGAGCCCCCCCCCTTCCCGTTCTAGGTTGCTTCTTAAATACTCCTCTTTTTGATACTTTGTACACGTGTTGCCCCAACTTCCCCTTAGCCTAGATATTTCTTTTCTCAGTGCCTTTGAATAGTAACCAGAAGTTTCCCTTCCACTCGTTCGTGTGTCACTTCCCCATTAATGCGGCCAGGGTGGTAGGTGCAGGGTCTTTAATGTGGAGGTGGCAGCCTTTATCTTTGGTATTTCTCTAACATCGGTGCTTCTAGGACATTCAAGGGTTCACCCCCTTTAACCATTGGTCTTGACCGTGTCCTTCCCTAACCTTTACCATGAAGTCCCAGGTTCTCCGATGTCCGTCCGAAGGAAAATTCATCCTCGGCTGGATCCTCGGATCCTCGGCGTATGGGCCGACCCGTAGTACTAACAAGTTCTAAACCCAAGAGCAGGTCGGCCTTCCTTAGCATGGCCCAAAGGCCCACATCCCCATTGTGGTCTTTTTACTCCCCACAATAGCCCCTCAAAACTCTAATTTTCAACGTCCGAGGAGAAAAATAGGGTTTTGATCCGACGAGAACTTACTCCACACACTTTGTGAATAATTGCACGTGTGAAAATCGTTTCGCGTCCCAGAAGATGCCACTTGGCGGTTTTATTTTCAAAACGCGCGCGCATTTATTGCTGTAAGCTACACTTTGTCCCCCACGTTCAACGGCGAGATGGGTATCCAACGGTCCTCGTTACTCCACGAAAATTTGGGCGGGACGAATATAATTTCGAGGCCGCTTTTCCGCACATCGTGACGCTTCGGGAACCTGCGCCTTCATTTAATTCCCTAGGGGCTAATCCCATCAAAACATCAGCAATCATACTTTTCCTGCAGAAAACCGTGGAAATTTGCACACCTTCAAGTTTGTAAGTTCTTGCTCACTCTATTCTTAACCTTTTCTCCTCGGATAAAGTCCTCGGCTGTCCTCGTAGATATTCTCCCCTTTAGAGTTTAGCCTTTCGTTCTTTTCTGATGGGTAGGTTTAAGTGTCTAGTTGATACCGCCGCTGGAATGGAAGGCTTCAGAGCCAAGTATAACATTCCCGGCGATGTAGGTTTAAAATATTGCCCGGCAGAAGCCGTGGCCGGTTCTAGAAAAGAGGGAAAGGTTATCATCGCAATGATAGCCTTTATAGAGGGTGGGATGACCCTCCCAATGAAACCTGTAACTAGGGAATACCTTCGCAACCACCGGTTGTGTCCCGATCAGTGCCTCCCAAACGTTTTTAGAGTTTTGGGTAGCGTCGATGCTTTAAACGAGCAAATGGGTCTAAACCTCACCTGGCACGATGTCGTCTTTCTGTACGAGTCCCATAAACTCTCTAACGTAGGTTACTACATTAAATCCCGCTCCGGCGTCGTTAGGCTAATCTCATGTCTACCCAAATCCAACAAAGGTATGAAGGATGACTACCTGATCGTCTCTGGGAACTGGCACGACGGCCTCCACTGCCCAGTTGAGTGGGGAGATCCAGGTGCGACACCTTAGGATTAACCTCCCCATCTCACAACTTCCTTTAATACTCACATACATGCACACTAACATGTATTTATATTTGTTTAACTTTATCACTTGCTGTGTGAATCTGACCATGCTGTTCACTTTCACGTCTTTCTTTGCAGATAAGCAACACGTGCGTCCACGCTTGAGCCACTGCAGCGTTGCCGATCTAAACCGAGTGCTTCGCTCCGAGGTGTTTGTCAGCGAGGACTTACAACTTAGAGCTACTCATCTAATTCTAGGGTACACTCCCATCTCTTCGGACTTCCAGGAGATAGAAAACGCCATAGTCGCGGGTGACCGAAGACGAAGGAGAATAAACGTAGCCCGGCCCCACTTTTTGGACGACCACGCTCTCCCTGACGCCCCTCACACCGTTTTGTACAACCAGCCCATAGCGGCAATTCCCCTCGCCGTGCACTCTCAGGCAACTGTTGTTCCGGAAGAGCAGGTGTTTTCTTCACATACACTAGACGAAGAGATAGATCAATTCCAACTTGAAGACACCGAAAGACCTCGAGGAAATCAGTTCGTCGTACTTTCTGACGAGGAGGAAGAAGCCACCGAGGCCTCTGGAATTGCAGGGTTTGTAGTTGCCCGACCGGAAGACGAATCCGAGGAAGACATGGATAGGATGCAGGATCTCCTAACCAAGAGAGGTGCGAAGGTCGCCGAGAAAAAGACGGGGGCGTCCCAAGCTCTTCCATCTTTGCCACCTCCCCCTCCTCCAGCCGAGCCAAAACTTCCAGCCGAGGATCCCAAAAAGAAGAGAAAGGGGGAGGCCGAGGGGACGATCAGCAAGGACCCCAAGAAACCACGACAACAACCTCCACCGGTTCAGCAGCAGAAGTTGGACAAAGGCAAGGGTAGGGCCCGCTCAGTTGAAAGCGGGGAGATTAGAGAAGTGGCCGAAGTGCGCCGAGCACCGGCCACCTGGGCCCCTGACTTAAGGTTGGACGGCGCGCCTATTTCCTGCCAGTCTAGTATTAGGGCAGTCCAGCAAGGTCATGCCCATCACTTGGCAGAAGTGTTGGAGTGCCCTCTTTTGCTGCCCAAGGACATGGAAACCTTGGAAAAAATGAGCCAGCCACAACTATTCCTCTCTTTAAAAAGGGACTTGGCGCTGGTAAGTTTACCCATTTTTAGGAAGATTCCACTTTTAACAATATTCATAAGTTTTTTACTATTCCTGATTCCATCATACTTTGTTACAGGCCATTCAGGAGGTCTTTGTAGCCGAGAAGTTCATAGAAGACACTCGGAAGAAGGCCAGAACTGAGCAGGAGATTAGGATGGAGACTGAGAAGTCCTTGGGCACAGCCCTTGCTGAGAACGAGAAGCTTACCTCGGAGGTGGCTGATCTAAAGAGAGAGAAGAATGGGGCCGAGGCGAATCTGAAGACCATGAAGACCCAGATAGAAGGGCAGCGCAAGCTCCTTCGCGAAAAAGATGATGAGCTCTCCCGAGCCCAAAGGGAACGCTCGGATTTGGAAAAGGAACTTGCGCTGATGAAGGAAGAAGCCAGCTCATTCCAACGCTCTTTACAGGCTGCCAAGCAGACGAGCTACGAGGAAGGGGTAGCAACCACCGAGGAGCAGCTGACAGAGGCCTTCGCGGCTTTGTGCCGGGAGTACTGTCAGAAAGTCTGGGGGGAAGCCCTAAACGTAGCTGGAGTTCCTCTATCCTCGGATCCGAGGAAGTCCGAGAACGTTTGGCTTCCCCTGGAGATACAGGAGATTGAAGAGGCTCCTGCTGCTACTCCTACCCCTGAGTCAACTCTCCCCGCTTCCGCCTCCGATGGTCCCACAGCCTAATTCCAGATCCTACAGAACCTTCAGTTCCAACAAAGAGAAGGAAGGAGGCGGGGATGCAGAAGGACTTGAGCCGTAAAGTGGAACCCAACGTCCTTCCAACGAAGACAGCAGACAAAGGAAAGCAAGTCCCGACTCCCTTTCGAGCCGGAGTTGAGAAAGACCGAGGCCACCGCACCTCTCGCAAGATCCCCCTCCAAAAGCTTAGGACCTAGCTTTAGGACTTCTCTTTTTCTACATCTGGATTAAATATGTAATGTACATTTAAGTGATTAATGAAGAACTATTTCGTTTGATTCTCATTTATGTCGCATCCATTTTACTTTATTCTTGTTATATTGGTCATAAAGATTGCCATTAGTACATGGTCAAAAAGGGGCAGAGCAAACAAATCTAACTTCAAGTTTTGCACAATCATAACCTCCACGCAGTCATTCGCGTGTTATTAAAAACTTAATAAAAAGTGATATGGCTAATATGTTTAAACAATGCCTTGGTTAAAAAAGAGAGACCTCATATAACGATTAAAACCTTATAATGTGTAGCATTGTTTTTAGTAGGATGTAAGATCCGAGGACCACTCCTTCCTCACATAAATTTGCTTAATACTTTTAAAGAAATAAAACTTAAGATCCGAGTTATTGAACGGTAAGGCACTAACTCCCGTACACAATAAGAAGTTAACTTTGATCAAGTTTATAGTCCGAGGACAAGACTTAACTAATTTTCCATTTGATTCTTTAGACCATTAACTTCAAATGTTAATTTTCCCAAAGTAGGAGGTCCGAGGACCCGGCATAACTAAGGTTCTGTTTAACAAATGACAAGACATCAATTTCCACAAGGTTTGTGGTCCGAGGACTACACTTAACCAAGTTTCTGTTTGATTTTTAAGAACAATAGCTTCAAATGTTAATTTTCCCAAAGTAGGAGGTCCGAGGACCCGACATAACTAAGGTTCTGTTTAACAAATGACAAGACATCAATTTCCACAAGGTTTGTGGTCCGAGGACTACACTTAACCAAGTTTCTGTTTGATTCTTAAGAACAATAGCTTCAAATGTTAATTTTTCCAAAGTAGAAGGTCCGAGGACCCGACATAACTAAGGTTCTGTTTAACAAATGACAAGACATCAATTTCCACAAGGTTTGTGGTCCGAGGACTACACTTAACCAAGTTTCTGTTTGATTCTTAAGAACAATAGCTTCAAATGTTAATTTTCCCAAAGTAGAAGGTCCGAGGACCCGACATAACTAAGGTTCTGTTTAACAAATGACAAGACATCAATTTCCACAAGGTTTGTGGTCCGAGGACTACACTTAACCAAGTTTCTGTTTGATTCTTAAGAACAATAGCTTCAAATGTTAATTTTCCCAAAGTAGAAGGTCCGAGGACCCGACATAACTAAGGTTCTGTTTAACAAATGACAAGACATCAATTTTCACAAGGTTTGTGGTCCGAGGACTACACTTAACCAAGTTTCTGTTTGATTCTTAAGAACAATAGCTTCAAATGTTAGAGATACTCATAACTTTAAAATGTTCACTGACAAAAGCACATTTTATTAATAATAATACCTTCTAAGATTGTTTACATTCCATGGGCGTGGTACAATTTTTTCATCTAGGTCAGCTAGCCGATATGACCCTATGCCGGCTACTGAAACAATGCGATAGGGGCCTTCCCAGTTGGGTCCTAGCTTACCCCAAGCTAGGTTCTTAGAGGTGCCCACAACTTTTCTTAGTACGAGATCACCAGGTGCAAGTGGCCTTAGCTTCACGTGGGCATCATATCCCCGTTTTAGCTTCTGTTGATAATAAGCCATTTGGACCATAGCTGCCTCGCGCCGTTCCTCAAGCAAATCTAGGCCTTTCTCCAGGAGTCCCGCGTTATCCTCTAGATTAAAAGAGCTCGTCTTTAGGGTGGGAAAACTAGATTCTAGAGGTATCACCGCCTCGGCTCCATAAGTCATAGAGAATGGCGTTTCTCCAGTGGACCTGCGCGGTGTGGTCTGATACGTCCACAGAACATGAGGGAGCTCTTCTACCCATCTGCCTTTCGCATCGTCCAACCTTTTCTTCAGCCCACTGACAATGACCTTGTTAACGGCCTCGGCTTGCCCATTTCCTTGAGGATAAGCTGGGGTGGAATATCTATTTATGATACCCATGTCACCACAATACTTCCTAAAAGTCTTACTGTCGAACTGAACACCATTGTCTGAGATGAATGTGTGTGGAATACCGAATCTAGTGACGATGTTTTTCCAGACAAACTTCTTGGAGTCAACATCTCTAATATTTGCTAAGGGCTCGGCCTCAACCCATTTAGTGAAATAGTCTGTTCCCACGAGAAGCCATCTTTTGTTACCTGTTGCCCTCGAAAATGGCCCAACTATGTCTAGTCCCCACTGTGCGAAGGGCCAAGGACTGGAAAGGGGGTTAAGAACTCCTCCAGGTTGATGAATATTAGGGGCGAACCTCTGACACTGATCACATTTCCTGGCATAGTCTTGAGCCTCCCTTTGCATATCAGGCCACCAATAACCCCGAGTCGAGCTCGTGGGCTAAGGATCTTCCCCCGGTGTGGCTGCCACAAATCCCTTCATGCAGTTCTTCTAGAAGCCCTTCCGTTGAGTCGTGGTGTACACACAACAAGTACGGTCCCGAAAAGGATCGTTTGTACAGCTTCGGTCCTCGGACAACCAAACGTGGCGCCTTTCGGCGTATCTTATCTCGCTTCAGATTTGTCCTCAGGAAGGACATCATTCCTAAGAAAAGATATGACCGGGTCGATCCAACTAGGTCCAGGCCTTATTAGATGGATGCGAGGCGCGTTGGCAATGACAAGAGAGGGTTCTAGTAAATCCTCAACGAGGATAACCCTAGGTAAACCTTGAGCCGAGGACGTTGCCGCCGTGGCTAAGGAGTCCGCATGGGTGTTTCCGCTCCGAGAGATATGAGTTAAGGCTAAGGATTCAAATTCAGTTTGGCCGGCGCTTGATCCGGGCCAAATATTCCCGCATCCTTGGATCTCTAGCCTCCATGGTCCCCGTGACCCGGCCGACCACCGCCGAGAGTCCGAGAAGACATGGACTTCCTTTCCACCCATTCTATGCACCATTTTCATGCCTACCAAGACCGCTTCGTATTCGGCCTCATTATTAGTGGCCGAGAATGCCAATCTCAAAGACTTTTCGAAAACAATTCCCTCGGGGGACGTCAGGACAAGTCCAACACCTGACCCTCTCTGATTGGCTGCCCCATCCACATACACTTCCTAAATCGGAGATACCGCAGTTGTGATCACACCAACTGATTTTTCACCCATGTGGGCCTCTTTTAGAGTTTCTTCCAGCAATGGCTCGGCAAATTCCGCCACCAAGTCAGCGAGGACCTGGCCCTTCACCGAGGTGCGAGGCTTGTATTTAACATCAAAAGCCCCCAGGATGGTCCCCCACTTTGCTATCCTTCCTGAGTAGTCGGCGCTACGCAAAGACCGCCTCGAGGGGCAATTGGGTCAGAACAACCACTGTGTGGGACTGAAAATAATGGGGAAGCTTTCGCGTGGCATGAACCACGGCCAGGAGCGCTTTCTCTAAGGGTTGATAACGCACCTCGGCATCACCTAAAGACTTACTAACGTAATATACCGGTCTTTGCACCCCGTTATCATCTCTTATCAGGACCAGGCTGACCGCGTGCACGGCCACTGCTAGATAAGCAAACAAAATCTCATGTGCCTCCGGACGAGACAAAATGGGTGGCCGAGAAAGATATTGCTTGAGCTGTTGAAAAGCTAACTCGCAGTCCTCGGTCCATTGAAACCCTTTCCACTTATTCAACAGCTTGGAAGAAAGGACGACACCGGTCACTCGACCGAGATATGAACCTATTCAAGGCGGCAATCATTCCCGTTAACTTTTGAATTTCTTTTGGGTTCCGAGGAGGCCGCAAGTCCCGAATAGCCTTGACTCGCACCGGATTTACCTCTATGCCTCTATGAGTAATCATGTATCCCAAGAACTTTCCGTACCCCACGCCGAAAGAGCACTTTGAGGCGTTGAGGCGCAACTTGTACTTTCTCGCATTCGAAAAGTGTCGGCCAAATCTTTCACGTGCGAGGGTATTGTTTTGCTTTTCACCACAATATCATCCACAAATACTTCAATGGATTTCCCCATTTGCCGTTCGAACATTCCGGTCATCATCCTTTGATAGGTAGCCCCAAAGATTCTTCAAGCCGAATGGCATGACCTTATAACAATAATTCCCCGTCGGTGTAATGAAGGCAGTCTTCTCCTGATCCTCTAAGGCCAAGGGAATCTGGTGGTAACCCTGGAAGGCGTCCAAAAAACTCATCCGAGGATGTCCGATGCTGGCATCCACCGCTGATCAATACGTGGCATTGGGAACGAATCTTTAGGACAGCCTTGTTCAGATCGCAAAGTCCACACATACCCTCCACGTTCCATTTTTCTTTCTAACAACAACAAGATGAGCCAACCATTCGGGGTAGAAAACTTCTTTGATAGCCCCCGCCCTTTTGAGTTTAAGAACCTCTTCCTTCACAGCCTCAGAATGTTCTCTGGAAGATCGCCGAGGTGGCTGCCTCCTCGGAACAATAGCTGGGTTGACATTTAAGTGATGACAAATGAAGCCCGGATCCACGCCTGGAGCTTCATAAGGATCCCACGCAAAAACATCAACATTGTCCTTCAAGAATTCTAACAATTCCATCTTCTCTTGGGGTGGCAAAAGTACACCGACTTGGAAGAATCTCTCTGGGTCACCGGCTACTGGAAACTTCTCTAGCTCCTCGCAATGTGTCTCATCTCCTGTCACCATTCCAGATGAATCAGGAGCCGTTAACTGTTATAAGTCTTTGGTGATTAAAGCCAAAGACTTGGCTTCTGTCTGATGTAGTACCGCAGTCGATATGCACTGCCTGGCTACCGATTGGCTGCCGAGGATTTCCTCAACACATTCCCCCGAGGGGAATTTGACTTTAACGTGCAAGGTAGAGGAGACAGCCCCAAGCGCGTGCAGCCAGGGCCTGGCGAGGATGGCTATATATGGAGAGTACGTGTCAACCACAATGAAATCCACCTCAACCGTTTCTGAGCCGGACTGAACGGGTAAACGGATCTGTCCCTTCGGCACAACGGCTCTCCCTTCGAAGCTTATAAGCAACGAGTCGTAAGGAGTTAGATCTTCCAACTCCAACCTTAGCCCCTTAAATAGATCAGGGTACATGATATCTGCACCGCTGCCCTGATCTATCATCACCCTTCTCACATCATAGTTCCCTATCCTGAGGGTGACCACAAGAGCATCGTCATGGGGCTGGATAGTCCCTACCTTATCCTCCTCGAAGAAACCTAAGACGGGCAAAGTGCCCTTCAACCTCTTCGGCCTGCTACCCACATCCTCGGCCTGAGGATGGGAAACCGCCATCACCCTAGTGGGACCTGAGCCGGTCCTACCAAGTGCAGCGAAGATAACATTAATTGTTCCCAATGCTGGCCGAGATGAATTGTTCCTCTGGTTGTTTGAGCCAACTTGACTGACCTGCCTAGTGGGCTGACACAAGTGCTGCTTCAACTTTCCCTCACTGACGAGCTGCTCCAGATGGTTCCACAGGGTCCGACAGTTCTCGGTAGTGTGGCCCACATCCTGATGGTACTAACAAAAGAGGTTTTGATTTCTTTTCGCAGGGTCCCCTGCCATCTTGCTGGGCCATCTGAAGAAGGGCTCTTTACGAACTTTCTCTAGTAACTGATGCACTGGTTCTCGGAACACAGTATTTACAGCCTGAGGTGCTGCCGAGCCGGATTGCCCGAAGTAATTCCTCCTCGGCTTGTTGTTGTGATATCTGTCCGACCTGAAATCCCTTCTCTCTTGCGGGATAACCTTCTCCTTTCCCTTCCCCTGCTGCTGGTCTTCCTCTACCCTTTTGTACTCATCAATACGATCCATAAGGCGGCGTACGCTGCGGACGGGTTTTTTCGTCAAAGACTTTCTTAGGTCGTGGTCAGTAGGAAGACCTACCTTAAAGGTATTAAGCGCCACCTCATCAAAATCACCATCTATTTCATTAAACATTTCCCAGTATCGGTCGGAGTATGCTTTCAGCGTCTCCCCTTCCTTCATGGCCATGGATAGCAGTGAGTCCAATGGCCGAGGGACTCTGCTACACATAATGAACCGCGAAGCGAATGCCCTAGTTAGCTCCCCGAATGAGCCTACAGACCCCGATTTGAGACCGTTACACCATCTCATAGCCACAGGTCCCAAGCTGGAGGGGAAAACTTTACACATCAGAGTCTCGTTGTGAGAGTGCACTGCCATCCTTTGGTTGAAGTGACTCACGTGCTCCACCGGATCAGTCCGGCCATTGTAGATGGTAAAGGTGGGCTAGGTGAACCTCCTGGGAAGCCTCCCCCTCTCAATCCTCCGTGAAAACGGAGATTTGGAGAGTTGGTGTAACGCCCTACTCATAGCGTCGTTGCCTAAGCCCCTAGAAGGAAGATTCTTGCGTCTTCGAGCTGGCCGGTCGTCCTCCTCACCGGAGGACACTGAGCTGGCAGGTGAGCACGAACTCGAACTGTAGCCAGCTCGCCTATCCTCTTCCGAGGAAGGATTAGGTGAGGATGATGAAGGCCTACGTCTGGCGCGGCGTAGCTTTCTCTTTAAACGGTTGATCTCCTTCTGCATGGCTTTAGAATCGTCCTCCCGGGGGGCGCTACCCCCACCATGAGTATGGCTGGCGCCTGGGTACTCTGTATGGACACTTCCATCACGATCCCTTCGATGTTCAAGACGCTCGAAATGGTCCTCCGGTTGTGATCCCTGTGACTCTGCATGGTGAGAGCCTAAGCCTGCCATAATATCCCTACCTCTTCTAGACTAGATTTCCTACAGACGGCGCCAATTGTAAGTGCACAATTGCACCTGGCCCCAAGAACAGTTACGGGCTCAGGCCCAATGAGCCTTAAACAATATGAATTTGTAGAGTGTGGGCTTGAAACCCAGGTTAGAAGTGTCTGAGGATTAAATGACAAGCCAAAGATTGCAAACACTTGAAAACAACAAGGAATATTGTAAATCAACCTGCTCGGACGTAAGCCGATAGCTGTTCTTATATTATCTCTTTCTCTTTTTTCTTTTTCTTTTTGATTACAAAAAAGGGAGCCCCCCCCTTCCCGTTCTAGGTTGCTTCTTAAATACTCCTCTTTTTGATACTTTGTACACGTGTTGCCCCAACTTCCCCTTAGCCTAGATATTTCTTTTCTCAGTGCCTTTGAATAGTAACCAGAAGTTTCCCTTCCACTGTTCAAGTGTCACTTCCCCATTAATGCGGCCAGGGTGGTAGGTGCAGGGTCTTTAATGTGGAGGTGGCAGCCTTTATCTTTGGTATTTCTCTAACATCAGTGCTTCTAGGACATTCAAGGGTTCACCCCCTTTAACTATTGGTCTTGACTGTGTCCTTCCCTAACCTTTACCATGAAGTCCCGGGTTCTCCGGTGTCCGTCCGAAGGGAAATTCACCCTCTGCTGGATCCTCGGATCCTCGGCGTATGGGCCGACCCGTAGTACTAACAAGTTCTAAACCCAAGAGCAGGTCGGCCTTCCTTAGCATGGCCCAAAGACCCACATCCCCATCAGGGTCTTTTTACTCCCCACAGCATGAATAAATATAATTAAATAACTAATTAAAATTTTTTGTCAAATTAATAATAATTTATTATATTTATATGTAATAACAAATAAAAAAAAATGATATGTTCCCAATATTTTTACAACAAATCCTAAATGGCAGATTGTTACTGGTTGTTATTGTTGGATTAAAAAAATAATCTCAGTGCTAAATTCAAATTTGAACCAATAACAACTAACCACCTGTAATTTATTGTAAAAATTAACCAATAGAGCATTCTCATTCCCAGAATTCCTCTAGCTTGAATTATGGTGTTGACTGCCCAAAACAGAATTTTTTTGAATTTTGAAAATTTGGAATTACTTGCTTTTCTTTATTATATTTATTACCTCCACCACCTTTACTCTGCCGTCCCTCAGCTGCTGCCAGCAACAAAGTATTCTGTTGGCCAGTGGCAGCTCTATTCTGGGGGGTTAATAATGTCAAAACCGGAAATTTATTGTGGGAGGAGTAAAACATAAAATTATTATTATTTTTTGTATAAACAACTTTCATATTATATAAAATAATCTAAAATAGTATCCTAAATACAATTTAGCATACAAACTGTATTGTACAATAGCCCAAAAAATTATTAATAGTTTAAAGATTGATAAGATAACAACCATTAAATGCATGAATAAATATAATTAAATAACTAATTAAACATTTTTGTCAAATTAATAATAATTTATTATATTTATATGTAATAACAATTGAAAAAATGATAAAGAAGAATAGTAACACACATAAGATTTGGTCTGGGAGTAAATGTGAAACAAAGAAAAAAATAGTAATTGATATAAGTTTTTGCATTTGAAGTGTATAATTTTTTAACCATACACATGGTCATTCTCTTGGAATTGGAGCAAACACTAAAAAACTTCTTGGACTTGAAATTCTATAAAGCACTTATCAACCTACTTGATTAGACAGAAAGAAAACATAGAAGAGAGAAAGAGTGATAAAGAGAATGAGGAAAAAATCACAGATATAGATACAGATAGGTTTGTTGTAGACATAGTGTAATTTTTTTTTTTTTAATTGCTAAAAGTGGTGTACTTTTTTTCTCATGAAGAAGAAAAGTACAAGGAAAATAGTTTCATTCCGCCATCAACGGTAAAGTAAGTCAAAGTTAGATAAAGTTTATTTATTTATTTATTTATTTTAAAACAAAAGAGCAATTTTAAGAGTAATGCTATTGCACAACACCTTCACAACAAATTTTAAGTGACAAGTTGTTAAAAGTATGTAAAAAAGTAATATCAATTGTGGGTCTAGATAAAATCAGTTACAACTTGCCACTTAACCTTTATTTTAAAATGATTATGAAAATATTGTGAAAGTAGCACAAAGTTGAGCATATTCAAGCTTATTTTAGCTAGATTTAAACAAAATTTATGCTGGGTTCAAAATTTTATTTTAGAGGGTCAAAACAAAAAAATTTTAAACATTTTATATATAATTTTTTTTTTTCCCCCAAGTCAGGGGTTCATTTGAACCCCTGGGCTGGCTGTAGAGCCGCCCCTGGCTGTTTGTTCTCTTGTAGCTAAACACTAGATTGCCTGAATCCAAACGCTGACTTTGCGCAAGGATAATGCCTCTGTGCAAAATACTGTTATGTTCTCTTTGAGTGCGCGTGTGAGTGCGTATTATTCCATGCTCTCCGATGTGAAGTGTTACAAACAATGACCATATTTTTGTATTATATTATGCATAATGTGAAAAAGTGTAAATACTATTGAAGGTAAAAAAATTCAAAGCTCATAACTTTATAGTTCTTAAATTTGGCTGGAGCTTCTTTCTTTTTTTCTTTGATAAATTCGATAATTGGCATATAATCTCAGTCCACTATAATAAAATAGAGATTATAATGCTCAAGTTATGCCTAAAACTGAAATTCACTATAAATTAGGAAAACAACACCCAATGATTCTTAGAAAAAATCCAAATTTTATTTGTAGCCTGTAGGCAACAAACTCTATTTCAACTTGAAATATAATTCCATAAAAAAATACACCCCCAACAATTTGATCGGTCCAAATTAGTAATTTGCCAATTTTACAACTTTTCCATGCGGTGGCTCCAATATTGCTGCTAATCCGGGTTTAAAACAACGCTTTTGTCTTTTTTTCCATTTCTTATTTTGAGAGTCCTTTTTTTTTTTTTTTGAGAATCTATTTTGACAGTCCTTTGATAAATGAAATTGAACTGTAGCCAATAGGTTGGTTGCTTCATCAAACTCATTTACGCGCATGCATGTTTAATGAAGAACTTAATATACGCATATCAAACTAATGCAAAGTCTGGTTACAATTTTCTTGTTTCTTCTTTCCCTTGGTTTGGGGTGAGGAAAATAATTGAGGCTTGACCTATGAGGGGAAGGAACTGAAAAGTGATTTTTTTTTTTTTTTTTTGGGCAGTAAGTGACCGAGAGAAATTTGGTAGATCTGGAGCCATTGGCTCTCCTGGAAAGAGTTGTTTGTCAACTTCTTTTGTTTTTTTTTTTTTTTTTTTAGCTCACTGTACCTTTAAATTAATGTGGCCAAGAAAAAAAAAAGAAAGCGAGTGAGAGGAATTGAGAAATATTTCCCTTAACAAGGCAACAATGCATTAGTATGCTTCTTGTTAGGTTCTAAATACTTAGGCTGTAAATGTTTAGGTTTTAAATGATTTGTTTGTTGGCAAACCATGTATATAAACTTGTCTAGATATAGATCTTAGTATCTATGAGTCATTTTAGACATTGCTCAAATTGTTACAAATCAAAATTTAAGAACACACAAGCTACAAGTTCAGAAAATCCAAATCAGGTTGGCTCGATCGATCGAGAGAAAACTTCGACTAATCGAGATGTGATTTTGCTCAGATTTTTTTTTTTAACTCGATTTTGAGAAAATCGAGTTTCAAAAGTGAGGTATTTCCCTAATTAGTTTGGGAAAATGGGCAAAATGCCGAAAAGTTTGTGTGAAATGGGCATTTGCCAATTTTCTCCATGTTCTTGTAATCAAAGTTTACATTTCAATAGAATTTTGTTCATTCTTGGATCAAAATCCTTTTTTTGTTTATCTTTCCTCTCATGTATCAATTTGTGATTGTAATGCAACATCAAAATTGTTCTACTAGTTCAACTTGAAGCATTAGAAATTAAAAATAAAATCACACAATCAATTGCATTCTCAAAATAATATCATGAAAGGATAAAAACATGTTAGTACATTCCCTTCGTTTGAACTCTACATTCTTGTAAGATTGTTGTATAAATAAGTAAGGAAACTCTTATGTGTCAAAATTAGAGAATACATTCAATGTTTCACTAAAACTGAAAATTAGCCTAGGTTGACTTCAAGATATGCGGCACTTCAATTGATCATGGAATGTTTCAAAACCTTTTCTCACAAGATACATTAAACTTTTGGCCAGCAAAGGCTAATTTTTTTTCCTGTTAACAAGAATCAAACCACAACACTTCTCTAATTTTATTAATTGCAGTTTGCAACCCCAAGAGAGAAAGCCTCTTATACAAATTAAATTGCCATAACACTGCTTATTCAGGAGTCGATATGCCAAAGTTGGTTTCCAATAGTCGGCTAGATCCTATAAAGATAAATGTAGCTTTAAACAAATGGCTTTTCATGCTTCCAAATCATGAGGATTAGCATTTACAACAACTACTCTCCCAAGTATGGAATGAGGTCCAATGAACGGTATCTACAGGGAAAAAAAAAAAAAAGGTTTGTGAGAAAAAATTAAGATATTCAAGCCAACAGTTTAAGTAAACTAACAATTAATAACACCCATAGTGACACCAAGGAACTGTAAAAGGTAATAAGAACTTAAAAGCAGCTTACAATAAATAAAACAAATCCCATTTTATTGTGAAGATTTTTTATACAGAGTTTGATACTAACTGCCCTCCCAATTTATTGTGTAACATATCTAATTCGTGTCTCAAATTAAAATGCAATAAAAAGAAGAGAAAAGAGAAGTTTAGTATAGATTTTGCAGTCAAAGCATGATACTATAAGTCTATAATTGACATAGATGGATTACTTGGTTGTCCTTAATGGAAATATCAGCTACTCCATAAGTGTGAATCAAAGATATACATGAGACCGCAATTAATTTCCCGTATAATAACAAATGAAATCACATTCTATAATAAAATTACCTAAATCACCAGCGTGATTCAATTTATCATTAGAGCTCTATGATCCTTCTTTAGTGGATTGAAAGGGGACTAACATAAAAAATTCGTTAAGTCATCAATAACATTCTCCAAAGTAACTATACATTACTAAGCAATATCTGTTTTCAAAGCACCCAACTAAAGGTCTTTCATGTCTTGCTTCTTGACTATATGTATACATTGCATCTGAAGCTTGCAATTTTCAATCTACCCTACAAATATAATTATAGCTAAGTTAAACATAAAATATAAAACACTTTCTCAATGATAACATTTAACATCATTTTAGATTTATGAAAGATATCATTAATTTTTTTTCAACCAATCATTGACAAGTTTCTACCAAACAAATAATAAACATAAGCATAAGAAAAAGTAGAATATCTCCCTGTTTGGAGCATCTCAAAAAAAATTATTATTGGAAATCCGTCAACAACAAATAGAATGCATCTTGAAATTAAGCACTAGCAGCTAAGGATTCTTCAAAAATTTATTTAAATACAAACAAGGAAAAGGAAAGGGAGAGAGTTAAAACCATTGCCCTATTCATAAGCTCAAGTGCGCAACCTCAAGTGGAAAATCTGCTACCGATTATGAGAAAAGAAAAGAAAAGAAAAAATAAATAAAATAAAAACCTCCACAGTCCTTATTGTAGGAATGTGGGAATAACATCAAAGAGAACAAATCGTACCAAAATATGAATAATTACTACCAAGAGAAAATTACCATGAAACAAATCATATTTAGCTATCATTTCTAGTAAATTTCTGGCCATTCCAATGCTATTAGTTTACTACCAACCAAGAGCACAAAAATTTTCAATGTATGCTCCCATCTAAAAGCATGCAGATCTAAATGATAACACACTAACTTGAAAATCCAATTTTCATACACATAACATCACATTTTAGCATCACATTAACAAAAAAATCCAAAAAAAAAAAAGGCAGAATACTAAGAGATAAACAAAAACTCTATGAAGAATTTCAACAAACACCTTCAGTGCCCACCCAAAAACCAACTTTAAAAATACCAATAATAACAATTATTGCTAATACCAGAAATCCAACAGCTTGTCTAATTTAGCTCATATAAGAGCATCCACATCAGTCCAGTTAAAATCATCTAAAACACAAAAAACTACCAATTTTACACATTTTGAGCCAAAAAATGCACACATCAGTGGGTGTTAAAACATGCAAAATTGTGCAAATTCATCCCCAAGCTACAGTAACCGTGTATATTAACACGGTTACTGTAGCTTGTTTATCCCTTTTTTTTATTAATTTCCATTGGCTCCTTTTTTTCTCTCTCCTATCCGTGCTCAACAACCCAGTTAACTGCTCATCTTCGTTTTCCTCAGATGCACACAAACACACCCACACACAAACACACAGACATCATCACAATGATACACTTCTCAAAAAAAAAAAAAAAAAACAGAGATACACACACAGATAGTGGATCGGAGCTCCGAGCTGGTGGATCGTGGATCGGAACTCGAAGCTTGGATCGGAGCTCGTGGATCAGATGGATCAGAGCCGATCGGAGCTCGTGGATCGGACGAATCGGAGCTGATCCAAGCTCGGAGCTGGTGAATCATGGATCGAAGCTCGGATCCGAGCGGATCGGAGAGTTAATCGAGAGAGAGAGAGAAAGAGAGTTTATCTGAAACGGGTAGAGAGTGAGAGAGATAATCTGACACGGGTACAGAGAGAGAGAAAAAAAAATTTGAAATGAGAAAGGAGAGAAAGAGAGAGCGAGAGAGAAAAGAATCAGAAATGAGAAAGAAGAGAGAGAGAAAAAAAAATTAGAAATGAGAAAGGAGAGAGAGAGAGCGCGCGTTTTGTAAAAGTTGTTAGGAGAAATAATAAAAAATTGTGAGAGTATTGATTATTTAATTAAAAGATGGGTAGAATAGAGGAACTGATGTGGGTATTTTGTAAAAGTGAATGTGTAAAATATAAAAAGTAGGTTTTTAGTATAAAA
This sequence comes from Castanea sativa, assembly GCF_040712315.1. Classification (NCBI taxonomy): domain Eukaryota; kingdom Viridiplantae; phylum Streptophyta; class Magnoliopsida; order Fagales; family Fagaceae; genus Castanea; species Castanea sativa. The sequence goes on from NC_134017.1 coordinate 10,196,555, forward strand.
ATGGATATGTAAAATAGAGGGACTGATGTGGATGCTCTAAAGAAGTTCTTGCACACTACAGGCTAAAATCATTCGGGACCTAGAAGCATAGGATTCGACCACTATAGTCTATAAAATCAAACTTGTAAAATAGAGATTTTAGGTAGCTCCCTTGTAGCACTGATTATTTATTTCTTTAATTCTACTAGACTAGATTTCACATATTCCCCATTTGAAAATGTGCAGCATTAACGTGGCAGCAAAAGACTACCAAAAAAAAAACTCATAACAAAAACTAAACAATTATGATGTAGGGCACAATTTACTATTTAATTATTTTAATTTATTAATTTTGGTATTTAATTTGTAATTTTTGTTATTTTAGGTTTAGGGTTATTATTTCCTTTTTTTAGGTGTTTTTAATGTTTTTTAGGTCAAATTTGGTACCTGTTATGGTTAGGTATTAATTAGGAGTTATTTTAGAATATATCTTCTTATTTGTTAAGTTTTACGAAGCCCTTAAATAGGTCCCTAAGTCTGTAAACATTTTTCAGTATTATTGATATTAATAAAATTCAGATTTTTGTCTATTGTTTCTTTGGTGGATTCAAGAACCCTTTCTCCTTGTGGATTTAAGGACCCTTATGGATTCAAGAAACCCTCGTGGATTCGAGATTATTTTCAGAAGCAAACGTGTTTTGTTTCTTGTTTTCTAGAAGTAGGCGTGTTTCTTGACGCTTCTGCACACCCGCATCAGTTGGTATCAGAGTCTTGACTTATCCTAATCTGGTGGCTAACGTATGAGATGGTAGCAATTCCGACAACAGAAAACTTAGAAAGTATTATGTGACGTAAAGCTAGCACTCACAAATATTTGTGTTAAGATGCTGTCGTTGGAGCATGGAAACAATAAGGATAACTATCGCGGGGACATAACTCACGGGCAACCTATTGATAAGCAAATTTCATATAGACGTTATAAAAGAATTGCAAGTTGAAAATTGGTTATTTTTATAAAGAAGACTTTCTTGATTGGTTACTTGATCTAGAGGATTAATTTGTTTGACTATGAGAATATTTATGATGAGTGAAAAGTTGAACTTATTTTGTATAAACTTAGTGAGTATGCCTTACATTGGTGGGAATGAATATAATCTGATAGAATTAGACAAGATAAAGAAAAAATAAATTCGTTCATGGCCAAGGATGAAAAAGATGCTTAGGGTCTGTTTGGATAGAACTTATTGTTGAAAACTGAAAACACTATAGCAAAATAATTTTTAAATATGTGAATAGTGAAGCGGGACCCATTTTTAATGAAAAAGTACATAAACAGTGTCGTGAACAGTGCCGTCAGTGATGAACAGTGCTGTTTGTCTCCTTAAAAGCTGAAAAGCTGCCGCAGGAGGAAAAAATAGCTGAAACGCAAACTCAAAAACTCAAAACATAGACTTGGTATCCAAACGGATACTTACTATCAAATTTTATCCTTTGGATTGTGATGAACTTCTGTCATATACAAAACAAGATTATTTTTAGCCAAGAAGTTCACACTAGAATTATTTTGGAGAATCATATATTCTACCATTAAGAGAAGAATTGTATATTGAAAAACATATTTTTCTTGAAGAAAATATAGAGATTTGTGAGAAAATTAGTAAAGACATTGTTATAAAAGAAGAATCTGAAATTAAGATTATGGAGTAGATTTATGAAGACACAATTATAGAGAAAGATCTTGAAGTCGAGAAGGTAGAGACAATTGAAGAAGAAATTCAAGATGAAAGTTTCAAGGATTTCAATGAAATCTCAAGATCTTTTTATTTTGGTGGTAAGCGATACACCGAAATTTATTTATTTTAATGGGGTTGATAGATTTGATTCAATTGTCAGTTCTTATTCGATAAATCTTTACAATTACATGAAGACTAAGGAAAAAGAAATTCAAGTTGATTTTTTTATTCCATTAATAAGTTGTAAGTACGGAAAGAATATCAAGGGGCTCAAGCATTCAAAGTATTTGTTTATTTAGAGCAGAAGATTTCAGACTTCAAAGCTAAACTTGAGGACAAGTTTGTTTCAAGTGGAGAGGTCTTATGTAGGACACAATTTACTATTTAATTATTGTAATTTATTAATTTTGTTATTTAATTTGCAATTTTTGTTATTTTAGGTTTAGAATTGTTATTTCCTTGTTTTTAGGTGCTCTTAATATATTTTTTAGGTCAAGTTTGGTTCTTTTTAGGGCTAGACATTAATTAGGAGTTATTTTATAATATATTTTTTTGTCTATTAAGTTTTACAGAGTTCTTAAATAGGCCCCTGAGTCTGTAAACTTTTTTCAATAATAAAAATTAAATTTTTGTCTATTGTTTCTCTAGTGGATTCCAGAACCCTTTCTTCTTATGGATTCGAGGAATCATTGTGGATTCAAGGTTATTTTCAGAAGCAAACGTGTTTTGTTTCTTGTTTTCTAGAAGTAGACGTGTTCTGCTTCTTGACGTGTTCCGCCTCCCGCATCAGTAACTATCCCATTGATGAAATATAGATTACTAGTAGAAGTATAGAACTAATATCAAACCCCAACGGATATTTTACATAAGTAATTTTTATTTCGATTCGATGTATACAAATGGGAGAATTCACCTCCTTGCAAAGTCCGATGTAGGAAGCGGCCTAGGAATCGTAGATAAATCTAGTCGGCACCGACGATGACTGTACCAGTGGGGATTTTAGGGATTTTTTGATGAGAAAAAGTCCAATATTGTTGGAACCGAAGACCTGGGCTAGTGGTTGTGCCGTGAAGAGAGAGAGCTTCAATCCTTGTGAGAGAGAAATTTCAATTTTTTTTGTTCAAGAGGAAATGCATGCCGGGTTTGAAATCTTTTAGGGATGAAATGGTCTTTTTCTAATTTGATGAAGTGTCAAATTTAAGAGGCATTGGATTGAATAAACGGAACGAGAGCTGCTACGTCCACAACATTTTTACAACAAATCATAGGTGATTAGTTGTTATTGGTTCAAATTTGAACCTAACACTAAGATTACTTTTTTGCCCCAACAATAACAACCAATAACATCCTGCCACTTAAGATTTGTTGTAAAAATATTATAAAAATGTTGTAAACATATTATTTCTCTAAACGGAAATACCCTTCAACAAAACTGGCCTATTGTTTGTCCGCCATCTTTGTCCGCACTATCTGGTATTCATGTTTACTGAGAAAAGGACGAAAAAGAATCGCGTGCATTTGGAAGACATTGATGCGGATCAATTGCAAAAAAGATCGTATCTTCCGCACACAAAAAAAGTTAAAAAAAAAAAAAATCATATCTTCGGTAAAAAGAAATCGTGTATATATATATATATATATATATATATATATATATATATATATGAAAAATATATGATCTCGAAAATATATATGAAAAAGATATGATCTCGAAAAAGAATCACGTGCATTTGGAAGACATTGTTGCGGATCATTTGCAAAAAAGATCATATCTTTAGTTAAAATTAAAAAACCAGAGATTAAACAAAAGAGAAAGAATACGCTGCAATAGGCTCCCCTGCCAACCCTCTAATAGTCAAATAAAAATAATACGATCCAATAGGCCAACACGCGTGGAATGGATTTCTGCATAAGACCAAAGTTCAATCTTTTGTTTAATCTCTGATTTTTTTTTTAATACTGAGTTTTTTTTTTTTTTTTTAAAGCTAAAGATATGATCTATTTTGCAAACTAAAAACTACTTAATTAGTTTAGCAAAAAAAAACTAAAAAACTACTTTTCCCAAAAAAACAAAACTCAAAATTTATAAAGTTTCGTAATTCGAACCACTTCTTTTGTAACGAAAAAACTCTCTTTCTTCAAAAAAAAAAAAAAAAACTGGTTAATTTAAAAATAGCTCAATTTTTCCCTTAATATATACAGATAAATAAAATTATTTGTGATGTTTGTGGCAGTGGGACCCGTACATTCCAGCAAACGTTCTCCTTTTCCCCTGCAGAATGCTTATATATATGGTGGACGCAATCGTGTTCTTATCGGTACTAATCCATTTGAATTTACTCAGTATTCAACCTATCAAACTCGAACACAGTTTTTTTCCATTCATCATGTTCCACATGAAGAACAATGGCAATGCCTTGTTGAAGGAAAGCGACACAAATTTCAATAATTTTCCCCTTGGTTTGAGAGTTTTGATTGTGGATCACGATCAGCAAAGTCTGCAAGAAATGGAGGCGAACCTTCGGATATTTGGATATGAAGGTGACTTCTTATTCCTTTCGTTTTTTATTGAGTTTAAACTGCGGGTCTCGAATGGCTGCGAGTCAGCATGTTAAGGGATTGAGTTGTAGCGCTATCACAAGGGCCACCATCAAATTGGATTGAGTTGAAGCGTTATCGCAAGATCGTCGGCATACCCTGGTAAAGGTTTTTTTTATCTTTATATTTTAGATTTGGGTATGAAATATGATTTAGTTTTGGGTATGTTGGATTGCTTTGATTTAGGTGTTTGGATTAGATTCGATTTTGTTTTGGGTTTTCTCTTTTGAAAATGTTTCTTCTCAATTTTATATACTTTTTTTTTTTTTTTTTATGAGAATACAGAAAACTTATTTTTTTTTTTTTTTTTATTTTTTTTTTTTGGTTATGAGAAGACAGAAAGCTTTACGGAGAAGAGCCGATGGAAATTCAACGGAGAAGGCCCGGAAGTAGAATTCAACAATTAATGAGTGTTTTGTTCTTCTTTTGAATATTTACTTCCGGTGAAATCTACCAATTAAGATATCTACCAATTAAGATGGAGAATTGGAAATTCAACGGATAAGGCCCGGAAGTAGAATTCAACAAAACAATTAAGGAGTGTTTTGTTCTTCTTTTGAATATTTGCTCTCTGTGCAATCCAGATGGAGAATTAGATGGTCATTAAATCTTTTGAATATTTGCTCTCTGTGCAATCCTCTGTCGTGCAATCCAGATGGAGAATTAGATGGTCAGTAATCTCTTAATGGATCAATATTTTTGTTTCTCTAAATTGCTGACAAACAACATAGGTAAAACTCACCCTTAAAAATCAGTTGGTAAGAGGAGAGTGTCCTAGAGCTTATAAACATATGGTTAAGTTTATACTTAATCAATGTAGGACATTAGGATCATAACACACTGTAGCAGCGTTGAAAAAATTTGTCATTTAGCATCATTTTAGCAACTATTTAGTTAGTAGTCAAGTTTGCAAAATAATTTTACAAACTAGCATCTTGAGCCGTAAAAATCAAGTTTTGAGTTCAAATAGTTTTGAAAACATGCTAACTAATGAAATTGTTAGCAAAATGGTGCTAAATTGCAAAAAAATCCATGTCCCCTTCTTTGAAGGTAAAAAATTGTTGAAGTTTACTTCCTAATATAGCATGTTCAATATTGTTCAACCACCATTGGGAAATACTTGCCTCTTTCAAAAATAATGCCAAAGAAGGTCCCTCTGTTCACCTCAAGTTGAAAAAGCTTTACTTCAATATCAATATAAAAATTGTGAATACCCGCATCCCACCAATAACAAAACAGAAAATCTTTGGCTAATTCGAGGTAGCTAGGCCTTGTCCAGTGAGTGAGAGTAGTGTGAAGGCAAAATATAAGGATTTTTTTTTTTCCTTCTTAAATCTGGGGATTGGATTTCTTGGTTGGATTGGTTTTGATTTTGTTATCTGAGTTAGGTTTAGTTTTTGAGCAATGCTTCCATTAACAAAGCTTCTGATAGGATTCCTTTTCTATAATTTTTTTCTAATTTAAATGGCAATTCGACCAGTTACCTGAAGCACAAATATTTTCAGTTACTGAATGCAATCGAGTGGAGGATGCTTCAACTCTGCTAAGGATGGAGGGAAGCGTATTTCATATTATTATAATTGAACAATGCTTGCTTGATATGAATGAATTTGAGCTTCTTAGAATTGGTAGAGAGATGGATTTGCCTGTTATTGGTAAGTACACAGGCCTGTGTGTGTGTGTGTGTCTTTTTCTTGGATATGTATGTCATTTTCTGTTTCATTAACAATTTTGTGAATCTAACATCTCAATATTTATAATGTTACATTGTGACATCTGAGGATGGTCAACCTAACAATATTGTTCGATGGAGTTTGGAAAATGGCGCCTGTGATTATCTGCTGAAGCCTATCCCATTGAGTGTTCTTAAGATGGTGTGGAAATATATGTTTTTCAATAATGTGTCTAGAGTGAAAAATCAGCGGATGTCTTGGACACCAGACTTTCATGAAAAGTTTGAAGAAAGTGTGCAAAAACTGGGGGGCGCTGCTAGTATGAGTCTTTTTCCTAATCTTATCTGCATGAATTTGTTGTTCTCACACTCTAGTCATTTATCTGCTTATGTTCACTTTGTCGTTTGCTTTTAATGGTGCAAGTTGGAGAAGTCAATTACTTTAAAGTAATTTAGTGGCCCATTTATGACTAAAAAAGTGTTTGTTAGATATGGGAAGGAAAACATATGGAGCAACTGTACTGGAACTACTTCTCCATAAGTTAAATATGTCCATTTTAATTATTCTCGCTGAGAAATATAGCACATTGTATGGAGCCTTAATTCTGTAAAGCTTCTGTACGACTATTTGCAATCATTCAATAAATTCATATAATGCATCTGTCCTCTTTTCTTTTCTTTTTTCTTTTTTTTTTTTTCCCTGAAGGTAGTGTAAATTACACGCACATTGTTTTGCACAAACGTCCATACACAGGTTATTTTGAACTGAAATCGTGAGTAACTCATGTCTTCAACTAATGATTTCAGTTCAAAAATACCTATGTATGAACGTGTGTGTAAAACAGGTTTTACCCTTTTTCTTTAAGGGTATGTATTTATCATACTAGCGTGTCACTTTATGCAACTAATATTTCCTTTTTTGAAACAACAACTAATGTTAATTTTGGAATCATTAGTTTGTGGTTAGTTCAATGAGGTTGAAAATAATCATTTTATTAGTTGTTTGGGTTATTCTCTTAGAGCAACTTCCGGGAAAAATATCTGTACTAAGGGTTATTTTTATTATATGCAATCTGCCAGGGTTGTTTTATGTTTCTGTAAGTCCAAGAATATAAAATTTTGTTTTTTAAGAATGGAATTTTGTTTCTGAAGACAGGTAATTAAACTCAGCCGTTATGATTGTTTGTGCACTCCATCCCATACTTCACTAGTAGCATTTTAGCCTGTATTACAATATCTTATATAGGGCTGTCCACGGGTCGGTCCGGGTCGGGTTTGTGCCCAACCCGGAACCGACCCGCTAGAATCAGGTGGCCAAAAAATGCACCCGTCGCCGACCGCCGGAATGAACGGATCGGGCGGATCAGACCATCAGATGACGGCGGACGGGTCGGTCGGGGTCGAAAATCCAGAAAACGGCAAGAACAAGTGTGAGAATGGCGAAAAAAGGCGTGAAAACGGCGAAAATCCGGCATGAAAATGGCGAAAATCCGGCAAAATTTTTTGAAGTTTCTCCAGATCCGGCCTGATTTAGGCCATTTTCGGCAAGATCTTGGCCAAATCCGGTGAAATCTTGCCGAGATCTTGACGAAAATGGTTTAAATCTCACCGGATCTACCAAATATCGCCGGTAATCTCACAGATCGGTCAGATTGGTTTTGATCGGATTCTGGAGAAGGAAAACCGACATCCGACCCGCCAAACTCGGGTTTTGAAGGAACAAACCCGTTTCCGACCGCCGGAGAAGTCGGGTTCAGTCGGCGGCGGGTCGGGTTCGGTCGGCGGCGGCGGATGAGTCGGGTTGGCCGGGTCTTTGGACAACCCTAATCTTATATATATTGATGCAGATGCGACTCCCAGCAAAATTTTACAAATTTTGCAAAGTGACCATAAGGGTTTGAAGATGTTGGTAGGGAAAAGGTTTCCAGCCATCTTCAGGTAATTGTTATTCTTATTATGTCCTTAACTGATTTTTCCCCAGCATGTGCATTTCTATTGAATATGATATCAAGTGTTCTTGACTTAAAACTTGGTGTGAAATGGTGATTTATCAAGTTACCGAGTCAGATGCCTCTTAAGGAAAAATCTCACCTGTTGAGTGATAGTTTATGAAGTCAGATTTCTCTTTCTGTAAAGGATACTCACTGTTCACTATTTCATGGTGCAGAAATACCGTGATAGCCTTAAAAAAAAGGCTCAGCCGCATATGCTGGGGTGCAAAGACAAAGATGGTACCAGTTCAGAGCATATTCAGTCCAGATATGAAATGGAGGAACATGCACCAATGACTTTGGTTGATCAAGTCTTGAAGACCGCGGTTGCAAATGAGCCAGATATATTATCACAACAGCAACAAGCTCCAGCAGCAAAGAACACTCAAGGCTTTCAGAGTGTAACATTGCCTTTTGTAACCAACGTACCAACCATTGGAGGTAGTACTAGTTGTGGAAACCAAAGCAACGCTTTGATGATCCAGATGGATGAAGCATTTTCAAGTGAACAGATGCCTTTTGTAACATTGCCTTTTGAAACCAACTTACCAACCATTGGAGGCAGTACTGGTTGTGGAAATCAAAGCAACGCTTTGATGATCCAAATGGATGAAGCATTTTCAAGTGAACAGATGCCTTTTGAAACCAAATTACCAACCATTGGAGGTAGTACTAATTGTGGAAACCAAAGCAACGCTTTGATGATCCAGATGGATGAAGCATTTTCAAGTGAACAGATGCCTTTTGTAACATTGCCTTTTGAAACCAACTTACCAACCATTGGAGGTAGTACTAGTTGTGGAAACCAAAGCAACGCTTTGATGACCCAGATGGATGAAGCATTTTCAAGTGAACAGATGCGGAATGAATTCACTGGAGGTCAGCCTTTTGACTACGAAAGCTTTCTCAATGATATCGATGCATCAACAAATGATTTTTCTGGAGATCCTGGTTTCTTCTCCATTAATGCTCCTGTTCCGAGTCCTTTTCATATTGATCATGGAGAATATGGTTTCTCCTCGGATGGAATGTTTGAAAATTTTACTGGGGATGTTATTGCTCCTGAACATTTTAACAACCTCTGATGCTGGTACGTAACATGATCCCCATTCATGGTTGCGGTAAGATATTTTTATAACTTGTACGCATTTTGGCACAAGTTATAAAAAATTCTTCCATCTAAAATAACCGACATTTATTCCGTAAAAGAAAAAAAAGGAGATTTATTTATTTATTCATTGTTTCTCTTGCAGTTTGCTGGATTATCTGAGTCTGAAGTCTCACTCTGGTGGCGTCATCCCAAATCCAAGAAAAATGCTTCTCTGTTAGATGCGTCTTTGTTCTCTTTGATTCTACCTGTTTTCCTAAAAGTGTAGTTTTATTTTGTTTTCAACTCAGGATTTCAGCCCTTGTTTGCTTTAAATTCCGTCTGTCTGTCTGTTTTAACAAGGGTAATCTTCCAAGTGCTATCGAGTCGGTCTGTTACAAATTCAGGATTTCAGCCCAAATTCACACGTGAGTGCAACCTGGTATGTGTAACAGTTTCTACCCTTTCTTAAAGGGCAGACTTTATATATCACTTCACTATACCTATGAAGTTTAAAATCGCTATTTAGGTCGGTTGTCTCAAATGATGTTTTGAAATTTCAAAGTTAATCGAGTATGATAAAAAAAAATGCAGTTTTTATCTGGTAATGTTAAGACTGATTCTGGTTAGTGACGATGAATAATTAATATCCACGGATTTCTTGGCCATCGGTCATTCATGCATGCATGAAAAATTCGTAGAAAGTGTGCAAGAACTGGGCCATTAATGGTTTGAAACTTTAAGCTTTTTCCTAATCTTAAGCTTCATTAATTGGTCATTATCACACGACTCACTTTCACTTATCTGCACATGCTTTTTACTTCAAAAAAAGAAAACATGTAAATCACTTCGTCCGTCCGTTGAATTCTACTTCTATGATGTAATTTGGTTAATTCAAATTTCAAACTACTTTTGTTTTGTTTCACTGAAGCACACTAGTGTACTCCAAAATAATTCATGGTCCATTAAAAAAAGAGAAAAAAAGTTAACAATTGTATTATTATTATTTTTTCAAGAATGGTTGGATGTGGAAACATATTTATTAAATTCAGACCGCAACTTGACGCGGAATGGGTTACAAGCCAGAGTCATTGGTTTAACAAGATAGTCATCTGTCAAATCACAAGTTTAATTAAAATTTTAATTAAATTAAATACATCTTTTTTTCTTCTAAAAAAAATTAAAAAGATTGCTGCAAATTTATCCACAAAGGTAAAATTAAATAAGCCAAGAATTCTTCAAGTAGCATTCTTGAAAAAATTCTCATGAATTTGTATATAATGGTGAAGGGGCCTCTCATAAAATTTTAATATGGATCACTATTTATGGGAAATGAGTCATAGCTTTTCAATAAACACCTTTCACTTTGAAGAAATATCTTGGTTGATTTAATATCAACAAATGTTCACAAAACTCACTAACCATCTGAAACACTTCAAAACTGGTTTTAACCCCAAAAAAATCCCATATTTACACTTCTAACAATCAACCTTTATGACTCGACCGTTTGACCTGCTATCATGGTAGATATGGACCAAACATAAAGGTATTCCAAAATATACAACATTTGTCAAGTCTTGACTAATCTTCTATTGAACCTTGTGAATACTAAATTTAATCAACTAATTCCCTCCAAATATGATAGGTTTTTTGTCACTTGTAATCCAACTAGGAGAGGCATCATAAAAAATAAGAGAAAATTATACTTTACCGCCTAAGCTATGATCCTTTTATGCTTACCCTCATAAACTATAAGAAAGAACACTTTTATCACCTTAGGCTATACCCCCTCTACATTTAACCCCCCTAAACTATGAGAATGCGTATTTTACCCCCCTAAACTATTGCTCCTTTTACACCTACCCCTCTAAATTATAAGAATGCACAATTACTTTCCTAATCTACTACCCATGGGGTAAGGGTGCAAAGTATTTCACGAGTAATAGAAGGGTATGCACTCTCATAACTTAGAGGGGCAAATATTACATTGGTAATAGTTTAGGGAGTAAAGTGTACATTCTCATAGTCTAGGAGGGTAAGTGTAAAATGGGGTATAATTTAGGGATTAAGATCCTCTAGAGTTCTTAAGAGTACTCTAACAGATATAATTCCCGTAATCCTAAAAGTCCTTTTAAAATAAAAGGCCAAGATTTTGCCACCTCATCAATCTACTAAAAATTAATTATTTTCATAAAAAAAAAAAACTCAAACTAACTCACTATTAAACTCAAAATTGCCTCACTCTCCCCCTCTTGCTACCAATCGTTGGTGTTCTATCCAAGGAAATCAATTTCGTATAGGAGGTTGTTTCAGTTTGATTAGGGGAACAAAATATTTCGGTATCGGTTGATACCGGTATATTGTTTTGGGATTACTGCTATTTATATATTTCTATTCATAAATATATATTTGTATTATTTAAGTATGAATATATTAAATTTTATGTTTATCAAGATAAAATTTAATATCCACATATTTTATACATACTAGCTCACCTTAACCAATGTATTAGCTTAGATAACAATTAAAAAAAAAATTATTGTACTGGTTGAAACCCCAATGCATGCTGATATAGGCAAGTATAGCCAAATTAGGTATATTTTTCAATACATATTGAAGGAGTACCAGTATCGGTTTAATGGATGGTACGACCAGAACCACACTCCAATCAGACTCCACCACCAAGCCAGATCCGATTTGGGTATTCTTATATTTCCCAAATGTATTACAGTGTAGTCAATAATCTAAAAATCAAAAGATCATCCACAGGTTATCAAGAAAAGGAAAAAGAATGTATCTTTAATTTCAATCACAAAACCAGCCACAGGTTTCACACAAGTCATAATATAACAACAATGGCAATTAAACATATATTGTCACTTTTATTAAGACTTTCCTGTTGGTTTTCCTTTTGGATTATGGTATGTATGTATGATTGAATTTGGTCACATGTGGGTTTTTAGCGGATTCATGATTGGTGGTAGTGTGGGTTGTCACCGGAGATTGGTAGTAGGAGGGGAGAGTGAGGCAGTTTTAGATTTCTGTGATTGAGTTTGAGTTTTTTTTTATGGAAAGCATTAGTTTTTAGGTTTGTGATTTAATGAAATGGCATAGGAGAAATTATTATTTACACCGGAAAGACTGTTGACGTGGTCCTCCCTAATCAATGAGATAATGACATCTATGCAAATGTATGTGTGAGTTTCCTACTCAGCACAAGGAATAAAAAATAAAAATTACCAGATGATGTCACATTTACATAAATAAAAGCATTTTATTGGTTGGGAGGTCAGGAAGACCACGTCAGTAGTCCTCCTAATTGACCTAATAATTTCTCCATAATCTTAGTCTTTTATTTTAAAAGGAAGGTGAGAATTAAAGAAATTTTACCTGAAAGAATATGTCCTAGAAACTTTAGAGGATCTTGATCCATAATTTATGGGAGTAAAATGTAATTTCTCATGAACACAAACTGAAAAAATTAAAGCCTGCATTTAGATGAGTTTATTTTCATCATATTATTTTGTTTATCATGTAAAAACTGCAGGTATATATTGAAAAATAATAATAAGCTGAACGAATAGGCCCTACAACTAAACTAGGTTTTCTTTATGCATTTCCTAAGAGCACTTTCTTTCTCATCCTAACCGTCCTAGAAATTAAAGATTGTCCGATACAAATTCAATATGTTCGGTGTCATTATGATATATATATTGGATAGGTATAGTGACACTAATCACTATGTATTAAAAAAAAATAGAAATGTTTATCTTACATTAGTTGTGTGTGTTAGAGTTTTAGTCCTTATAACCTCAGGCTACTCCTACAAAATTTAGGTCATTTTGTAGTAGTACTCTGGTTATGTAATATATTATAAGTCTGTTTAAAAAACTCTATATACTATTTTTATGTTTTTGTATTCTAATAAGTATTACTGTTTCCTAAAAAAAAATCACTATGTATAGGATTAGAGGTTTCGGACTAGTGGGAGGTGTATATGAAAGTAATATTGTTTAATTACCATCTATCATCTCTATAAATTATAAAAGTAGTATAAAAATTATATTCATTGCATTGCTCATTCAAATTCCAAGAGATTACCAAAATTCTTGGCAGTACAAACAAGTCAAAACATTACTCAAAAGTCAAACGTATAAAACTCAAATTAGGGGAAAAATGGGTAAATATCCTTAATTTTAAAACTATGGAGCAAAATATTCATCTTTTCAAAATATTTAGCAAAATGCCCCTGTTTTAGAACTCAATTTTAACAAAATCGATTTTAACAAAATCAAATTCTGTGTAAAATTTGATATCCTCAAATTTAAGTTTTATGTGTATTTTTAAGTAGAAATCGACATTAGCAATGTCGAGTATCGCTTAAATTAGGAAAAAGTTTAGCTGTGTACTAGTACCTGTTTACTATAGTATGGAGCCAAATTTTTTTTGGCTATGGCACCACCAATGAAGCAAAACATTTTGTAGTTCGAGGAGGCAAAAATAACATTATAGCAATATGCCTCCACCAATAATGATACTCTAAATAAGTACTAGTACTTGTTTACTGTAGCAAGTTGCTACTTGCTTTTAATTCTTTTCTCCTCTTTTTTATCTTCCAACTCATCTCTCTCTCTCTCTCTCTCCTGATACTGTAGCAAGCCCTCTTCAATTCACTCACTTCCCTATTCACCTCGTCGCCTTTGCTCATTGACGAAATCATGTTGCATCCTCGAAACCTCAGTCTTGAGCTCCATTGCTCTCTTGGCCACCAACTACAAAGTCTTTAGCCCCTCTCCAGACCATTCAATCTCTTTCTCCATCTTTTTGAGCTTTTCCTTCTTCGATGCATTATCGTTTCGAAGCTCTCCAATCTCCAAATTCTGTTTCTTGATTCGCTCCTTGCTTATTGAATTCAAGTTCACCATCTAAAGCTTCTCGCGCTCCAAAGATTTGGTCTTCCTATTTAGCTCTGAAACCCTGGCATCATAATTGCCACCGTCGTCGGGTTGATCAAGATCGTAGGAACTCTCCCCCGTTTGATCCAACTCAGCACCATTAATGATTATCTCCTTGTTCGCCATTGCTAATCCACCAAATACACAAATAAAAAATTAAGCAAGAAACAAAAATCCTGGACTCTTGTTTGGTTGCCAAGAAAAATCAATCAACTTAAAAATCCAAACCAAACAACATAAAATAGAATGGTGGTTGTGGTTGTTGGTGGAGGTGGCTATGGTGTTTTTTTTATATATTATTTTATTGTGTTGAAAGCTAAAATAAAACCATTAATGTTGGATTTTTTGTAAAGTAAGGTGGAAAAATAGATAAAGTAGCTTTTTGTGAAGCCAAATTGCTAAATTTATGACTCTACCTTTGTGGATGCTCTAAGGTGTTAGTGGTGTGTAATTGTAATTGTACTGTAAGTCAAAGACAGTAAGTTAGTAGACTACATGTATTTGCCTAGAAACTGATGAGTGATGGGGAAAAAAATTAATTTATCAAGATAAGAATAGATTTTGTACCAATAAGAGGAAGACACATGTGGGAAGCCTTATCAATTTGATTAAGGCTGTGTTTGTTTCGACGGTAAACGGTTTCAGGAAATGGTTTTCCGCGTTTTCGGGTGTTTGGCAGGTGCTGAAATTTTGGTCAAACGGAAAATTGCAAACAGTTGACTGTAAAATACGGCCTCTGACCCGGAAATTCTTTTCCATTTGTATTTTACCTTCAAACCGTTTCAGTCCTATTTTCCTCTCGCCTTCTCGCTGCCTCAAGTCAAGCTCCAGTCAAGCTCCACTCCCTGCCTCAAGCCGGTCCGAGCTTCACCCACCGTCCGACGAGCGCAGCCACTCTCCCACGGTGAGTTTCCTCCACCGTTTCTCGCAATTCCGGCCCACCAAACGACCCACAGCTCCGGCCCACTGGACGAAACCTCACCCACACACCTCCGATCCCCACACAGCTCCGGCCCACTAGACAAACCCACACCCACACACCTCCGACCCACTTTACACAGCCCGATCCACCCACCTCCGACCCACAACCTCCGACCCACTCTACAAAACCTCACCCACAACCTCCGACCCACTCTACAACCTCCGACCCACTATACACAACCCGAACCACCCACCTCCGACACACTCTACACAGCCCGAACCACCCACCTCCGACCCACTCCACCTCCGACCCACTCCACAAAGCCCGATCCACCCACCTCACCCACACACCTCCAACCCATTCTACAAAACCCAATCCACCTACCTCCGACCCACACACCTCCGACCCACCCCTCTACAAAACCCGACCAAACCTCCAACCCACCCTCTAGGCAATGCAGCTCTGGGTTGAACCGATATGGGTTATATATATATATAATTATTTAATTAAATACCTATTTAATTATTGATTTACTTTTTTTTTAATTATCTAGTTATTTATTTAATTATTGATATCAGAAATTCAATTGTGCTGCTCTTACAATTATATAGAAATATAAATGCAATGTGATTTGTTGGGGATTTTCTGCTCTTGGTGTTTTTGTTGATGGGTACTCTACTGTTTAGGTAGAAAATGTTTAGATTATTATTTAGAGGGGAATTAAACATTTTATGGCTGCTCATAATGGTTTTGATCTCACTTGTTCAAAAAAAAAATACTATAGATTGCTTGAATTTGGATTGTTTTACTGTTGTGGTTGTTTTTATATACTGTGTACTCAATATCATGCTTGTTTGCATACCTCTTAGACCACAATGTTTGTGATGTTTTAGATGAAGAAAAAAACCAAAGCAGCAGTTCTTGCCTCAGTTGCATCTGTCCTCCTTGTGGGGGTTGCGTTGGTAAGGAAATTGCGACGTAGACGACTGCCTAGGGCGCCTTATGTTAATCATGCAGCCGATAGAGAGCATTACATAAATAGTATTCTGCATGGAAGTGAGAGACTTTGTGTTAGTCAAATTAGGATGAAACCTATAGCTTTCCACCACTTATGTCACATCCTCATTGAGGGGGAGCACATACGCCCTACTACGCACATGTCCGTTACGGAGCAAGTGCTAATTTTTTTACACATTATTGGTCATAATGTGAGGTTTCATGTAATTGGTAGTCGGTTCCATAGATCAACTGAAACTGTCCATAGATACTTCAACGTCGTCCTTAGGGGGGTCCTGAAATTATATAGAGCTCTAATAAGACTGCCTAGCGAAGATACACCCCCAGAGATAAGGGATAGCAGAAGGTTCTACCCCTATTTCAAGGTAAATATTAAGACTTGTGTATATGTGTAAATTGTGAAAGTTTGTGTAATTCTAAATCATTATGTTTGTCGAAAATTAGGATTGTGTTGGAGCGATAGATGGTACACATGTTCGTGCATCTGTGCCACCTGAGATACAAGGAAGGTTTCGTGGTCGCAAAGGTGGAACCACACAAAATGTGTTAGCTGCCATTAGTTTTGACTTGAAGTTCACTTATGTATTGGCTGGATGGGAAGGCAGTGCACATGATTCACGTGTGTTAAATGATGCATTTGCTAGGCCACGGGGATTTTCAATTCCCTCAGGTATTATAGGATGACTTCACCTTTTGAGTTTATTAGTTTAATAAATTTTGTGCATTTTTCGAAGCATAGTAGTGATTTGGTTTTATTTTTGAACATATGTAGGTAAGTATTATCTTGGTGATGCTGGGTATGGTAATAAAAATGGAATTTTGTCACCCTATCGGAGTGTGCGATATCACTTGAAAGAGTTTAGTGATCGTCCTCCTGAGAATGAACAAGAATTGTTCAACCTCCGACACTCTTCCTTGAGAACTACCATTGAGCGAGGTTTTGGAGTGTTGAAGAAACGTTTTCAAGTATTGGATGCAGAACCATTTTGGTCTTTTGAAACACAAGTGAAAGTAGTGTTAGCATGTTGTGTGATTCATAATCACATTATGGGGGTTGATCCTGCTGACTATATTATGGAAGCTGCAATGAACCAAGTAGAGGGTAGTGGCTCCCAACAAGAAACACAGTCACGTCGGGAGTCCCTTGAAGACAGTAGAGTGTGGAATGCTAAGAGAGATGAGATCTGCAAAGCTATGTGGTCTGATTATACCAGGAGTGGAGAGTAGAACTTTATTTAGATTTATGTGATTGTCATATGTACTGTATTCTTGTTTTATATATGTTTAATCTATTTACTGTAGACTTCTGGTGGTGTAAGGAGTATTATTTTCAACAATACATTGTTATTTCCAATAGTTGTTTCGTTCTGTTGTGCACATCTATAATCGTGGTTGTATGTGTGTTTGATTTGTTGTTCATATGCACAGTAATTTGTGAATGCTACTTGGATTGTTTAAATGCTAGTCTCACTATGCAATTATCATATGTAGTAATGTCGAAAGGGAAAGAAAAGGTGGGTAGTAAGCAATTTCGATGGTTGCCACCAATGCACACGACGATGCTAACTGTACTTGCCGAAGAGGCCACGAAGGGCAACAAGCCCTCGAACACTTTTAAGCCCGGTTCCTTCGCTACTGTCGCCAAGGCGATAACTGAACAGTTTGGGGTCGAGTGCCACCCCTCGTATGTTGAGAATCGAATGTGTACTTTGAGGACAATGTGGACTACCATTCAAACTCTTCAAAAGAAGAGTGGGTTCGGTTGGGATGATAGCTTAAAAATGATCACGTGCGATGCCAAGACGTACCAAGAGGAAGTTATGGTATGGCTTTCAACTATATTTGTGCATTATATTTTCTATTGTTCTTATCCCATAAATCATGGATTATGTCTCTTGTGGTAATAATAGTTTATACTTGTTTATCATTCACATAAATCATCTAATGACATCAATATTGAATTGAATATTGAATTTATGAGTGAAGTGATCATTGCATTGTTATTGTATGTTCCTGTCTCCCTTACAGGCGCATCGGAAGCATGCTGATTTTTTGAACAAGAAGATAGAGTTGTATGATGAGTTGGCCATTGTAGTGGGTAAGGATTTGGCCACAGGAAGCTTTGCTAAGTCATATGTTGATATTGACACAGAGCATGACAATGCAGAGAGCACTGAGATGGTGGCTGATAATGGGGAGGAGGGTGTGGTGGATAAGGGGAAGAATGTGGTAGAATCGTCCACCACTGGGTCCACACTTTCAAAGTCCCGCAAAAGAAGCCGTGCACCTCCCTCTGATGATAGCGCTCTGACTGATTTGTCTGATCAGCTTAAGGAAATTGCTGTGGCCTTGAAAGAAATCAGTCGGGGGCCTATTGATTTTAATAGTCTTTACTCTGAGGTGATGGCTATGGCGGCGGATGGGTATAGTGAAGATATGCTCGCAACTGCCTTTGACCATTTGTGTGAAAATAAGAAGGTAGCTAGGGGATTTTTGGCCAAGACTGCTAAGTTGAGGAAGCTTTGGATGGATAGTTATTTGTTCACTCGACTTTGACTTGTCTGTTTAGTGCTGATTGTGATGGTAGGGATTGTGTGTGATGTAGTACTAGTATGATCCTAACATTGTATGATATATGTGACAATTGTATTATCGGTAAGCAGCCTATGTATGTATTTGTAACCTGTAGGATGTGAACTCTTTTGTATTATTGGGACGATACAATTGCCCAAGTTATGTGTGGTGACTTTAAGCATGTAGGGCACATGTGCACTGTTCAGATACCACGTGTAGGTATCAATTTTGCATACCATGGACTTGTAATGGTGAAAGTACATTATGTGCGTTTTGATATAAATATTACCACGTGATATTCGGATGCTCTTTGTTGATGTTGAAGTCGATGATTATTTTTGTGATGCTTTTTGTAACTGTTGAAGTGGATGATTATTTTTGTGCTATTACAGGTTCATCTAGGCAATGCAGGTTTTTATTTGTAAATGCATTTCATATTTTCCGTAAAATGTGTGAACAAACCAAACATGGGAAAATGAATACAGTAAAACGAATTTCAGAAAATGCCAAACAGTGGAATTTGTTTGCTGCCCTTATTTTCCATGGTGCAACCAAACAGCATGAGTACATTTTCTTTACGGGAAAATATTTTTTCCAGAAATGATTTTCCGTCCGGAATTGGTTTACCGTCGAACCAAACGCAGCCTAAAAACTGGCGAGGGCTAAATAAAAATACATTATTTTGAAAAAATTCTGTAAACTTCGGTTGGGTCGGGCTATATGGGTTTCAAATTCTTCAACCTTCCACTTGAGCCGAATAATCATTAACCAAAAAAATAATCTGTCACGAACTAAAATGTCACATGTTAGTTACCATAACAAAGGAGATGATTTCTCATATATGTTTAGCACATTACAATTTAAAAACAACTACTTTTTGAAGCTAATTGAAAGGGTGATAGTGTGACATGATGACACCAATGCCAAATATAGACCCAAGTTACTATATCATGTGAATCAAATATGGATGAAAATCAACTATTATCAATATCTTAGTTAATCGAATGGAAAACAAGTACATTGCAATTTTTCATTGAATCTTATGACATACAACTTTGGGAAAATATATATTTTCATTTTCCAAACAAACATACATGCAAAGAAAATGAAATTGGCCATTGAGACCTTGAATGCCCTTAAGTGTATGGAGACAAATTACATAATATGCAATATGCCTCACAGAACAGATTTGCAAATTAGTCAACCAATAACTTAATAAATAACTCAACAACTTTTCCAAAAATGTCAAATAATGTTACCATTGATGTGATTATGCAATCTTAAATTGTTTATAAGATTATGTCTAAATATAAAATGCATTATGTTTTATTTTATTGCACAAAACTTACGCAAATTAGGAATAATTTTAGATGGCGCCTATTTATTATTGAACCTACCAAATATACATTATGCTCAATTGTTTATAAGATTAAAAAGAATTAAATAGGGTGACAATAAAAAATTTGACAAAATAAAATCAAGGAATATACCTAATCTTTTCGTCTTTATGGAAACATAAAATGATAATTCAAGTCGAGACCTTCTAATGAAACCACGATTTCCATATGACGCTAATAATAAAAGCCCAACAATTTTCTTATCGGGAGTAGCTAGACATAATGGAGATTTCCCGTCTTCATTTAAAATATATGCTGCGTTTGGATCTCCCCAAAACAAAAGATTGATGGCTTCATAATAAAGAGAAAAGAAAACATAAATTCAAGTAAAGCAACGTTTCCTATGCTATTTCTCATTTGCAACTCTACAGTAGAGCTATTAATGAGGACTTTCAAAACTTTCAGATGTTTACTTTTTATGGCCACGTCAATTGCATTGTCCCCTATGATGTTTTTCTTATTAAGAAGGAAGGAGAAGTAATCAAAGATGAATTTTGCGATCTTAGTGCTTCCAAAACTTGTTGTCTCATGGAGCAAGAAATTCCCTAATGGGCTCTTTTGAGAAAAAAAAATGTTTAATAATGAGAGTTGTTTGTTGGTTGACATGTGTTCCAACATGTCAACAAAACCAATTACATCATCATTGGCTAATGGTTGATGAAAGGAAGCAAAATCAAAGTTAAGGAGGGGCAGTGTTCGTGGATTGGTGGAGGTTTGGAAATTTTTTTAACTTTAAAGCTTCCAACCTTTCATTGAGAATGTTTTGGGCATAAATTTGCACCAATATGTCCACAGCCATTAATAAGAAAGGAGCTTGATTTTTTTTTTTTTGTTGAGAAAATCAAAAAATGAAATGTAAACACCACATTAAAACATGTTTATTGCAATGAAAAAAATCATTGCAATAACATTAGAGTCATTGCAATAGTTGATACAGGGTGTTGCAATAAAATTTGAGATAATAGTTTTGTGCAACAAAAACTTTTTTTGCAATAAACTCCAAATATTTTAATAACATTTTGATACAATGATATATATATTTATTTATTGTTGCAATAAACAATTTAAAGTTTCGAATATCTTGTAGATATAAGCTATTATTTCACGAATCTTATTGCAATAGCTAGATTGTAAATAATCGAACAAAATAAGTCAAATTAAATTATTGCAATGATATCTTCATTGTAATAGATAATTATTTCATTTTGTCATTGCAATAGATTATGAAATAGCTGATACAGGGTTATTACGATGATATATTCATTGTAGTTTTATATTTGTCATTGCAATATATTGTAAAATAATTAATATCAAATTATTGTAATGATAACTTCATTACAACAATGTATTTGTTCAAAATTTTTGTTGCAATAGACTACAAAAATAATTGGTATCAATTTATTGCAACTATTTCTTCATTTTAAGTTATTATAGCAATTTTCCTAATATATTAAAGCTTCTATTGTAACAAAAAATTATAAGTTATTGCAACTTATTATTTTTTATGCAATAATTATTTGATCAATCATCAATGATAAGATCATTTATACCTGTCTCATTATCAATTCATTTTGTCAAACGATGTCCAAAGCTGTTAAACCTTTTTTATTTAGACAACTGAAGTTAACTCTCCTATCCCATGTAAGTGAACACATAACATTTGGATGAAAATTGATAGAGGCCAAAGGCAAAGCTATGTGTCCATTCTCTTCACTTTCATTTAGAAGCTTCTCAAACCTTGGGTTTGAAAATATACTTTTCACCAACATGTCTTGTCCATGCTTTGCCGCAGCATGCAATATATTTTGACCTAAACTATTCAATAATTTAGATGGATTGCATCCTTGCTATTCAAGAAATATTTCAACGGCCTTAATGTATCCCTTCTTGCTTGATATATGGATAGGAAGGTCACCCTTTAGGCTCTATAAAAGAGCCTATTGTCTGATTTTTGTTAAAATGAACTAAATTCCCTTAATGTAATTATTGACTGCAGCTAAATGTAGAGGTGTCTTCCCTTTTTGGTCTCTTACGTGGAAGAGTAATGGGTTCTTGCTAAAAACCTCTTCTAATGTATCTAAGTTAACTACAACAACAAAAACAACAAAAAATATTTAAAACATGAATGACATTTGAAATAATTAACTAGAATATATTAATTTAGAACATGCATGACAGGCAATATGTTTGTTACAATCAATGTGGAAAACACAAATTTTTTTTTTTTTTTGAAAATAATAAAAAACCAATTGGAAAATACAAAGTAAGTGTGATACAAAACATGCAATGCCTTATGTTTTATTTTATTGCACAAAACTTATGCAAATTAGGAATAATTTTAGATGGCACCTATTTATTATTGAACCTACCAAATATACATTATGCTCAATTGTTTATAAGATTAAAAAGAATTAAATAAGATGACAATAAAAATTTGATAAAATAAAAGTAAGGAATATACCTAATCTTTCCATCCTTATGGCAACATAAAATGGTAATTCAAGTCGAGACCTTCCAATGAGACCACGATTCCCATATGGTGCTAGTAATAGAAGCCCAACAATTTGCTTATCAGGAGTAACTAGGCACAATGGAGATTTGCCATCTTCATTCAAAATATATGTCTTGTTGGGATCTCCCCAAAATAAATAATTGATGGCTTCATAACAAATAGGAAAAAACATAGCTTCATGTAAAGTGGTGTTTCCTATACTATTCCTCATTTGCAATTCTACCGTGGAGCTATTAAAAAGGACTTCTAAAACTTTTAGTTGTTTATTTTTTGTGGCCACGTGAATTGCATTGTCCCCTAGAATATTTTTCTTGGTAAGAAAGAAAGGGAAGTGATCAACAATGAATTTTGAGAACTTAGTACTTCCAAAACTTGCTGCCTCATGTAGCAAGGAATTCCCTGATGAGTTTTTTTGGGAAAAAATGGTTAATAATGGGAGTTGTTTGTTAGTTGACATGTGTTTCAACATGTCAACAAAACCAATTACATCATCATTGGCTAAAGGTTGATGAAAGGAAGCAAAATCAAAGGCAAAGTTGGTGGTGTTTGTGGATTGGTGGAGGTTTGGAAACTTTCTTGACTTTGAAGGTTTCAACCTTTCATTGAGAATTTCTTGGGCATAAATTTACACTGGTATGTTGACAACCATTGGTAAGAAAGGAACTTGAACTTTTATTTTTCTTTTTGAGAAAATCAAAGATGAAATGTAAACACTACGAGAAATTTTTTTTTAGTGCAATGAAAAAAAAAATCATTGCAATAACATTAGAGTCATTGCAATAGTTGATTTCAAATGTTACAATAAAAATTAAGGTAATAGGTTTGTGCAACAAAAAAACTTTTGTTGCAATAAACTCTAAATATTTTAATAACAACTTTGATGCAATGAAATATATATATATATATATATATATATATATATATTGTTGCAATAAATAATATATTGTTTTGAATATCTTGTAAGTATAGGCTATTATTTCACGAATCTTATTGTAATAAATTGCAAATACTCGATCAAAATAAGTTGAATTAAATTATTACAATAATATCTTCATTTTAATAGATAATTACTTCAATTTGTCATTGCGATAGATTATAAAATAATTGATACCAACTTATTGCAATGATATATTTGTCGTAATTTTGTGTTTGTCATTGCAATAGATTGTAAAATGATTAATATCAAATTATTGCAATAAGGTATTAGTTCAAAATTTGCGTTGGAATAGATTACAAAAATAATTGGTATCAATTTATTGTAACAATTTCTTCATTTTAAGTTATTACAACAATTTTTCCTAAATAATCATGTTAATATTATAGAAGATGAAACTCATAAATTTGGGAAATAAAATTTACTTTATCATTAATAGTGATACCAAACATATGAATCAAAAGCATAATACAAATTCTAAGAGATATCTCTAGATGTTCATGCTTTTCAAGCATTTTAACTTTTCAAAATGCATGAAGAATGCCAATGATAAATATACTATTGTATTTGAAGACTTGGCTATCAAGACAATAACATAACTTACTAGGAGTTATAACTTGAAATAGAATAGCATAAATTTTTCAAGAGAGGTTCATGATAATAAAGCATACCAAACATAAGTAATTTCCTCTTTGATTATGACCAGAGTTGTGGGTGTAACTATTACAACTTATAAAATGTAATATGTTAATCATTTTACTATACCTATTTAAAATTAAAGCAATCGAGTTAGTCATAATTTCCTTTTAAAAAAGAAAGTTAGTCATAAGGTTCTATTTAATTCATAACTGCATACACAAGCTTATAATAACTTTTATACATGTTTTTCTTTTTTTGATACCATAACTTTTATATTTGTTCATTCAACACATTCTTCATCCAAAATTTCATATAGCCATAAGTAATTCATCTCCTCTCTTTTTTGTTCTTTTTTTTTAATACCATTCATAGGGAGATAAAAAAAAAAATCAAAAGTCACAAAAGGGTGGCCTAAACCAACATTGGCTCATTGGCACACAGGTTGCTAATTTAGCTACAGACCAGACCTCCTTTACAGCCAAATGAGGAACTAAGATCATATTATAGGAAAGACCATGTTGAGTTAGGAAAATTAGATCAGTCATTCTAGAACTATCAAGCTAATCTGGAGCCTTTTTCTTCTTAAAGGATTGAAGAAGTTCCCTATTAGAACTTAGAAACAAAATTTGCTAAAAACCATGAATTCTTGCTGTGATTCCAGCTTCCACCATAGCTTCCAACAATGCCTCACCTGTGGTTCTGGCTTTGCTACTAACTACACCACAATAGATTCTATCTCCCTAGATATTGACAGCTTCATAACCAATGCCACTCCTATGAGGTTTTCTGCCCCTAGCACCTGCAACTTTGATGATCAATTGCCATTGCCCTGCTGTTGATTGGTGCTCTAGCCTTGGCCTTCTGTTGAGTCTGTTGTTGTGTGGGTGTTCTATGAAGGTTTCCTTGTACTTACAAGATAAAGATTGGGCAGATAGAATCACATCCATAGGGTTAGGGTTAGTTCCTTCTATTGAGGTCCAAAATATTACAAATATTTAAATCAAAAACTAATGGACCCTCAAAGATAGAAAAGGCCCAATTCGTGAGCCAATGCCCATTTAAAATTAGTAAAAGAAAGCTCAAGCTCATGAATGGGTAAGGCTTGACCAAAGCAGAGGAAGCTTGGCCTAGGCTTTGTGAGTGAAACCCTCAAGGAGCCCATAAAGAGACTAGACTAGGATACTGAGAAGCTGCCAGAACTGGGGAGGGGATCCTTGGGAAGTGCAAGAAAGAATCAGCTATGAGTTAGTTCAGAGAAGCATGCTCATGGGCATAAGAAATGAAGAAAGAAATGTTCCATCAATCACTAGCAACTCAGAAAAAAAAGGCTTTGGAAACAGATGAGGACTTAGGAATTAACACCTATGAAGGGAAGCCCGGTAACTCGGGAAAAGCAGCAAAGTGAACCATGAAGGAAGGTGGCTAGGGATCTTTCAACCTGAAATGGGGGAATCTACCTATTTAGAGAAAAAAAGAAAAAGGATGAGGCAACCAAAATGGGGGTTTTAAAAAGCCTCTCTAGAAACCTTGGAAAAAAAGATTAAAAGTCAGCCTCTAGACCTCCCCCCCCCCCCCTAGAAGATGAATTTTAGTTGGAGACTTTTTAGAGGGAAACCTCAAAAGAAGAATATAGCGAGAAAATAAAGAAAGAACCAGACACCAACGTTGCTGACACAACATTTGTTCTAGTACCCAGGGCAACAAATAAAGGACATCAATGGTACACCAAAAACCCTAGAAAGGTACTATAAAATGAGATCAAGCCATTAGCAAAAACCATTCAGCAATAAGAAATTAGAGCACAAAGACCCTCTGAAAAAATCCTTTAAATCTCAGGAAAATAGAAATAGGGAAAAACACTATGAGGGATCCCAAGACAGGTACTAGAGAATACACTTGGATTTAAGAGGATTCAAACCTCACAAGTCTTGGAAGTCTATAGAAAGCTATCCAAGTTTGAGACTTTTGAATTTATTTGAATCTTGTAACACATCCCAGTGAAAAGAAGGGTCCAATGTACTAAAACTTAATATAATGAAATATCATTTTATTTTATAAGGATCCTTAATGTCCTTACATGCTTTTTCTTTATTTCTTTATTGTTCCTTAGCTATTTACTTTATAATATGTATATATTTTCATGTATGAATATGTATGTGTTATAGGATCCATGCTTTGTGCACAACTTGGTTCATAATCAGCCCAATATAGTTGCGGTGAACCAAACCCAGTCCACCAAACAACAAGTATAAGACCCAGGATCCTTGTTTCTACTTGGGCCTGGGTACTGTCCAAAAAAAGAAGCCACACCTTGATGAGTCACCCTGTTTCTATGGTTCCAAATGGTCCATAGAGTCATGAAGATGGCCTGCAAGACAGTATTGAATCTGTCCCTCTTACTTTGTATTTAGAAAAGAGCAACGTTAACCAGTGATGAACAAATGTGTTACTAAAATCTAATGAATGAATGGCTAGGGTGGAGCTGTGTCGACAAGCTCTAGTAAAGGGACAAAGCCAAGAAAAGGTGGGTTGTAGATTCATCTTCTTCTTTGCATAGAGGGCATGTACTAGAGGTTGAGATGCCTTTGTTTTTTAGGCTAAGTAAAGTGGGTAGGCTATCATGCATAAGTTTCCACATAAAATTGTTGATTTTTAGAGGGACCTTAACTTTCCAAATTAAGTTCCACACCCTTTCTTGAGTCTGAGCTTGCCTAACAGGGGTTGAATGATCCTTCACCAGGAATTCATATGCCTTTTTGACCTGATAATCCCCATTCTTTGAGTATTTCCATAGCATTTTACCTTGAACTAATCCTGTTTTGGAAATAGGAATTTGCAAGATTGTAAAGGCTTGGGGGGAATGGGTATAAGGATTTAATCAGATCTGTTTTCTAGGTATTGGTATGTTGATCAATTAAGTCTCCCACTTTACCAGTAGTAAGGCTTGGGTGGTTTAAGTTCAAAGAAGGGCAATGAAACCAATTTTTGTGGTTGAGTGGAATACCATAACCATTTCCAACCCACCATTTCCCCTCTCTCAGTTTATGGTTTTCTTGTTAGATGATGTTTTTCCAATACCAAGAGTGGTGAGGTTTAGGTCTACATTCCTGAATTGAGCAGCTAGAGAAATATTTAGCCTTGAAAGTTCTAGCCAACAAAGAGTGAGGATTATGGCTGATTCTCCAATAATTTATTATCCAAAAGTTGTACCTCAAGATGTGATTAGATTATTTGGGAAAAAAAACGCAAACCAAAACTCGACCACAAACTCATCATCAATCATGGCCCACAAATGCTCTCCTAGAGTTCACAATTGCTTCTAAAGAGATTTGAAGAACCTAATTTCCATAATCATTTAAGTTTGACTGCCTTTTCTCACATCATATTTAATCTTTTATGGAACAAAAGAGCCCAACTATTTAGCTCCATATCTAGTTAGCTATCCCATAATTATATATAATCCTAGCCTCTGAGCATGCGCTCATGCTTGTGCTCAGAGGCTCTTCTATTTTTTGGGTAAAGATTAATAATTTGCATTTATTATGATTTGGAATTTCTACTTTTTCCAATCACAAAAAAAAAATCTAATGGTGTGATGAATACGTGAGGTGAGTTTTGTAGATTGGAAGAGTTTTAAAACTAACAAAAGAGTGATCCCATCTTGTAGAAAGTTAGTGAGTAAATGTAGGAATTTAAATCAACATAAAAGTATAAGGTTATAAGAAGCAGGAAAGCATTTCAAGGTAAATGTAGGAATTTATTATCTTTGTCAATTTACTATTTTAACCTCCTTTTATGTTTTAGGTAGGGGTATTTTTGACAATAAAAAAAGTAATAGCTAACTTTCTTTTTGTCAATTTACTATTTTAACCCCCATTTTTAAATTGTTGGTTAATTAATTGAGTATTTTTTACATGAAAAAAAGTAATAACTAACTTTTTGTATCTTCTTAATATATACAGATTATATCATATCAAAAAAGCAATTTAATATGATATAATATTATACATAATTTTTAATGTCGAAAAAGTACAATGAAATTGGCCGGAATCAAAATGTTCCATTCTGATGGAAAAGCCGAAACTAGGTCCGAAATAGTATTTTGAACATTTTTAGTCTTAAAAATTTGTTCTCTTTTAAACCAAAAAAAAAAGGGGTGGGCTACGGTTGTGCATATACACACATACATAAGGAGAAATCTAATTGGGCTTTGGAGAGAGAGAGAGAGGTATATGTATATTTCTGATTGGGCTTTGGTGAGATATTTGGGCTTCAGGGAAAAAATGCGAGATGGGTTCAGATTTTGGGCTAGATGGGTTAAGCCGGACATGCTCAGTTATACATTAAATTAAAGCAATAAGAGCCAAAAAGACAAATTAGTTGAAGGCTTGAAGCAGTTGGGAAGCTATGGAGGTTGAAGGAGAAGACGGTTCCAAAATTGTGTTACAAAATGCGGGGGACAAGGTTGTGTTTGGACGAGGCTTTGGTTTTAACACGAAAGACAAGACAGTGTCACGTCGCCACGTTGTGTTTGAACTAGCCAAAAGTGGCGAGAGCCAAACTGGGTCCAAGTACTCCAAGGTTTCGTTTGAGGTTGTTGGGAAGAATCCCATGTGGGTGAGGGAACATGGGAGTGGGGAAATCCGGGTTTTCAGGAAGGGTGAGAAGGGTGACGTGGCGGAAGGTGATTGGCTCTGCTTTTTGTCTGGGAAGAGACCTGTTTGGTTTGCCGTGAGGGAAAGTGAGTTTGGGGTGAGAGCAGAGAAGAGGGTTTTGGAGAGTGAGATTGGTTTGCGTGAGAGTTTGGGAGGTGGGTTTGAGTTTGATGATGGGGTTGATGTTGAGGCTTTGGATATTGACCCTGTTAAAGGTATGTGTTTTTTGTGTTTCTTACTCGCTTTGCTTTGATTTTGCTGTGTTTGGTTGCTGAGAAAATGTTGGAAAGGAGAGTTGGAAATTATAAATCTCTTTGTTTTCTAGCTTAGCTTTGACCATTTTTTGGTATAACTTATATGGAATATTTATTTCTTGTGGTGAACTTTTTCTGGGACAATCTTGGTTTTTAAATTTTATTAATGTATATAGGAATAGAGATAGCTGAGTTGTAGAAATGCATGCTGTGGAAAATTGAAGTCCTAGGGTACATTTAATTTTGGAAATTTTTATGTGATGCTTAATACACAATACTGATGCTAATTATTGACTAATTAGCTTGACATATTAGTTTGAATGGTCCTCTGACTCACTCTCAACATCAGATTTCTTTCATATGATTATTTTGTCTTTTCAGCTATGAAGAAAGTAGAATTGAGTATGTTTGTGTATCATAGAATTTACTCTCTACCTTAATCTTCTCTCTCGTAAGAGTTATAATAAATCAGAGTGAGATGCTGAGAATGGTTGGTGGTAAATGTTGGGATCATATATCTTAATGTTGTCTTCTTTATTCCACGGACATTGTACCACTTAGAGTTCAGTTTTTTTATTTATTTATAAGGATTCCAACTTTGCACTAGCACCCTTAGAAATGTCATTTACATCATGTTTTGCTTCACCCCTAGTAAAAAGGAAAGAACAGAAAACTTTTAAAATTCCTCCTTTGCTGAGAGAAGAAAATGTGTCAAAAGATATTGGCATATTTTCCTTGTAGCTCACCTAAAGTTTACACTCAAACTAGGTGAGATTTGGAGTAAAAGTTAAGTGTAAGTGATTTGAGATACCAAAGATAGATCTTCCTCTTTTTTTCTGTCTATTTTCTCTTTATAATCAACAATTATCAATTCTAGTTCATTTGTTCTCTTCAGTTTATTTTCCATTCTAATATTGATTGCAACTTCAGCATCAGAGAAATAGTTTTCATAGCAGGCTGTTTGTGACATTGATACTTTTGCCTTTGTGTGTGTGTGTGTGAGTGGGCACACACATGCATGCACTTGCTAGACAGAGTCTGAGACTGATTTCTCACAGCTTGTCTACCATGTAGAATTGGATTTTGTTCTACTATGTGCCCGAGATACATAATAGAAGTTCTGTAAAATATATACTGTTGTTGTAGATAACTAGTTCACATGTCTGTTATGCAGTTTTCTGTTTGAATCTCTGTCTTAGTTTCATTTTTAATGTCATGATGCTTTTGTTAATTAAAATTTGGGAAATGCAGAGTTTGGTTTTCTTGTGATGGGGCACGAGTTTGATCACTATCCCAAGCAAATGCTCCGTGATATAAGAAATTGGGACTGGTTTCTTGAGGAACCTAAAAGAGATAGTGATGATGATGAGTATCTTGAGAAGAGCGGAAAGAGGGGAGTGATGAAAAGGAGAAGGAAAGCTGCAGGCAATGATGATGATGATGACTTTACAGGTGAGAGTGGTGATGACAAGGAGCTTGTCGCAAAACTAAGAAAGGTTGACAGACCTAAATATTCTACAAGATCAAAAGACCATGACAAGCCTCACAAGGAGGCCAAAGGTAGTAAGAACTCTTTGCAAAAGACAACTAGAGGTGCAAATGAAGATGATGATGATGATGAAACACTTGGAGGCTTTATTGTTGAGGAGGATGATGTGGAACAAGAAGAAGAAACTGATGAAGATGAAGAAGAGTTTGTTGAAGATGAGGAAGAAGTAGATGATTGACGCCAAATCAAGGAGCAGATACATAATTTTGTAAATGATGCTCAAGATGAACAGTTTTGTATGTGTAATTTCTTATACGTGTTTTTTGTGTTACGTTTTGTACCATATGTTTCTATAATCTCTCTGTAGCTTATTTGGATAGAATTTCCTTGTGTTGTAAAATATGGAATTTTCTCTTCAGATTTTAGACATTGGAAATTGAGAGTAGCTAACATTGTGTTTTACTGAAGCTATCTTTCAGTTACTTGTGGTTGATACATCTCATGTCCTGTATATGATTTCAATTTATTATACAAGAAATTAGTAGCAGAATCGTTGAGACATATATTACCCTGGCTCCTTTCCTGAATTGGCAAAACAGAGATCTGGGTCAATGTCTTCAAAAGCTTTGGGGGGGTTTGGTGAACTTCCAAATGGTCAAGTATTTCAAAATTAAGGAATGGTTAAGCTGGTAAGATAAGAAGAGATAAGAGTCAGAGTGGTGTTAAGGCATGAGTGTCCAAGATATAAGTGTAGCTTTTGTAAAGGAGGAACCAAAGAAGACTCCAATGGGAAATTTGGAAACGCATGGAAGATGGAAGATCCAATTGAAGTTAATGGGTAATGTAGTATGTTTATTTTCAGGTTGCAAACTAGAAATGCTGATAATTTGTGAGTACTGGATGAGGTTGAGAACCAATGCACCAACACCTCTACAAACACATTCCTCTCCATCATCATGTTCAACCTTTGACTTGTACGGCTGGAGATTGCTGAGATTCTCAGTGGAATGTATAGACTGTAGAGTTTATATGTGCGACAAAATTGGAGATAATCATCTTGCTTTTCATGGTTTCTTAGTGTACGTTCGATTCAATTCCAGGTCTGTTACTCAATAAGGAAAAGCTTCATTAATTGAATCAACACCCACCAAATTTCTAATTCAATTCAACACTTAAAATACCTATTACTATATATATATATATATTTATTTATTTATTTAATTGTGCCAATTGTAACTATTAATTTTTTCAATTTCATCAATCAGCCTTAAAGATCAACTCAGAAAATTTCCTTAATCAAGAGAGTTTTTAATGATAAAATTGACTTGATTTACAAAATTAAAGGACAAAATTGACATAATTAATAATTGAGTAGCTTTACTAAGGAGACTTGTACCTCAGTGACGTAACTAATTCTTCTTTATTATGGGAAC